>NC_073705.1:52976027-53318527 GCF_023634085.1 Falco cherrug | reverse complement strand
GAGGGCTCGCATATGTATTTGAAGGGCTATTTATTTTATCCGTCAGCTGTTTCCATTGCACCTAGGCTGGGGCAGCCCGTAGCTTAGCCGTCATGCCCTCTGCCAAGGCAGGCAGGGAGGGAGGCAGCAAGCGAAGCGGGGAGCCAAAACGCAAAGCTGTTATGTGCAAGCTAATAAATTTGTGTGAAATAACAGAAGTGTGAAATAAAAGAAGGATTTTTGTGAATTTGTGTGAAATAAAAAAAGTGTGAAATGAAAGAAGGATTTTTAGATTTGGTGCAAATCCCCTTGTATGCCAGATGTAGTAAGAACTACACTCCTCACTACAACCCTCTCTGCACAGCAATGCTTCGCTTGTTTAGGGCATTGGGTGTCCTTGATTCAGATACTCTCTGACTTGGAACACATTGATCGTATTACAGAGATGTGCTTGTTCCCTGGGTATGAAATACTTGTTAAAAATACTTCTTGCTGTTACTTAGATTCTGTGAATTTCAGAATTTCCCCTGAAACTGGAGTGTCGCTTCTGAAAGTGGTCTCTGTTTTGTGCTGTTGGAGACCTTCAGTGGAGCCAAGATGTCCTTGAGCACACGGTACGACTGGGACACTCTTGACTCCCTGCTTGGCCTTGGGCGAGTCCCTTACCTGTGTTCCTTGACGGGCAGGAGAAGCAGAAGGATAAAACTATAAATAACTGGGATTACTCAGGTGCTCAGAAGAACAGTGCAGAGTTGTAGGTCATCATGAAAAGGACACTGCTGAAATTATTAGCAACTGTGGTGCACATGACTTGGATAACAACAAACTGGAATGGACAGTGAAGTGTTTGCAAGGCTACACAGAAAGCAGGCTGCAACTGCAGCCAAATCCTGTGCACTGGAAGCGAAGGGAATTGTGTCTATCCAGAGGGCTTAGCACTGTCACATCTAAATATTTTAATGACTTGGACCCCAGTATAATTTCAGAAAGACGATGGGGATCCTTTGCTTTTTTCCTACCCACAGACTTTCGTCTCCGTAAGGAAGGATCCTAGTCAGTGGGTAGCAAAGGCGCTGACATCCGAGACAAAAAGACAAATTAAATCAGCTCAGAATTTAACTGAATGAATTTTCAGTTCACGATGACTAAACTCTCATGCCCAGTTCTTTAAAGCTTGAAAATGGTTTCCATCTTTTCCCCTCTGACAAAGATCTTCTGCGCTGACACCAAAGCAGGGACCTATGGGCAGCCTTTACATTTAAACTACGTTACTGAAAATAACAATCTGTGGAAAACGGGTTTATGCTTGGGCAGCAGGCTTTCAGGCGTGCTGGCGACGCTCCGCAGCCAGCTTATCTGTCGGGAAGCACGGAGGGTGAGAGGTAGGAAAGGCTGGGTTCAGGCCATGCTGCAGAAGCAGAAATCAACTTTCTGCTTGGTTCTCGGAGCCCAAGCCTGCACTGCGCGAGGCTGCCATGGGAATGGATTCAATTACACTGCAAGCTTTATTACAGAAATATTCAGCTGGGAAACCATAAGCAAACATTTTCAAACTTGATTCCCAAAGTTCTGTAAAAGGAGTTTGCAAGCGTTTTATGGCTAGTAGCCTCGGTATGTGATAAGAAAAGCAAATACTGAGTGGGACTGAGAGGAGCTTGATGTAAAAGCCCCTTTGCATCATCAAGCCCTTCTTCCCATTCGTAACCCACTCATACCAGTCACTTCTGCCCAATGTTATACAGACCGAGTACGAAGCCACTTTTGTCAAGATCAGTCCTTGCAACGCTGGCGGGAGCTGCTCCACTGATAAATTTTCTCTGGCTACTGCTGCTTACTTACCTCCTTTCTGCTTTATTATGTTAGATACTGATAGTCTTCCTCGACATTTATTTGGTGTCTTGGGCCATGCATCAGCAGGGCAGGACATCGGAAGCGCTGCAGAGTGACACAGCTAAAGCCTCCCCAGCCGTTCCGTGCACGGATGCCCTCATGCGTTCCTGCGTGCCACCTCCAGCAGCGTGCCCGGTAGATGAAGTTTAGCCCTGGATTCATTCCTGATGACATCTGTGTTGTCTGCTTGCATATGTTCAAGATTAATGTTTAGGCTCTGATTTGTAATGAGTTCTAAATCTTCCTTTTAGCTGTCATGTAGTTTCCTTGTTCAACTAATTACGGTCACTCTCGGAAGAAGCCTACGTGCTGTGCGCAGGGCAGCCTGGATGGATGGAAAATGTTATTGTTAGGACAGATTGTTTCTAAAGGCCATCTCCCAAGCGAGGCCACTGCAGAGGACCCATGGCCACCTTTGGTCTGGCAGGGTTTTGCTCAGCTTGTGTTCCATCGAATGCTTCTTCCCAATAGCAACAGTGGAAAAACAGTGGAAAATTAAGGAGTGTGATTTTTTGCCGAATCCCACCAGTTGGGTACCGATGGTGCACATCTGTGGCGTACTAAAACTTAAGGGCTACTTCATGTTGGGGGGCTCTTCTACGTGTGGCTGCAGGAGCCGTGCTGGGAGCTCCACTGGAGCCCTGCTGGGAGCTGCACTGGGAGCTCTGCTGGAGCCCTGCGGGGAGCCCCACTGGGAGCCCTATGGGAGCCTTGCTGGGAGCCCCGCTGGAGCTGTGCTGGAAGCCCTATGGGAGCCCCGCTGGAGCCCTATGGGAGCCCTACGGGAGCCCTATGGCAGCCCCACCGAGAGCCCTACGGGAGCTCTATGGGAGCCCTACGGGAGCCCTACGGGAGCCCCGCCGGAGCCGCCCGTGCCGCGCCACCAGGAGTCACTCTCGGCCGCCGGGCGCGCAGTCCCCGCGGGGGCAGGGCCGGCCAGGCCGGGCTGCGGGCGGCGGCGAGGCGCTGGCGGTGCCCTCCGCCCCTGACCCCCTCAGCGCTGCCCGGCCTCGCCGTTCTTACATTTTTTATGATTTCGGTGCTTTTTTCCCCCCTCCCCGCCCCGGTGTTCATCCCTGGGGACGCCCACTCTGGACGGCGGCCGGGGTCCCTCCCCGCCTCACCTCGCACCGACCCCCGCGGGGCGCCGCCGCCTGCGCCCGGGGCGGGGGCCGGGGGTCCGCAGGTGCGGGCCGGGCCCTGCCTGCGCCGGCCCCGCTCAGGAAGTGACAAGCGCATTTCCTCCTCCCTCCCCGCCCGCCCGCCCCGCCCGCAGCACGGCGGCGGCGGCGGCAGAGGAGCGCTGCTCGGAGCGGCGCCCACAGCCGGCCCGGCCGGGCCGCGCCGCCGCCACCACGGTAAGCGCCCGGGCGGGGCCGCGCCGCGCTGTCACTCGCGGCGGGTCCCTGCGCGGGGGTCCCGCCGCGCCGCCCCGGGGAGGGCAGGGAGGGGGGCGCGGCGGACAAAGGGCGGCGGTGCGCCGAGCCGTGCCCGGGGTACGGGGCGGCAGGAGGGCAGCGGCGGCCCCGGGGTGGGTGGCAGCCCCGCCGGCCGCCGCGCACCCTCGGCCCCGCGGGAGCGGCGGGGCTCAGCGCTGCGGCCGGGCGGAGCGTGGGCTGGGGGCTTCCCCGCGCCTTTGTGCCGCCGCTTCGCGCTGCCCCCCCCGCCCCGGGGCCGCGCGGGTGCCGCGGGGGGAGCGCGGGACGGGCGGGAGCCGCCGGGGGGGGCCGCCGGGGCCGAGGCGGGCTGGGGTCCCCGGTGGGAGCCGGGGCCGAGCGGCCCCGCGAAGTTTGGCGTGTGGGGAGCGAGCCTTCCCCCCCCCCGGGCTCCTCCGCCCCTGCCTGCGGGATTTCTGCCTCCACAGGGACCAACACGTGCTTGCCTTTCCCCGGGCCGACCGCGGCGTTTAACGGGGCTGAGACTCGGATGTCGGCGGGCAGGGTGTAACCCCCGGCCTGGGGGGTGCGATGGGGGGGCTGCACCCCGCGGAGCGGTGGGCACGGTGGGGCATCGCTGCAGGGATGCTGGGCGGCCCAGCCGCGCCGCCACCGCGGTCTTCACACCTGACACACGGCATGTGGCGTGGGGGGCGTGCGGGCTGTGCCCCCCGCGGGGGTCCCCAGCGCCCAACGCCACCGCACCCAGACACGCCAGCTCCTGCTGGCAAAAGCCCCTGGCAGCGGCTTGTCCTAGAAAGTCTTGCTTCTCCGTTCAGCGACGTCAGGTTGTTCGAATTACATGGTACGTGAAGGTGTCACGCACGGCGGTACGCGAAGATCTCCTGGATTTCTCCTCGATGATGTTAAGATTTCCTGTGCTTGGCAGAGCAAGCGAGTTGGCGGCGGCGTGGTGCCCGGCGCTGGGTAGTGCCGCTGTCTTTCTGTGCCGTGCGGTCTCGGCAGGCGCTGGCGTACCTTGGCAGCGCATCCCCTCCTTAGGAAATCCTCTGGAGTAAAAAGTGAGCGTAATTTGTTATGAAAGAGGCTGATAGATGAAACTTCGGTTTGTGATTGAAACCAGATGTGCGTATTTTCCTTGCGAGTCCTCAAACAATAATAAAAGTATATTTTGACAGGTTAAAAACTACTTGCTAATTGCAGAGGTGGCAGCGTCTTGCGATAACGCAGCGAGAGCGCGACAGGCGGTGGGCAGCACTGCCCACCTCTCCCCAGTATCGGTGTCTCCGAGCGCAGGAGCCTGCCGCCGCGTTCAAGTATTTACCAGGGCTTGGCTGAGGGCTGGAAAAAGAAATAAAGAAACCCCAAGCCGACGTAGATAATGTTTCTCGAGAAAATATTTGGGGTGGGTCACAAAACAGATTAATTAGGGTGATAGTAAAAAAACCTGAATTTCAGAGCGGTTTGCTCTGTCCTTACCTGTCGTGGCTCACTAGGTTTGAAGAGGGCTTCTGAGCTATTTCTTTGTTTTCAGCAGTCCTCTGGAGCCTGGGGATGCTCGTGGTGGTGGGTGTGTTAGCCCCCGCGCTGGCACGGCTGGGCTCGGGGGTGCGGGGTTAGGGCCCATGGGGCCATGCTGGAGGCGCTTCACTGGGAGGACACGGCCTCCTTGCTTTCAAAAGTCCGGGGGAGCAAAACCTAAGCAAAGTAACCTGCCGTGGAGTTGTTTCCTTCTTTCCACTTCAAAGGAGAGAAGGACACCCCGCTGAGCACGGCCACGTGGAGCACGGCCACGCGTGCGGGCAGTTTTGCAGCGGAATCCCTGGATCCTGACTTTCTTGCTTCCAGGCTAAACCTAGAGGAGGGAGGGAAACTTTTGCGACTTCCAGCCCTGCACAGGGCCGAGGTGTCCAGGAACCGCGTCAGTTATAGAAAGCAGATGGCTTTGGGGAGGAAGATTGGGCTGTTGAATGCAGAACTTTGCATGGAAAATCAGGGCAGATCGAATCAGTAGATTTGTGTGAGTGAGATCCAGATTTTTATATATGGAGATCCAGCAGACTGTGGGACGGAGCCAGGCACCGATGTTATGCTAATTTTCAGGTATGGATACCTACATAAGTGAATACATGTGCATAAATATGCACACATGCAAATAGGTAAGCGCATACCAATAGAAATCTCCAAATCCACTTTGGTTAATTATATGTAATTGATTTTTAGTATCAAAGGCTTGCTTTGCTTTCAGCAAAGGCATAGTTAGAATGAGATGTACAACTTTTTGCCGAAACACCTGTAGTTCTGTGCAGAACAGGCGGGATGGACTGTGTCCTGAAGGAGAGTGCAGGGGGGTGAGGTTTATCCAATTTGTCCGTTTGATTATTGCTGGTTGACTTCTGGTTTCTCAAATGGCAGCTGCGTGGTTGGCAGCTGTTCTTCTTTCTTCCTTTCTTGTAATGTTGTGTAGGCTTTCTTTTCTTGATCTTCCTCGGGCTGGAGGTAGTTTGTACTTTCCTTGTAAAACATCAGGTAGAAAAGAGGACGCCCCAGGTTGAAAGGGCTGATGTGGGCCTTGCTCCCTTCCCCCTCCTGTATCACATGGTTTGTAGAATGATTTTGCTGGGAAATAGTTTTAATGAACATTAATCTGTGGCAGAGCAGACTTTGGACCGACGGGCTGGGGCAGGGCGAGGTGCCAGAGATGCTCACAGCTCTTTGGAGAGCTTAGCCTAGAGGAGTCGGTTCTCCTTCCCACGTCCAAGGGGAGGGAGAGGGGAAGCAGAGCCTTTGTATCAGGTCCGTACTCACCAAAACTCCCTCCTGGAGTGAAAATACTGCCAGAAAGACAAGCCCACATTTTATTCCCTTGCCCACGGGGGATCAGGCCAGCAGAGGAGCCGGGGAGGTTGCTTCTCTGTTAGCTCCAAGCTGTCTTCTTGGCTGACTGTTTTATTTTGCTCCTTTCTCTCCCAAAACGGGGAGGAGGAGGAAGAGGAAGCAAGCCTGCTGACTCAGGGAAACAGAACAACAACAACAACAACAACAACAAAATAATAAAAAAACGAGGAGTCCACCACGCAGCAGAGGGCTGTGTCTATCGCCGTCTCGCGTGCCTGGTCCGATGCGGTGGTGGAGCGAGGCGGTGATGGCTGTTTGCTGGCAGCCTCCCCCGGCATGCCGTGGTTTGCGTTGCAGGGGTCCCCGCAGGGACGTGCAAAAATATCACCAAAACAACAGCTCCTCCAGTGCGTCTGCTCCCTGGAGAGCTAAATATAAACTAATTGGGCAAAGAGAAGGGAATTTTCCACCATGCTACTCATCTGTGCCTCCGAGCCTGCCGGGTCATTAAACGTGATGGGGCTGCTCCCCCCTGGGGAGCCCTCCCTGCCCCAGCCTGGACCCCGGCATGGCACGGCGTGAGTGCCACCGCTGTCTTTCGAGATGAGACCTTCCATAAATTCCTCGAAAGCGGTTGGGGCAGCGGCAGACCTGAACCCCGGAGCTCTGGTTCTGCACTCAAGTGTCCCTATGGGCAGTGGCCATGTTATAATTATGAAAGAGGACCTAGCCAAGGTCACTCTCCGTGTCCGCAGTCGCAGCCCAGCTGCCCACGACCCAGCTATTTGTGTAGAGCAGCAATGCAGAACGTGGCTCTGGTACAGTGAAGCGGAGAGCAGATCCTTGGGCTGTGTTGTTTTTCCAAGCTTTTACAAGTTGGCTGCCTTTAGAGAGACAAAAATTCCCAAGCAGAAGCTTTTTTTTCCGAAGCCTCACCAAGCTGATGCGAGCTCTGATAGCGCAGGCTGTGGATGCGTGAGCCTTTAGTCATCAACAGGTGAAGTGGGTATTGAAAATTAAGAAGTCCTGTCATGCAATTTATTTACAGCCAGCATTTCTCCTGGCTTCATCTGGTTGACCCGTGAGTTTTGAAGCCTGTGACGTTTGATATGTTAGATATGCAAGATACTGCATCTTATGCCTCTAACATATGCTCTGTAAGATAAGTAAGATTTGATATGTTAGAAGTTTCTGTTGAAATGCACGGAAGGAGGAAACTCTGTTGGACTGAACAGGAGGAGCACCGAAGCCTGCACGAAGCACAGCTGCTCCTGGCACTGCAGGCTGCGGGTGCCTGCACAGAGGGTGAGGGGTACCCGGGCGAGTTTCGCTCTGTAATTGCCGTATTTAAGTAATATTTTAAGAACTGGTTGAGTGAGTGCAAAAAATCTGTTCTGGTGCATTGACTTTCTATGCCACCTCCCCCCCCCCAAAAAAAAACCAAACAAAAAAACCCCAAACAAACCAACAAAACATGCCCAAGGGAGACCTGGTCATGCTTTTTGCTTTTAGAGGATTAAATATAGCAGCAGCATTGGTGTCACTCCTCTGTAGTCCATTTGAAGCATCCCTCGGGCTGTATCATTCCCTATATTTGTGGATCCTGGCCATAGCTTTTGCTTTCAGCAGCCGAAGTTCAGCTTGCGCTGTGCGGTAGGTATGGGACTTAGTGAAAGAAGAGTTTTACTTTGTGGCTGTTTCGTGCTTATATATCGTTTATGTCTCCTAGGGTTTGTTAAAAAAATAAAAAAATCTGGCAAACTTTGATCCAGCTGGAAAACCTGTGTCCTCCTCTCTGCTCCAAACTAGCCCTTGAAAGGAAGGACCAAAAATCTTTTCGGTGGTAGAGGAGAAGTGGGGCTGGGGGTGGGGGTGGTGCAGAATGGTGCTGCTGTCAGGGTGCATCAGCACCTTGCTTTGGTCCTGGCAGCCGGTCTGGACTGAGGGTGTCGAGAGATGCACCCCTCGTCCTGCTGCCAAACCCAGCATCCCATGGATGACTTAAAGCACATCACGCGCTTAATTGCATTTAAGAAATTTCTTTTTTGTCCTTTCTCCCCTGACATCTCTTGCGGTGACCCGAGACAGGCCTTCGTGCTCCTCTGCCTCAGTTGCCCCAGTTGTACAACCACTGTCATCGCTGCTCAGTGCTGCTGGGGTATGTTAGGGAAGGAAAATGGCCTTAATGAAGGCAACTAGTCTTGTCTCTGGGTAGGGCAGCCTAGCTGAGCAGATGGGCCGGGTGGCGGTAGCAATTCCTTGTTTCAAGTGATGTGGGAAAGTCACAATAACTGTGAGTTTTGTATTTGTGTGCTTACCTTAATGTTAGTGCAAATAGCCTCCTGGTGTGCTGGGTAATAGTTGTCGGTGCTATAAAATTACTTCAAGTATATATATTATTAACTCCATTATTGCATGCTTTTTTCCTGTCCCAGCTGTTACAAATTAATATTGTATAATATTTTTGAAAGGACACTTCTTAATACTATTAAATAGATGCCAAAAGCTACAATTGTGTGCCAAAGCTGAGGCTCCATTAAAATTATAAAGACAGAGAAAGCATTAAAAATATCCACGTTTGGGTTTGTAGCCTCTCTGTTAATTCAGAAGAAGATTATCTCTTTGTTGGACTATCAGCTGTGCTATAATTGAAATGCAGCGCAATGGATGGTACTTCTCAAAGTGAAAGCGTCATGGTTAATGAAGATTTACAGTTACCGATAGCTTCGTTTAGAAACTGTCACCCACTTTTTTGGTTGCGTGTGGTTTATGGTGTTGATAGAAGATTATGTTTCCCGTGGAGGTTTCGGGTGGATTGTTAAGTATTTTAAACTTAATTAAAAAAAAAAAAAAAAGCAGGCATCTCTCTAGTGTGATGGATTGCACTGCTGGTGCCCTCGCTGTGCCGGTCTCTGGCGTACCCCCGCGATACACCGTGAAGGTGGCAGGTTAGAAAGGAGCCGTGTTAGAGCAGCAAGAAGAGCCCGGCAGGCAGCGGCGGGGCTGCGCTGCCCGCCCTCACTCCGGGTCCCGGCACATGCCACCCTGGGGACCACGCTGGGAGGTGGGGGCTGCGGGATGCGGGGGTGCGGCAGCAAACTGGGGGCACAGGGCAGTGAGCCAGGAGAGCCGCGCTCCGGCAGGCTGCTCTGTCGATCACCGGTTTTGGTAATTTTCCCAATTAGTTCTTGCTGGAGCATGTCTTTTAGAAAAGCCATCCAGGGCAGAGATAAAAATGTAGCGCTGATTGAAAACCCACCGCAGTCGTTTATGGTGCCGGTAACTTCTTGCAATGGTTATTGTCTGTGCTGTTCAGGAAAACATTGCGCTTCGCCCTTACGCTGAACCTGCGGCGCTGGGTGGTGGTGCGCTGCCCGCCTGCTCCCTCCCAGGGACCTGCTCGGCGCCCCCTTCCCCCCCTGACAGTGGCCAGGTCATTCCTGAGCAGTCACCGCTCCACACGCCCCCAAGTCCTGTGCTGTACCCGTGTCTTCGAGTCCCTCGGTTACTGCTGGGGTCTCCCCAGACCTCAGTCACACACGGCAGAAGGCTCTGGATGCCCGTGGTGGTTCGTGCAGCGCACAGAGGCAATGCCACCTCTTCTCCTCCTGGATATCCCAATTTATCCAGCCTACAGCCGTGCCTCCGTGTGCCTTGGTAACCCCCCGCGCAGCGCAGGAGCTTGGGGACATGCCCCCTGCCTTTGAGGTGAGTGTCTTTTAAGCAATTTATTTTTTTAAGACGTATCTTAACATCTTGGTTAAAAACTGTGCTGGGTGGCTTCCCTCCGTTCTGTGTTGTCGAGTTGTTCTTCTCTGTATTTCGTGCTCTGCCAGCCTCGGGTCACTCACACAGCACTGATTTTCCTGTTTCCTTCCCAATTACTGCCACAAGTATTATATGGCAAAAAGTGAGAGTCTAGATTCTGTTGAAGCCAGTATTGACAGTTTATTTGCAGGTCTGTTTGAGATGTATCACTTATAAGAGTCATCAGTAGCCATCACCCACTTTTGCGTGCTTTGGCCAAGTCTTGTTTTACCAGCGCTGCCTTTTCCCGGCACACAGACACGGAGCGAGGCGAGAGCTCTGTTCTCGGTGGTGGTCATTGTGTTCCTGACTCTCCGTGCTTGGCCTGGACCCTGAGCCTTGCAGGGCTCCTGTTCCCGGGCCATCGCGTGCCACGCTGGCGCGTGCCTCTCCTTTGGGAGCATCGGCGCTGATGGCTCCAAAGATGTTTTTGGCACAATTTTAGAAAAGTTGAAGGTGTAAATTACTTGGAGCTGTTGTTTAAGAAAGACATGTATTTAGTGCCTGCTGCTTAATATCATCCCAGGTTACTCTGGACAAACGTGACTGTATCATTTTACTTTCTCCTTAAAGTATATATTGACCGTTTCTCCCTTTTCTGCATTGTGGCTGGTGTTCCTGCTGTCCTTCCTGGCTGTGGAGCGATGTTGTCAGTGGGACTTCTTGGTGTCCTTGTTTGTAAAAAAATCTTTACCTTGTTTTCTAACAGCCTGATGTTTAACTTGCAGTCTTACACGTTTTAAGGTGCTGTCATCATTTTAGAGACTTGATTTACAAATTCCAGGATTCCTTAATTCCTTCCCTCACTGGTGTGGCGAGTTGATCGGCACTTTTCCCTGTGAGGAAGGTGGATGTTTTTGCCATTGTTTGTAGTGGGCAATTGTTCATGTTTGTGCACTGACAAAATGCCTGCGCGATTCGCTTCCCGACAGCCTGCTGGCAGCTCTGGAGCCGGGATGGGATGCAGCATTTAGCTCAGTTCTCCTCGGGATGCCGTTTCAGGAGGGGGCTTCGTGGTTCACACCGTGCCGGTGCGGTGTCCAACCCCGCTGTCGTTTGGGCTTCCCATTTCCATGGCTCGGAGGAATTAATCTGCTTCTCCTCCAGATTTTCACCTGTGGGGTGGGAGGAAGAGGGATGTTTGGAGACTATCCAGAGATGGAGAGTCTTGGGGTGGAAAATGCAGATATTTTTTTATTTATTTTTCTCCTTTTACTGCATGCTCACACTGTCATAAATGAGCTCGAGGAAGGCTGGACAGGATGGTGTTCCTGCCAGCCCAAATAAAAGCAGGGACTGTTTTCGTTTCCACTTACTTTATTTATTTATTTTTTTTCCTCATCTCCGAGACAGGCTGCAAAATCTGGGCTTTTATGGGTGCCAAGCTATAGTGGGGCTCATCCTGCCCGGCTCCAGCTGTGTGGGAATTGGGCATCTACAGGCTTCGAAGCATCCTGACACTAGGAGATCTGTCCTGCAGGCACTACTGCTCCTGCTGGGCGATGGCGTGGTGGGCTCGCCGCGGCGCGGGGGGAGGCTGCCCACCCTCAGGGAGCCCCTGCCGGAGCCAAACCTGCAGGAGGTTCGGGCTCTACGTGCTGCTGACACCTCGCAGGAGCTGCAAGTGTGTTACAGCAACAGATTCTGTATTATTCCAGCCTCGCAAGCGTCTCCCTGCGATATTAAAAACATCAGCTGGAACCTAAGGCCAAACTCTCGATGAATGACTCTGTGGAAATGCTGTCGGGCGCGTTTCGGCACTGCTTGGGCTTTGATTTAAACGGGTAAACACGGTGAGTGGGTGTTTGCTTTGACTTTCCTCATAGCAAAAGACTTCCTTTGAAGGAGGGTGAAGCCTCCAGTACTGTTCCCCATGGCAGCATTAGACCCTTCTGCCCACGGCTTGGTGCTAGCAATGCCTTCGCTGCATGCCCGGGCTCCGTGCTGCCGGGCTTCCCGTTTCCCCAGGTTATCGGGGATGCCTCGTGCCCAGGGCTGCGCTCCCAGGTACGAATAACCCTCACGGAGCCTGGGTTCTCCATCTGGATGCAGTGTGGTCATCCCAGTTGGAGATGATGCTGTGGGACATCCTTGGCTTTTGAAGGCATCTCCTCTTGCTTGTCCCACACTCTTAAGCTCCCCTTGAAGTTTCCCGGGATCGCCTCCAGCTTTGGCTGCCCTGGGCTTACATGTCAGAGACAGCCTTCGCCACACGGTGGGTGAGTGCTGGAGGAGGCAGGATGGGTGCAGCCCATCCTTTCCTTGCCCTGCGGCATTAGGGAGACCCTCCTTCCCCTCCTCACACGTTCCCCCGTCCCCACCACAGCTATCAAAACCGGCTCCTTGGCAGCCCATGCACGTAGGAACCATCTTCTGGTAACAGATTGTTATGTATTTAATGAACCCGAGGAAAACAAGAAATTTGAAGGCTGCGGGGCGATACAAGTTTGCTGTTCAGTCTGCCAAATTCACGCTAATTCAGACAACTCACAGATGTTTGGCTCCTCGTTCGTTGAAGAGATTTATGTAAGATGCAGGGCTTGGAAGTTTACTCCCAGAGAGACGGAGGTGGCAGCGTGGGCAAAAGTTTCCCAGCCCCGGAGGGCTCCTTCCCTCCCTCCGCAGCCGCACCGCTGCCGTACCTCCCCCTTGCCAGTGTTGATGGCAACGAATGGACAAACAGCAGGGAAATGTGCCTTTCAGTCGCTAGGAGGATTAATAAAGGCTCTAGGTTTGTCTTTCAGGAGCCAAGGAGCTCTTTGAAAGCTGTTAGTCAGCTGAGGAATGAAACCCCAGAGATTGCCCAAGAGCTGGAGTGCTTTGGCCTAATGCAAACAGTGGTCTTGTAGGGTTTGCAGGCGACGGCAGGCACGTGTGGTGCCCTGTGTGGGTCTGCTGAAAGCATCTGAGACTCTTAAAATGTTGCCTGCCTTGTGCAGGTGGATACTGTCAGTTTTTGGGGAAGGTCTAAGTGCTCATTTTGCTGGGCTTTACGTGAGGTTTCTGCAGTCTTTGCGTGTTTCTCCTTAAAGGGGAAGTGGAAGGAGATGGTGGGAAGTCCGGCAATCGATGCGTGCCTCCAGTATTTCCCTGCTTTAAATTCTGGCGTTTCTTTAGGGGCCGTCAGCCTCTACTGATTCTCCAGCTCAGCCTTGAAACAGGGAGAAATCGGACTTGCCAACGGTATCCAAATCTGTTCTGAGAGCGACGACGGTGTTCTGGCGCTTGGCAAGCTTTCCTCACTTACCCTGCGAGATGTCCTAGATCTTGCTCGTGCTTGGTCCGTGGGGTGGGTGGGTGGTTGTTACAGTCCGCGTTGCCCTGCTGAGCTCGCTTTGTGGCTCCGAGGCGTGCTTCTCACAGAGACCCCAAGAGCTCTGGAGCAAGCAAGGAAGCCCAAGCTGGCCAAGAAGCCCCTCTAGCCCTCAGAGCATTATTATCTGGCTATAAGTAGGTGGACGTCGTCTTATAGAGGTAGGTATTACGATGGGTTTATGTGCTGTTTGGAATTGTTCATGCTTGAGAAGTGAGTCTGTAAAAATGGCACGGTGCGGCTGCGTTTTACTGTCTCTGTCTCAGACACTTCAGGTTGTGTATGGGAAAAGAATATAAGGAAGAAACAAGAGTTATTTTTTGTGTCTGTTTACTAGAGCAGCACGCTCTGAGTGGTAATTAAAAGTAAACCTGGGCTCTGCTGGCTTGTTCAGCATCCCTCGTTGTTGAGATTAAGCAGCCAAAGCAATTCTCAATTCAGCAATTCCTCAGCTTTTGGGAGCGTGGCCAACACTCACAGTGTCTCACAGACCATTGCAAATTCTTGTAATAAATCTCACAATTGGGGGAAGAGGAAAAAAAAAAAAAAAAAGGCAGAAAGGTGAGATGGCTGGTTGGACCAGCAGGCTGGAATGCTGCTGCTGCTTCAGCTGCTCTTCTCCAGAGACAGCCCTTGGTCCATTATTAGCAATATTGCTTGGAAATACTATTCAAAATTAGAAGCAGTCCCCTAATGAGCGGATTAGGCAGCGATTACTGGTTTGCTGAAAGAGAACGTGCCATTTCTACGGTCGCTGGGACTAAGAGCATCCTGTAGGATGTGTCTGTATGGCCCGCGTGGTGCCATGCAGCAATATCAGCAGTGTCTGTCCCCAAGCCAGCGTGGCTGCTGGGAGGGCTGCGTTCCCATGGGGCTCCCCGGGGACCAGTCCTGCTGGGGGAAGGTGCTGGGCTCGTGGGGCTGAGCTGCGCTGTGTGCCGCTCCTGGCACCGCAGCGGCTGTGGGCGAAGCCGGCCCTGGCGTCGCTGGGTGGTGGAGCGATGTGCTGGGGGTGCACCCTGAAGCTGGAGCAGCTGGTCAGCCTGTGCGCGCGGCCAGCTGGGGAGCCATCCCTTTGGAGGTTTGGGGCTGGTCCTCCGCGAAAATTCGGTGCAGGCTGGATGTGCAGCCAAGAGATGCTGGAGACCCCACGTTAGTGCTCCAAGTGTGCACGCCCTTCGCTTTGGCTACCAGGCATGTGGTTTTGTGCAGGGAGCTGGGTCCTGCGCAGTCGCTTTGCACGTCTCATTGGCACCTCTCCGCTGGAGACCAGTCGTCTCCAGACTCACACCTCTCGCTTGCCGGTTGCTGTTTTGCAATGACTAATTTTGCTCTCTTCTTTTCCTTTTCAGTTGCCAGGGAGGAAAAGGCAAAGTCACTGCCAGCACCATTTTCTTCAAGCTAAGATGTTGAGACAAAGCGCCTCTGCCCTTACCCTGTCCTTTCAGTCCCTGTCGCTGCTGGTGTGTAAGGGAGTCCTTCCCCTGCCACTCCTGTTTTCCCTAAGAGCACGGGGGCAATAAACCTGATGTGTTTTACTCAACTAGATGGTGTGGAATTTTCCTTAATTGCTCTTTTCTTTTTGGTGAGAGCTTGCCCGCAGACGAGGTCCAACCCGAATATGTAGGTCTGGGTGTGAGCTTGGATTTCAGGCTCTCCGCGGGGGGCTGGGGCTGTTTGGACGCGTGGTCTGGGGCTCAGGGTGCTGGCGACCCGCTGCCTTGCATGACTGTTGTCGGGTTGAGGCGGTACCCAGGCACTTGGAGCAAGGGATCGGATTGAAAGAATAGATTTTTATTTGCTTAGTAATTAATTTATGGTGGTGGGCAGGAGCCCGGTACATCTGTTGTTCCTGGTAGCGAGGGTTAATCTCGGTTCTCATGAGCCAGGTTGCATGTGGCCATCCGTGGTGGCTGCACGTGGTATTGGCTGTTCCTAACGTGGCCCCTCGAGGTGGGCGCTGGTGCAGTGAACCTCGGGCTCCTTCTGCTTCTGGATTTTATTAGTGGTGGCTGTAGAGGTCGGCTCCATCTGGGCTGTCCTCTAGTGGGACAGAGCAAAGCTTTGCTGGGAGCAACACGCCGTGTTAGTGAGAACCTCCATTCCTGCGTGGAGCTGTTGGTTGTAAGCAGCGAGGTGATGCGGTACTCAAAGCCACGCAGACCTACGGAGCGATGCTCCCCTTAAACACAGCCCATTACTGCTTTCCCCTTTCCTATGGTGGCCATTAAAAGTGTGAAGTGTAGGCATGTCTTTTACTTATTAGTTAATGCTGAAAGTGTGTCTTTATCTCGTTAGCCCCGGAAAAGTCTAGTCTAGCTGCGAGCAGGAGGCAGAGGAAGACATTTCTTTACTCCTTCTCTTTGGCTGGTGATTTCCAGGTACCTGGAGCATGTGGTGAGCTCAAGCCCTTGCCGGGCAGGAGGGGAGTGCCATGTGGGATGCGTGGTCTCCGGCACCGGAGCCCTTCTCCCACCTCTCGGCCGGACCATGTTTGCCCGTACAGGAGCTGGGGAAGACCCTGTGGAGCAGGAGGCGGTGGCTGCAGGCTGGGGGCGAGACGGGGCAGTGCTGCAGCCTTTCTGCTCCGAAGGCTGGGCAGCCTGGGGCAGCGCTTTCCTCTTGACAGGCTCCCAAGGGGACGATCCTGGCACGGCTGCATCCGTGGAAATTTCATCTTTTGAAGTCACGTGCGCTGACTCATGATCCTGTTTACTCAGGACTAGTCCATGGGGCATTTTCAGAGTGTAAAGACTTCCTCTTGGGCCCTGAATGGCATCTTTTGCGTTCATAGGAGGTTTTTACCCTGTGAATAGAATCAATACTTGCTGATGATGTGGAAGAATGCACAAGCAAGGGGAGCAAGCTGTCCAGAGCGGACCACCTCTCAGCCCTGCTGCAGAAGGCAAATTATTGCTGGAGTGAGGAAATGAGCCCACACCTAGCTACATGAAAATAATAGGGTTCAAGGACTTGCCCAAATTCATGATGCAATAAACCAACAAGTTGAAGAGGTACCTCTTGGCATTGTCCAAAGCGCTGGTGGTGAGCCAGGCTGTGCAGTGAGGAGATTCAGTGTAGCCCCAGATCCCTCCTAAGAAGCAGAAGGATGGGCAGAGGGGCATGGCTTTTAGTTTGGATAGAATTGCAACATGATGCTCTGTAGAAAGCCTTAAACCCCGCAGTTTTCAATTGCAGTAACTAGTTTTGGCTATTTCCCCAAATTCCTTGGAAGTCACCTGCAGTGTTTGGAGCAGGGCTGGCCGGCTGCGGTGTGCCTGGGCTCTGCAGCCGTGTGTCCGCACGGAGCAATGGAGCTCTGCCTAGCGGGAGGGGAATTTCCACGGAATTGGTGAGAGAGGGAGGGCAGCTAAGCCTTAGAAACAGGTTTGGCCTGGAGGGATTAGGTTTGGTTCTTCAGACCTGTGGGTATAAACTGCGTTAAACTCTGCAAGCGCAGCGGCTCTTCGCTCAGCCCATCGTTCTCTGCTTGGAGGGGCCAGGTTGGCGTTTTCCACTGCTGAGCTGCATTTGCTGCTTTTCCCCTTGGAGAGGTGTTTATATCAAAACTGCTCCTCCTGTCCTCGGTCATCTTCGTTGCTCCTTTGGTGACATTTGCAACTTCTGAACTGGCGTTAGTGAACCCTTGGGGCAGCGGCTGCCAGAAGATGCGCTGAGCCGGGAGACTCGGCTGGCTCCAGCCTTGCCCCCCGCAGCACTTTGTGCCTTGGTACAGCGTCAGCGCTGGCTCTCCGGACCTGTACAGCCCACGTTCATGGTGTGGGAATGGGAATGGTTTTTGCTGAGCCAAAGCGTGCTCTGGGTTGCACCGTAGTGTTTTGGAATGACCCTGCTGGTGGTGATGGAGCCAAGCCCGCAGCTGTGCCGAGGATGAAGGCTGGGCTTGGGTGTTTGTCCTTCCTCCTCTTTCACAGCCTGGGAGGGATTTGGAAGTGGCTGGAAATCCTCCGCCCGGAGAGGGACGGGCAGCTCTTGTTTTCATTCAGAAAGTAAAGGTCAGGAATGCTTCCCTTTTTCTTCTTGCAGGGGTTTAAGAAAACTTGCTGTGCAGGCAAAAGGGTGTGCGTGAGTATTTCTCCAGGCACAGCCCAGGGAGCCGTGCTGGGGCATGGTATAAGAAGCGGGGTCCTGCGTGGGTCGTGGCGTTTTCACTGAAGGCTTTGAGCAGCGTTAAAGATTCAGCAGGGGCGGGTGATTTATATTCTGAGAGCAGTCCCACTGTGCTGCTTGCAAGGTGTATCAGTATGCAAAATACGGCTCCGGCTCCTCGTTCCCGTGTGCCCTTTCTGCCTGTAAATAGGTTTTGTGTCAGCGTGTGTGTCTGGAGATGGATTATTTGAGCCGGACGGGGGTTGAATGTTTTCTGTGCAGGGGGTGGTGGAAAGCAAGTGGAGACCTGTGTGATGCTGATCCTCACTTGTCCTCACGAAGAGTCCTGCTTGAGGGTCAGGTGTATGGGTGCATGGTGGTGGTTACTGCTCAGGCTCCCTCCAGCCATGGCAGAGCATCCGACAGACAGTTTGCTAAATCCGAAGGCCTTTTCCTGACATTTCAGTGTAGCAGGTGAACAGGGTCTGGTGGTGGCTCGGCAGCTGCGTGGTGCTTGGAGTCTGCTGCGGTGGCACCAGTCGTGGTGCGGGGAGTGGGACCGCCCTGCAGGAAAGGGCTGTTTGCCCACAGTGAGCAGCTCTAGGGCTGCCCTCCTTGCTGGTACCTTGTAAGGAGCATCTTTGTTCACAAGCATTACCTTTCGTGCCTATGGATGAAAGTTGGATCGTCTGACTTACTCTTTTTGCAGTGCAGGTTTTTTTCCAAACCCAGCTCCCAGTTGCTGCAGTACTGTCCAGAAGGCAGCCCAGAGAGAAAACTCTCTCTACCTCTGCAACTGCAAAGATCACCTGGGCTTCTGCCCGGTCTGTATTTTGAAGCAATACCCATGGAAAAAGCACGGTTTGCTAAAATTTGGGGGCTTCCATGTACTAGCGCTGCTGGTGGGTGCTCCATCCAGCTCAGGAGATTGTGTCAATTGCAGTGACCGTGGCCCAGGTCTGAACTTAACCTTGACGGTGCGATGAAGATAGTTCCTTTTTCTGATTGTAAAAGAGGAAATGCATTTCTTAAAATAAAGGATGGTCCCTGAAGGGTATCTTTTTATTAGCATTTGTATGTGTGAAAGCCTCCAGTCTACAAATACACAGTAGTTTCCTCCTCAGTCAATAGGGAGCCCGTCCTGGGTCTGCAGAAGCGTTTCTGTCCCGCAGCACTTGTTTGCATGGAGAGGACGTGACGGGGCAGGACCGCGCTGGGTCACGCCGTGCGTCAGGAGCCCGGTGAAGCAGGATGCAGAGCCAAAGATCACAATTCACTGGAAAGTTTGCCTTTTCATTGCAGTTTTTCAGCGGGGAGGATTTCAAAACCCAACCCAGGTGGTAGTTAAAACAAAAAAGCCCAGAGCTAAAAGTGCGCCTGGGACCAGACACTGGGTGGTGCGAACTGCCAGCTCGCCAGCGGATGGCTGCGTTATCGTTAGGGTTGTGTTAATTGATTGCAGGAGATGCAGCGGAGCGGGGCGAGGGGAGGTGCGAGGTGGGCGAGGGGAGGTGTGAGGTGTGCGCTGCAGCCCGTCCGGCCCGGGCAGGGAGCGGCTGCCTGTACTTGCCGCGGTTCCTGCCTGCTGGCTGCTGCGCCTGGGTGTGTAGAGGAGTCTGCTGCAGCAACATTAACCATTACCTTAGGGAAAGATAATTATTCGTGAAGAAATCATACCCCGTTAACGAGGAGCCGTGCTTAACTGCTTTCATGCTGCTCCGAATGCTGCTTTGATCTTCGCTCCCCGTGCTGCTGCCGTGCCGGCGATGGCTCCGGCGTCCTCCCCAGCGCAGTGAGTCCAGCCCTGCGGCGAGCATCCCTTCGCTGTGTCGGGAGCAGGGACAACCAAGGTTTTGGCGGATAAAAACCTAAACTCTTGTGTTTCTTGGCCCCGTCCCGTGCTTTAGCCATCTACGGTGTGGCGCAGGGGAGCAGGAGGGCACTGCCAGCTCTGCGCCGGGGCTTTCCCCAGTGCTGAGGGAAGGCTGGAGCCTCCCAAAAAGCCCCCTGCTCCTCATCCTTGGTGGGGGGGTTAAATCTGGCTCAGCTCCCACGGCTTGGAGGCATGCACTGGGGTCTCAGCACCTCTCCTCTGCTGGAGGCTGCTGGCCCTGCAAGTTTGTCCAGAGGGGATTTTTCCTTAGGGAATGGGAGCTGTGTGCTGGCAGCTGGCTCAGACATCAGCATGGGCAGATGCTGCTCTGCTCCCTGGGCTCAGTCTGTGGCTCAGCCACGGTGCCTGGTGGAGCTCAAACTTCAGGGAGAGTGCTCGTGAGAAAGAAAAGGAGACGAGCTGGTGAGGATGGAGCGCTGCGCAGGTGCTGGCAGTGCTGCATTGGTGCTGCTGGGGCCCTGTACCGGTGCTGGGGATCTTACTGTAAAACGCGGGAGGCTTCAGCAGTGGGCATGCCACCAAGCACTGCTTATTTTCCCCTGCATTGCTGTTTATGTGTCACTTGTTCCTCACTTCCATGCATCTTTCATTTGTCCCCATCTGTTCCCTGTTATGTGCAGGGAGCTTTTGCGGGAGCATCCCCTCGCCTCGTGTTTGTTCAGAGCCTGGTGTCAGCAGCCATGCCTCCTGAACAGCACCTCTAGGTTTTGCTGCATACCCATGTATCTGATGCAAGGACCATCAAAATACAGAATGTAATATTCCCATGGACCTTACTAATGACTGCACAGCAACTCTTTCTGCTTGCTCCTGGAAAACAGTGTGGTGTCCCCGAGCTGGCCCCAGCACGGAGCTGGGGGAGGCTTCTCAGCATAACCTCAGGGCTCTGTGTGCTGTAGCAGAGCTGTCTGAGCTGCCTGCAGGATCACCCGGGGGGGTTTAGTCCTGTGGAGACGGGCACACATTGCTGTGTTAGTCAGCTGGTCCTCCAGCCACCCCGTCCTCCCTCAGGTCATGCTTTCCTTGCATGAAAAATTGCACAGGTGTGGTGCTGGGGGACACGGGTTAGTGGTAGACTTGGCAGTCCTGGGTTAACGGTTGGACTTGATGATCTCAAAGGTCTTCTCCAACCCAAATGATTCTATGATTCTGTTGATAAATATGTGCTCTGGGCTTGCAAATTATGTGTTGTTTTGATGGTCAGAAATGCTTTACTTTTCTAGTTGACGGTTTGCATTTGGTCATTAGGTTGCCCAGAGGTTTATAATGAAGCTACTGGTAAATCGCATGTTATAAGCCCACTGATGTCCTGTAAGAAGCTGGAGACTGTACCAGCTGCTCTTGGGAACAGTAAATCTTTGGAAAATTTATTGATTCCCAATCCGGGCTTTGCACTCTGGATGAACTTTGTCCTCACAAAATAATAGAAGGTGATTTTTCTTCACCAGCCAGCTGGCCTTCAAATGAGCCACCCTTAACACCGTGGTGAGCTCTAATCCAAGTAAACAAAGAAAAGGTGATTGACGAGCTGGGACAAGAAGCCACAGCAGTTTGTAATGGGGTTTAGTACTTAGCGGCACGTTCTCAAATACTGTCCTTAAATATTGCAGTTGGGTTTTGACTGCACGTTACAAGATCAGTGTTTTATGCTCTTTGAATCACCCAAACGGTGGGTTTGGTAGCGAAAGAAGGTTAGAGGAGTGATTTGGGGAAAACGCTGATTTCTATAATCAGATTTGAATTGCAATCTATCTGCTTTTTTATGGGAATAAGTTTATTGGAGAGGATGCCGGGAGGTGAGGCAGGGCTGAGGGTCAGGTCTGTGCGGTGCTGTATGAGCCTGGCTCGCAGTTTGTTCTTCAATATGCACTCCTCATTGTGCAGCCTTTGGCTTCTCCTGCCTGAAACTTCCAGAGAAATAGGTAAGGGTCAAGAGGCATGGTGTGGCCCTGGGGATTTCAGGGCAGGGAGCTCTCTCCTTCCTTGCAGGCAACTCTTTGCCTTGTTTTTTTTCCCCAAAGGGCTCCTCATGGGTTGGGAAACAGGGAGTAGCTGGGGGGGGGGATAGGGGCATCCAGGGGATTTCACAGTCTTAAGGATGCTGGAGAGGCTTTTTCTGCCGGACATCTGCTCCCAGTTGGTCTGGGGGCAAGGGCTTCTGAGAGATCAGCCTCGGGGCTTTAACAAGCCCCTCTCCAAAGCCTTCGTGTCTTCGATATAGGGGTATGAGTTCCCTTCTTCAAAGAGAGAATTCAGAGGAAACTTTATTTATTTATTTATTTGTTTGTTTGCCTGAAATACTTCTGTCCCTCTGGCTTGCCTTGTGTACCTTGCGTGCTTCCAACAGCCCGTGCCAGCGCCCGTCCCGTGAAACACCTCTGTGCCGATGAGGTGCAGGGGAACACCAGCAATATTTAAGAGTCTAAAATAAATACTCCCCTGGAGCAACCACCGTCGGGATGGTTTTTGGGCAGTGCTTGCTCCTCGCCCAGCGCGCTCCCCCTCCATCCCGCCGCCCCCCCGGGCAAGTCCCTTAAACCCTTCCCCTCTCTCAGTGCACGCAGGGAGATTTCCACGCTGGGAGCCTGTTCCTGCGCATCCCCCCAGGAGCCGGCGGGGCTGAGCCTTTCCCGGGGGAACATGGACTGAAAGAGGAGCTTCGCCAGACCGTGGCTGCCAGCGCCCCTCGCCTGGACCCTGATGGACTCCGAGGCAGGGCTGCATTACCATGGTGATGATCTTAACCAAAACTCGGGAAAACAAAGGTGCTGACTCTGTAACATGCAGGACTGAGCTGGTAAGCTTTGTGAAATCTTTATTCGAAACTGTTTTGCTGCTGAGAGCTTTGCTGTAGCTTTATAAGAAGGGGGTTTTTTTGTGCTGCAGGGTCAGATCTTTAGGTGGTGTATAGCACTGGTTTCTACCGCGCTGCGTTAATATCCAAGGAGCAGGTGATTAGTAAATGATAGGGGTGCTGTGGCTTTTGCATATGTGAATTTCAGTAAGCATGCAATGGAATAAACAGCAGAAAAAAAATAAAATCACTGTCATGAATAACATGGGCAAGAAGTTACTTTGTCAACAACGAACAGATGCTCATCATTAATAGAAGGATGAGCAAGTGGGGAGCAGGATTAAGTGGGAAATGGCGAAGGGCAGTGCTGTGGTACTTAACGGTCTCACTGGCAGCCTGGAGAGATGCAAATCCAGCCAACACCAAATGAGAAGACAACAACAACAGAAAACCAACCAAATTGGGGCAGCAAACAGACTGAATGATGGTACAAGGGACAGGTGAGCCCATGGGGCTGAGCATACCTATGGTAGTGGCACATGAGGGGCAATGCCTTGTCTGGGGCAGTGTCGGAGCAAGGGGAGCAGGGGCAGGAGGAAGAGGTGTGGGGTGATGGAGAGCCATCTGAGAAAGCCCAGAGCAAGGCTGGTGGTGGACATTCACTCCTCGGTCCTCCAGGAGAGATGTCATAGTCCAAGAAGAAATTGGACTGAAAGGCTATTCCTCGCGGGGTGCGCTGAGCGTCTCAGATAAGGGCGTGCAGGAACACAGCAGGATGCAGCTGGCAGGATTAGCCATAAATGGGCGTTTTGAGCATAAAAGAAGTATAAATGCCTAAGTTTGCCGAGGATGACAAACTATCTGGCTGGGCTTTCCGGGCAGATAGCGCAGCGTGCCAGGGCAAAGGAAAGGCAGGCTGCCCTGGCAACGCGTGGTGGAGGAGAAGGCGAGCAAGCCAGAGGCAGCATTAAATCCTGCCTTAAAAGGGTGAAATTTGGGAAGGAAGGCTATTGATACGTTAGAAAAGTATCATTGCTTCAGTGTTGGCTCCTGCTAGGAAGGCAGCATCTCCTGTGGCTGCTGCTCGGGGCGAGGCGGGAGCCTGAGCATCCGACGCCGGCGGTGCCCCAGGAGGTGTGCGGGGCAGGTGGGGGGGAACCGGCTGGAGGGAGGCGGGTGAGAAGTGGTTCCTTCTGGTGCTAGGGGAAGGGATGGGCAGCCGGGCTGTCCGATGGCAGGCGGCGGAGGTGCAGAGCTGTACCGGGAAACTTTGCCCTCGCGTGTTTGCCCAGTGCCTCCTGCAGCTCTGGGGCTGGGTCGATAGCGCAGCGATAGTCCCGGTTACACGAGCTGGATTGCCAGGTTGTCCGGGCTGTTGGATTGGGGCAGATACAAGAAGGCTGATCCAGCAAAGAAAGCAAGAGTTTTTGCCTTGACTTCCTGGGAAAGGCCAAAAAGCAAAACGTAAAGGAAATAAATGCCTGAGCAGCGGGGCAGTGTTGCCTACCAGCACCCCATGGGCTCGTTTGGTTCAGTTCCCAATTTGGTGTTAAGATGAACATCTTACAGAGTGGTAATTATATTCAACATGGGACATATGTCACCTGAAGATGTTCTCCTCCCTCCCACGTTTGAGGCAGTAACTGGTCTCTGGGGCTGGCACACAGATGTGTGTGAGAACTGCTGCCTTCTCTGGGGCTTGTCCCACTTCCATCCTTGCTCGGCTTTGGCCACTCCTTGGAGACAGCTGCCTGTGCTTGCTGTCTCCTCATTAATTCTACCTGCTGCTTCATGAGGTGGGGCTTGACAGATAGAGCTAGCCTTACTTCACCTAGAAGAAAAGTGGCACATGCTCCTCAGAAGGTGGCCAGCTCTTACTTACCTTCTTCTTGTCCGCACCCCATCGTTGTTTTCTGCCCCCACGTCCCTCTATGTTCAATATTTACAGTATTCTGTATATGAAGTGGGATCCTTTGACTGGATTGCTCTGTACAGGGAGGTGCCAGTGTTTGGTTGTTATTATCATCGTCATCATTATGTGAGCAGGCAACGTGTAAAGCATGGATCGGGAGAGAATTTACGAATGCGGTGGCCTAACAGCAGTTAAAATGCAGCTGTGGCAGTGCAGATGAACAAGGGGGGTGATGCTGGTGCTTCCCTCAAATGATGTGAAGCCTCGGTCAGATGGGGTGGCGTTGCCAGGAGAGACACTTCAGAAGCAGAATATGGATGTTTTGGGAGGTAATAAAAGAACAATTAGCAGGAAGGAGTGTTTTTGCAGACATAGCTGAAATGGGATGTAGCTGCAGGGCCATATTGATTTATTGTACTTAAAACAGTCTGTGCCTATTTTTAGAAGTCCGATGATGCCTCTTACGCTGCGAAGAGGAAGATTCTTGGGAAAAAAGACTGTAAAAAGCAACTGGGATTACTTTGTGCCCATGCAGTGGCATTTCCCCCTATTTTTAGTGCAATTCAGCACAATCCGAACATGGACTCCCGAGAAGTGCTGGGGTGAGGGCGCCTTGCCTTAGAAACACACTATATGTTTTTTGAAAAACTAAATAGCTGCTTTGTACCTAGATGGGAGGCTTTAATGGGCTTGGATGGGGTTCAGATACCACTGCTGCTGCTTTCTTGCCCAGTGCGGGATTACTGCTGACTTGCAGCTCCTAGTTTAGTTTCTCCGGTGTTTTGGGTCCCAGGGCTGGGCACCTGGCTGCAGCTATTCCCATGGGAAAGGACTAGCTGCAGGACCCACCATCTGCAAGCTTGGGCCTTGACACCAACTCTCCGCAGTGTTTAATTAAATTTGATTTAATCGAGGGAAGATGACCGGGTCTGCCCCCCTGGTCCCTGCCGCAGTGGGGCCGTGGTGGGCACCCAAGGCTCTCCTTCCCGCTGGGTGCCGTGTGGCTTTGCCAGGGCTGGAGGCAGGGTGGTTTCTGGTGCCCCGGTCAAGTCTGCGAGAAGTGAATAGTTTTTCTGGTTGTTTGCAGCACACTCCAAAGATGAGTCAAGGACCTACCCTCTTCTCTTGTGGCGTGATGGGTAAGTAACAGAAACTTCTGTCTGTATTTACTCTACCTCTGCTCCCGCTTCGTTGTAGTGATGGGTGGGAAGACGTCCGGACTAGCTGGATGCCTCCAAAAAACGCTCTGCTGCAGACCGTGGGGTGGGCAGCCACCCAGCTGCCCCACACAGCGGGGACGGAGGGGCACCCAGCCCACCACCCGCTAGTGGTGGCCATCATGCCCGTGCCGCTCTCCTTCACGGAGGGGGTTGTGCTGCCCTGTTGCTGTTGCTGAGTGAATTGCTTCTCTCCTTTCCCCTCCCCTTTGAGATATCTGCTTATTTTTAGAGTAACTCCTATAGTTGAGATTATGAGCGTTCTGGGTCTGAGGCTGTGTTTGAGTATCCAGCGTGTGACTGCGGCTCTCGACTGTTTGCACGATGCCAGTAAGGAATATCAGTATTATCACTAAAACGTTCTGCCACTTGGCAACAAAGTGTTTGGACTCAAAGCTCAAAGGAAAACTCAAAAAATAAGGAGAATGTCTTATTTTTACCTTTGACAATAGCCATGGTATAGGATGTTTAATCCCTTTTATCTCAGAGCTTGCAAGCAAAACCCGATCGTGCTGGAGGATGTGCTGTTATATTGTGCTCTTTGGGTTTTGTAGGGGGGAGCCAGTCACCAGGCGAAGTCTCAAAACCCAATTAAAATCGTAGGTCAAACTCGAGCCAAGCTACTTGCTATGAAAGCCAATACTTTGCAGACAAAGAGGCTGCCCCTTTTCTTCATGGACACAACTCATTAGCGTTAATGGGAGCCAAGCAAATGCATTGACAGGAGATATTTCCCAAGCTCTCTGATAACTCCAGTCATTGGGTGGGTGGGGGAAGATGGAAAGCATTTGGATTTTTTCAGATGAAAGTTGCAAGCTTCAAAGTCAAGAAGGGGTAGAGGCAGCCCATTCCCTTTCTGCTGCCTGTCAGACGTGAGTGAGGAACAAAGAAACCCAGTCGGATGGTCTTGTCTTGCACTGTGGCGCTGGCAGGCTCTTCAACAGATAGGAAGAGTCCACACCTAATTGAAAAGCAGCTTGTCTTCAAGAGCTTTTACAAAGCCTTCTGCAGTTTTGTAGCACTGGGCTGGTCTTCCTCGGCTGCCAAGTTGCCCTCTTTCCGAGGGGACTGAATGTCACCTCCTTGACCACAGCTTACCATGCAATGGTCTTCGTCATGCCCAGTCAAGAGGAGCCAATCTCTCCAGCATGCAAGGGCATCGGATGGCTTGGGTTTAATTTTAGGCATCTTTCCCAAGCGTTCTTCTTGGTGCCTCCACATGTGGGCCACAATCACAGACTAATCCGGTGTCAAAACTTACTTGACTTTTTAAATAAGTCCCATGGTTATGGTGGCACCGAATGCAAAACTGGGGGAATATTTCAGGTCAAAGGGCCAGGTCCCCGTCGGTGGAAAGCACTGAGCTAAATAAGCACAGTGACGTTTGAACTGGCAGCACAGCCAGTGAGAGGCAAAGGCTCGTAGTTCCATGTACGATGTTGGGGGCGTGGAGGGAAGTTGGCTGAATTTTATGGGATTTTAGCCAGAAGAGGCTGAGGGTCTTCGCACAGGGTCTTCCCGGTTGGCTTTGGGGGCGAGGGCAGCTTTGGGCAGGAAGATAGCTCATGGCTGGTCCCAGCGGCCATGGGACAGTGGGGTAGAGGGAAGCCCAGCCTTGGCCAGGATGCCAGGGAAAGCATCATCCAAACCCTGGAGCTTCCCACAAGCGTCGGCTCAGGAGCGTTTATCTCCAGGAAGGAGAAGGAAGAAGTTGAGTCAAAGCTCCAAGGGGTGCGTAACGCAGCATGACCAAGAAACCCAGCTGGCCCAAGGTGGCAAGGCTGGGGTCCTGCTCACCTGTGGCATGACGTGGGGAAAAAGAGTAAACTGGAGCGCATGCCTTCGGGATGTGGATACCGTGTACACTGCACGAACCTGAAAATCAGTTGTAGATTGGAATATAACTCAAACACTTGATAAGTCAAATGATGCAATGTTAGATCCACTTCTCAAAGCAACCAAAATAATCTTTTGATTTTTAGATTTGTAAGAAATACCTCTGTCAGTGTGATGAGAATATTACTAAAAGGATTGGGTTTTATCTTTATATAGCCCTTTGCTGGGAGGAAGATTAAAGGTGCCTAAAAGTGCCTAAAATTATAAATATAACACTTTCTTTTTTCCCTTCTCCTTGGTGGATCCTTGAAACACCTGGGAGTTTTAAGAATTTTGCTGTTGTTAGATGTGTGTGTGGGGGGGGGGGTCCCTCCTTTTTTCCTTTTCCTTCTCCTGCAGTCTCCATCACATGTCCCCAGTGAAAATATCAGTGACTGTGATAGAGAGATAAGGTGGCGTAGTAGAAAGTTGGGGCATTACTTTTGAGTTCCTCTGTTGAAATTTTCCTGTCTTTGGGTGGATGGCAGATGAAAATTCACAGTATTTTAACAAGGCATTGGTGGCATCACCTCGCCTTTCCCTAGCAGGTATATAAGAAGTACTCAGCATCTAAGTCGGTAGCGTGAGGCTGCACTAGTTCAGTGTTGTATGAAAACCTCAGTGGGTGCGTGCCAGCAACTGTGGCCTCCTGATTTCTGTGTAAGCAAGAAATTACCTCTGAGGCAAGCTGCAGGCAGGGTTTTATTGAGGCTGTGACATGGTGCTGGGGAGTGCAGTCGCCTTGGCTGCAGGATCAGAGTCCCGGAGTGCTGGGCGTTGCGTGCACAGCCCTGCCTGTGAAAGGAAGGAGGACGGGTTTGAGCCCATGGGGATGGATCCTGCATACATCCTCTGTGAAGTGCTCTTTTCAAATTAACAGTCGTTTGCTTTTTCCCGTGGAAAGCACCCCCAGAAGTTGGCCTTGGAGAGCGCTGCGGCAGAGGTCAGCTTGTCTGTCCTTCAGCACGCTCCTCCACCAGCGCGGTTTGGCAAGGCCACCGGTCCAAGAGGTGAGCGTGCCGGGGGGGCTGCAGCCTTGGGTCTCATCATTGCACACCTCTTACCTGGAAGATGCTTTTCACCCTGTGTGGGTGGCAGAGGAAAGCAAAGGGGCCAGAAGAAAGACCAGCCCACGGTGGGTGATGCCCCTCGATCGCGTCCTGAAAGCACCCACAGGGCTCACGCGCCTCTTGTTTCTGAACTGGGATTTCCGGGGATTTCGGGTTTTTCTTTGGAAAGGCCACCAGTGTAGAGCAGCGTCTTGGTTGGGCGTTCGAGCACAGTCAGCCCGCGAAGAGAAAAGCCGTGCGGGGAAAGCCAGCAAGGCATAGCTGGCGCGGGGACGCCTCGGCAGAGGATCACCTTGAGGAGCAGGGCACGCTTTGCCGTCGAGAGGGGGAATTTCCCTCCCCCATGCGGATGGTTGGCACGAGGAGCCCGCAGCTCGCTGGTGTGTTTATTCTCCAGCGGTAGGTTTGGGGGCTGTTGTTTTCGTTTCCCATTGAAGCACAGCTCCGCGCATCGGATTTTAATCTTACTTCTCCAATGAGAAGGCTCCGTGGCGCTGCCGTCAGCTAATTACAACCATTAAATTTGTTCCACATTTAGAAATCATCTCTCGAACATAAACAGGGGGCAGTGGAAAATGCAGGCTGCCTTCCCCCTGTGCACGGGGACCAGGAGACTGAAATTTGACTTGAACAACATGTAAAACAAGGGAATTGGATGCGCACCTGTGTGAAGAGAAATGTTTGGGTTAGGATCCAAACAGGATTTATCTGCCAAAAAGGAGAAGCAAAATTGATTGAAAACCGTAATTGCTTTACAAGTTGCCATAATAAATTATGTATTAATGTAAATTATTTCACGGGAAAGGAACATAGAGGAAACTTGAGCAGAAGGATCATGCATTATGTATAAAAAAGAACTGTAAAAATATTATAGCAGCACATTTGTGTCGCTGTAGTTAAAAGTTGTGTCAGCGTTTTCATTTTACACCCTTCTCGGTGGTTATGAGCATGGTCATTAAAATTTACTCTGTGTCACCAGAGGAGCACAGCAGTCGTTTAAAAAGCCCATGGCCACCCCGAAGCTGCAAGGTTCCTGGCATGGCCGTGCGCTGCTCCTGCAACACCTGGAGCTCAGCATTTGGAAGCCTGGCTGAGATGCTCCGAGGATGGTCCCTGTTCTCCACGGGGCTGTGCAAAGCTCTCGGGGATGCTTGGAGGATGACGCCCAGCTCCTTGATTTTGGGATGTGACTTCAGCCCGCGAGTGCCTCGTGCCCTGGATCACTGGGCTTCTTTGGTGCTGTGGAGGTTGCACAGGAGAACAGATGGATGCTGTTAAGGGGTCACGTTCACTCTTCAAAGTCAGTGTCTTGGTTTTGCCCGAAAGGAAATTTAGGAACAGCCAGTGGTGCCAACCGTGTTTGAGCATGCTGCCGACGATCCCAGGGTGGGTTGGGCTGTGCTCACATGCAGGTGGCCTCTGGCTTGTCTCTGAAAATTGGAGAGAGGGGGGAAATAAACCAGGTGAGGATGGCCTGGCAGCCAGGGGCCAGGACACGCTGGGGCTTGCTGGGGCGTGTTGCTGCTTGCCCAGCCCAGCGAGTCCTGCCGGCGCATGCTGGTGTGGCATTAGCCTTGCACGGAGAGCAGATGCTGTGGCTTGCAGCGACGGCTGCTCTTCCCACACCCCCAGTGCTCCGGCTGTTTGACACCCAACATCTCCCCCCTGGAGCACCCCTGGCGGGGCTGCATCCTGTCATCCCAGGGACAAGGCTCTGCCACCGAACTGTCCCAGAGCCAGGGTGGTGGGATGGCGTGCAGGCTGGAGCGGTGATGTGGGAGCTGGGGCTCAGACTGACCTTTCCAGGGCTGAAATCGGAGCTAACTATCGCGGCCTTGCTTTGGAAAGCAGAAATAGTTTGGGTTTGGGTCCCCTGAGGCTGGGTAGCTTGGGAGCCCGCAGCTGTAACTTGAATTTAATGTTGCTTTCTGCCTGTCTGAATTTCTTACTGCTTTGTGCGTGGTTTGCAAGAGGGTTCAGGCTCCTGCTGCCATGGCCAGAGAGGGCAGGACGAGAAATTCAGTCCTCCCCAGGCTGCTGATAACAACCCCCTGTGTCTTGGGAGCTGGAAAGCTATTTCACAACCAAAGAGATGCCAGAAAATTCACTTTGTGTTGGCTCACCCTGGAAATACAGATTTGCAGATTGAAACATCTCAAGAGAAATTTGCTGGACGTGCTCATCAAGTGACTCTGAAGTGTTTGTATTTGCAGTTTTAAGTTAAAATCGAAAAAAAAAGGTGCTATTTCATCCTAGAATGCTAACAGCCAAGAAAGGCCCGTTTAACCAGGAGAAGAGCCCCTCGTGCCACACTTACATCGTGCTCTGGTTGGAAATGTTCTGGGTTTTTTCCAATAGGCAAAGGAGAGTTCTCCAGCAAAGCAGCTCACTTGCAAGCTGAGGGTTTCTCATGGTGGGTTTTATCCTGGAACAAATTGATGCCTCAGGGTAAACCAGGCTGAGGTTTATAATTTAAGAGAATTAATACATGCTTAAGTGCAGCAGTATTAATGGCTCCACTGCAATTATCATTATCAGCACGCTCAGGATGTGAATCTTAGCCCTAAAAAACTGAACAGAAAACCAGCCGCTTTTCCTCAATAAGGCTTTCCTGAGTTCTTTACTTCCACCCTCAGCCCTTAGTCTACCCCGTTTCCAGGTTGTTTAGGGGCGAACAGTTTTCTGTTTGCGCTGAAAAAAACATTTTCTGGGTCACCCGGTGTTTTGGGACCCATCAGTGGTGCTCGGGGAGCGGGGGGGACAAGCTGTGCCAGGGTCCCCTCCCTGCCCTGCCAGCAAATCAGCTCCCGCGGGGCCAGGGGAGAAGCAAATAACCCCAAGCTAGCGCTGGGGATAGCGGCGTAATTACCGTTTGCTTTGCAAGGTTTGGAAGATTTATAGCTGTTTGTGCCAAAGCAGGGGTGAAAGAGGAAGGTGTCCCGTATCCTCCTCACCAAGGCCTTTTGTACAGCGTGACGTCTCCGGCCAGAGGATCGTGGCAGCTTGCCATGAAAAATCGGCTTCTATTTCTGTTTCTTTTGTCTGCTGACCTGACCCAAGAAATCTCTCTGCTGGCAGGAGAATACAGAGGGAAAATAATAAAGATCTAAACATAGATGTAGTTGTTTAGCACAGATTTCTCCCTTTTCATTGTGTTTATTAAAATGAGGGCAGCAACAGTTAAAATGCCGTGCGGTTATTGAGGGCAGAGCCAGGCTGTTTGTGGCTGGAGCTGTTACGGTGGCAGGGAGAAATGGGAAAACTGGCCAAGAGTGGTGTAAGGGGCCCCAAATCTGACCTCCTGACTTGAAACCGAGCCTTGTTCGGAAGCGTTCTGCACCGTTGCATCTTCCCTCTCAGGTTGGTACCTACAGCTTGTGGGCTGGGTACCGCTTTCGATTCATCCTTCAGTTGCCAGAGTGGAAAAACCCCAAACCCCCTCCGAAATATCGCAAGATTTAGATACGATCATACGAAACTTCGCAGCGACGGTTAGCTAGCACGGTTTGCCTTTGTTTGCAGCAGCAGCCGACGACAAAAACAGTCACCGGAGAAAGTCTGTTGGGTGATTACTTTTTTCCATTGCAGCAGCCGATGGGGTTGTCCTACCATGGTTTTCCTGTTGAGCGTCAGCGGCGTGTCTGCAGAGAGCCCCGCTCGCCTGCACCAGGGAGCCAGACCTTGATGATGCTTTGCTTTTTTTCTGTTCTGGTCAGCAAGACCATGTGTGGGAATGAGATCATCGCCCTTAATCCTCTTTTGACACGGTCATCAGTGGGATTTCTGAACCCAGCTGTAGCCGGGTTTGCAGGCTTCCTATGCGGAGCTGCCCGTAGCCACGTGGCTTCTGGAGGTGCAAGTTTCTCAGAGCTTTACCCAGTCACTGCAAAACCCGTCTGATAAATAGTGTCTTTATGCTGGCCCCAAAACCCTGCAGCAGGTCTCCACCACCTTTTGCTGTGCTGCGCTGGAAGACTGTCAATGCAAGCCAAATTTGCAGGAGGAACAAACTCTGGTGTAAACAAGCTGAGCGAAACAGGGAGAAAATGTTAAAAAAAGTGTGTGGGTTTTTTTTGTTTGTTTGTTGTTTGTTTTTTTTACAAAAGTGAACCTGTGAAGTGATTTGTCCCTTTAAATAAATGCTTCAGCATTAGGTTTGTTATAGAAATGCGGACAGCTGGCTGTGCTGGGTACTCCTGGGATTTTCATGGCAGCCCCGAGGAGACGCTAAGCCCGGGTTGCCCAGGTTTCTGCAGCACCTTCCTGCTCCGTGTGGGTAACCGGGCAGGGGGCCCCTGGGCCAGAGCACCTGGGTGCCCAGCTTGGGGAGCTGGAGGGGAGCTGGCTGATGAGCCTCACAACAGGAGCCTACGAACAGCGTCTTGCAAAGAACTGCTGGAGGTTTATTGTGCATTTGTGACAGCATCAGCCATCTCACAGCTAATTATGTGCCCCCGCTTTTGTTATCTTTGGGTTGGTGTGGGAGGGGTGCTCAGAGCCTCGGTGGGGGTAAGTGGGTTTCATTGGAGCAACACTTTAGCAGCGGCTGAGAGCGGGACAGCCCAACGGGTATCAGGATGGCTTTTGGTTTCCCGTAGGCTTTGATGACTTTTTTGGGGAAATTGTTGGGATTTCTGTGCTACCACAGGCAGGCAGCTGGGTGCCCAGGGAGCACTCCCCTTTCTGTTAGGACCATCCCAACTGCTCTCTCATCTCCTGTCTGGGGTTTTGTCTCCTGAGGTCTATCTCACCCCAGTGCTGCTACACCTTTGTGCTCTTCACTTCCAGTTTTTGTGCATCTCTTAGGCAATTACTGATTGTGGAGCCCAGGACCAGCCGCATGGATCTGAGACATGACTTAGCACAGAGATGAGGCAATGGCCGCACCATTTTATGCTGCTGAATCTCACTTAGCCAGTGCGATCCGGATATGCAAAGGCATGTTTTTGCCTTCTTCTAGCAGTTCTGTTCCTGCTGCAATTGTAATTTTGTCTCTCTCTCCGTGTACACCGCAGCAGCCGCTCTGTTGGCGGTTCGGAAAGCTATATTCCAAGAGTTAATTAATTTGTACTGGAATACATCCCATATGCTACTCTTTTTGTTTATGGACATAGAAAGCGAATCGCAGAATTAATTAATGCTAATGCCTGTGCATGTGTGTTGTTTTTTGGGTGTTTTTTTTCTTCTTTCTGAACCAGAAAATGACAGATGGAGAGATCTCAGCAGGAAATGTCCACTCCAGCTCGAGCAGCCGGGCGCCAGCATCTGGGACTGCTTGTCGGACAAGGGCGAGGAGGGCTCGCGCTGGCCGAGGGAGACGGCTAGCACCTGCTCTGTCACCAACCTGATCAAAGACCTCAGCCTCAGCGACCCCCACAGCAACCCCTCAGCCCCCCCCAGCAAGCGCCAGTGCCGCTCGCTCTCGTTTTCCGATGAAATGTCCAGCTGCGGGACCTCGTGGAGACCCTTAGGCTCGAAGGTTTGGACCCCGGTGGAGAAACGGCGGTGTTATAGTGGGGGGAGCGTGCAACGCTATTCCAACGGCTTTGCCACCATGCAGAGGAGTTCGAGCTTCAGCCTGCCATCACGGTCCAACCCCCTCTCCTGCGAGCATCCCGCCCTCAGCAACCGGCTGGGGTGCCAGCCGAGGAAACCGGCCACCGGCGGGCGCGGAGGAGAGCGGGTGGACATGCAGAGGTCCCTCTCCTGCTCGCACGACCGCTTCTCCTCCTCGGAGTACTGCCCGCCCTCGGCAAGCAGCACGCCCGCCTCCACGCCGGAGCTGGGGCGACGGGCCGGCGGGCTCTCCCGAAGCCGCTCGCAGCCCTGCGTCCTGAACGACAAAAAGGTCGGGGTGAAGCGGCGGAGGCCGGAGGAGGTTCAGGAGCAGCGGCCCTCACTGGATCTCGCCAAGATGACCCAGGTAAGTTGCGGCGGGGCCAGCCCCGCGAGGGCCCTGCAGGCGCGGCTCGGCAGTGAGGTGGTGGTGTTCTCTGTGCTTCGCTAAAAACCCTTCGGCATCCTCCCGAGGCGGGTCTGCGGCACGCAGAGTGACACGGCTGTTACGGGGAGGTGCATCCTTCTGCGTGAGCAGAATGCCCATTCCCCTCCAAATGGATTTCTTTACTAAATTCCCACGTTTCTGTTCTGCGGTGATTTTTGCGCGCCAAGTTCCACCATGTCATCGGTTCCTCCTGGCACGCTTTTCCAGCAGAAATACGTTTTGCGGGGGTTTTTTTGAGCTCATTTCTGAGCTCAGGAGAGGAGCCCCTGCCCTGCTGAAGTCAGCACCCCGAGGCACCTAGCCCTGGCTTCGTCAGGGGTTGAATTCGTACCACCATGGGCTTTACTTGCTCTTAGCATCTGTGATTTTCCACTCTGGAGACGTTACCGTGTTTCATTTTCAGTTGCAAACACAGAGCACAACCTCCCTCTTCAGCCTGCCACACGAAGCCAGGTAACAGATTTGGGATGTAGATCGGGGAGGATTTTGCTCCCAAGTCCTCTCGCGGCAGGACCGGGTGACTGGGCGTTAATGAGAGCCAAAGCGAGAGGCTGCGTGAGCAGCGTTCCCGTTTCTCACTCCTAACATTTCTTTTTCTGCAGTTTCATGAGTCAGCATTTCCCACATCGATAATGTATAGCCGTCAAGTCAATGACACCACCAGCTCTGTGTGGGATGGAGATAACGGGGTACCTGAAGGCTCCCGCTGTGGGAGCGGGGGGGGGTTTGCCCTGGGCACCTCCTGGGGTGGGCTGTCACCTTCTGCTGGCCAGAGATCTTCCCCTGTGGTTTCAGTTTGATGCCGTCGGCCTGGTGTGCAGTGCTGCGGCGCTTCATCCCGTGTCGGGAGCATCTGTCCTGATTTTCCTTGTACAGCTGCGGCCAGCGAGTCCGCCCGGTGCAAGGCAGCCCCTTGCTCACAGGGAAACTGCTGGCAGCTATTCATCAGCGGGGTGGAGAAACAGCCGTGGGGGTTCTCCCCTTGGGGTGGCATCCGACACTGTACATGTGTTTTCCCCACTTACAAGAACATGATATTTTATGGCGTTTCATGCTTGGCAGCACAGGGGGTGTTTGAAGGCGTGTGGTGGAGTTGGAGGAAGAGTTTAGCTTTTCCTTCTCCAGAGGAGCTTGGAGGGTAAAAAGGATGAGGAAATCACATATTTGGGTGATAGCAGGGGAAAAATACGAGGGTTGGAGGGTCGCTCTCGTCTTTTGATAAACCACACCAGCAGCATCTAGTACACTAAGCTTTTTTATTAGCTAATGAGCTGGATGGGCAGTAAAACCAACTTATGCGTGTTATATTTCGGTGGCCACAGGTTGGATTAGCACAGTTGCCCCCTCCTGATCCTCTCCCTACTCATTGCTTGACCTGTACCTGTGATGCAGGGTGTCCCGCCAGCCCACGTGGGAGTTTCCCAGCAAACCAAAGCCTGCAAAAGACCCAGATTGCCTCAAAACTAGAAAGCAAAGTGGTTCCTTGCTTCAAAACCAGCATGTTAAAACTGCCTTTGCCACCGCACGCTGACAAACACAGCTTTCTCGAGTCTCCATTAATAACCCACTGGTGTGGGAGGAGGTCCACAGCTGTGGGCAAAGGGCTGACCAGGCTGAAAGCCCACGGTGTGGAGCAGCCAGGGAAAGAGGGGGAAGGATGCGGCCCCAAGCTCACGTGCCGGGGCTGGGAAATGGGCTGCTCCTCTTTCTGCGTGCCTGCAGCGGCCAGGGGAATGCTCATCCGCATTGCCTCTGACGGCGTGTGTGGGGTCTGCATTTGGAAATGCAAAGCGTGACTTGCGTTTATACTTCTCGGGGGGGTTTGCGTACGCATGCAGGCATGTGTGCCAAGGTTGATGAGGAGCCCTGCAAAGGGCCGTGTCTGGGTGTCACTGGGTCTCGTTGCATCAGGGCAATTCGGCATAGAGACGTGGCAGTAGCACGCGCGGTTGCGTGGGCACGCAGCTAACAAAACCCAAGGCGATACCCGTGCATGCGGAGCCGGTTGTGCCCGTGCCAGCAGGTACCTTGGTTTGGTTGCCCACGGGGGTGTCTGCCTGCTGTGGCCAGTGGTTTGGTCTTGCAAGGCTGGACATTCCCATCGTATCCCTCTGGACAAGCTGCTCAGCACCTCAGGAGTGATTATCAAGACCTTTTGGGATGAGTCAAAAACATGGAGTGCATTGCGAGGTATGACACACGCGTGCCCCGCCTGCATCTGCTGGAGTTCTCGCTGCGGAACAAAGGGAAGAGATCAAAGGGATGGGACTGGTTTCGTTCGCCTGGCGGTTCTGAGAGCCTGCGCAATGGTCACCGTCTCCGAGCGGTGCTCGCGCCGTGGCAAGATGAGCGTTTCAGAAGCTCTGGGAGGGCAGAGCAGAAGTCATCTGCTCTTCTTTGCTCATACTTCATGCTGGGCCGGCTCGCCGGGGCACCAAGGGGGAGCATGGAGGAGCGGGGAGCGATCTCCTCGAGGGAACAGCCATGGCAGGCTCCGAGGCTTTGATCCCTCATTAAAAGAATTAATGAGTTTATCCTTGCAAATGCCAATGAGGCCTTTTTTTTTTTTTTTTTTTTTTTTTGCCTTTTTTTGTTTCCAAAGGCTCCTTGTGATTTTCTGCTCTTTAATTGCCAGCCTTTGCCAATGAAGGGCACGGAGGTGGTGGGGCAGGTAGGGCAGACCCCCAGATGGACCCCGCTGGCAGGGATGCAGCCCCAGCCCAGCACTGAGCAGATGGGACATTGTGTCCAGCTGTTTTCCTGCCAGTGCTCCACTCTGCAGGCTTTGGGGAATAAAAGGCTTGTGCCAGGGCTTGGGAAGCCTCCTTTTGTAGCTGTTCTTCCAGCCTTGTGAGCCCATGGGTGCTCCTTCCCGGCTCCCTTGGTGCCCACTGGGAGTTCAGCACCTGCTGTAGCTCATCTCAAGCCCTTCCAGGTCCCTGCCAAGGTCTGTGCGAGGCTTCACAGGCACAGCATGGCTGCATGCTTGGCTTGGTCCCTGCTCTGAGGAAGTGAACCGCAGGCTGGGATCGCATCCTGCACCTCTGAGCCCACCTCTGTGGGTTGGCCTTGGCCCCAGCAAAGCACAGAGTCCAGACAAGGGCAGCCCTGACCGCCAAGTCCCTACCCGGCTGCTGCGTTGGACGGCTCTCCATCCCATGGCCACACAACGGGGACCCTGGTCAGGATAGGAGTGCCCCCAGCACGGGTAAGGATGCGGCTAAAGGATTTAACAAATCTCAGCATCTGGCTGTCAGACGTGTGTGTCGGACTTGTGTATTAGGAGCTAATACATGGGTAAAGAAAGACTGACACGAACCCGTCTAAGACCCAGGTTTAGGAGGATAAAGGCACAGCGAGACCTGGCAGATTGCCCTCCTGGAGCATCCTCAGGGAGCACTGCAGGCTTGGATCCTGCCGGGAAACCGCTCTGCACCACCGTAAGCTGGGTCACTGGCTCCCACAGACCGTGTGCTCCCAATGGGTTCTTGATTTCTGTCCCTGCAAGGGCTAGACCCTCCCTCAGCAGCCTCGAGGTGTCACCTCTTCTGCAAATCCCTAACCATTTGCAAGCCTTTCTTAAATCCCACATGCCAGGTTCGTCTGAAATAAGCTTCATGATTTTCAGCCGCCAGTGGAAACGTGGAAGTGAAGCAGCAAATGGAAACGGGCTGAGAAGCGGGGACGGCGCGAACAAATGCTCGCGGTTACGAAATAACCAGGGTGCTAAAAGCCGCGGCGTGTCCCCGGAGCAGCTGTGTTTGGTAATCGAATTTCAGGAGAAGGGCTGTGGGCTGTGTGGCAGGAGCTGTTTGGCAGGAGAGAGGTGCAGGACCTCTCCCCACAGCACTCCTGGTGCTGCCTGGGGTCTGTGCAGGAGGTCACCGGCTCCGGGAAGGCTGCCTGCAGGTGCTTTCTCTGCTGGTGTAGAAGGTTCATGCAGTGGATAGGGAAAGGAGAGTGTCCGGGCTCTGGTTTCCGCCTTTTGGGAAGAGAAGGTCTGAAGGGTGGTACAAAGCCAGGATGGTGGGCGAGGAGCCACAGACAGTGCAGTTCTCGGCTCCCTCAGTCCTTCCCCACCTCACATCCCTGCCCTGTGTGGGACAGGGGACGCGATGAGGAGGCAGCAGGACCTGGAGGCTTGAAGCAGAGCTCATGGATGGGCTGGCCCAGTGTTTCCCAGCATCTCCCGCCTTCAGCTGCTCCAGTGAGGCTCCTGGAGGACAGGGATGGACACCTTCACCCAGAGACGCAAGACACACACATAAGCATTTCCTTTGCAGTAGATGTGCCTGAAATTGCTGGCTTACAACTGCAGAGGTAACTAATTTCGTTATCCCAGCAGGCCCAACTGAGCGCTTCAGCAGTTAGGTTTATCCTATCCCATAAGCTTTGCAAAACTCAGCTGTATCAGATGGCAAAGCTGACCAAAATATTCCACCGTGGGGGGTTCTTGGTGGCCCTGCCCACAGGGTACCAGAGACTGGCACCAGCACCAGCACCCCCGGCACAGCTCCCACCGTCCTTGCTCTCCGAGGATGCTGTGAGGCAAAGCCAGCTTCTCCATCACGTCAGACCGGGGGGAGGGTTTGTCAGCTGGGAAACAAAGGCCTTGGCTGAGGAGATCCCAGGGGGTCAGAGGAGCTTCCCTTTCCCTCCGGTGGATGCCGAGCCCAGGTACACATTTATAATTTGGATAGCCATGGCCCTGGCATGGGCGGGTGGCCCAAGGATGACAAAAATCTAATCATTTGTATGGCTGTAAGCAGCTTCCGTATTCCTGGAAAACCTTCATCTTGAGGAACAGTTGTGTTTTCTTTGGCTGCTGTCCTCCACATCAAAAAATCCTCCCAAAGCGAGAAAGCAACACCTGAGCAGCCTGTGTTACCCTCAGGTTTAGACGAGAATAGTTGTCGGGGTGGTTCATCCTCTGCAAGGACTGGTACCGTACAGCAAGGGTCCCAGAGCCCTGTGCTGTGACGCACAAGCACTGCGGGGACGGGAAAGGGATTGCTGGGTGCAGCACCTCCCCCAGCGCGGGTGGCAGCCAGGGTGATGGGCACCCCCTCTCCCATCCCTGCTTGCCCACTGGTCCAGGCTGGGTGGCCGAGGCCGCTGCCGAACGCCCGGCAGTTGCTAGCACCGCCGCCGCCGCCAAGGATCCACAACTGGGATCCAGCCCAAGGCATGTCCTGTGGAGCATCCCTGGTCTCCTGGGAGGAAACCCAGCCGGGTCCCACAGCAGGGATGCGCTGCCGGGCTTGGGGCGGCAGGGCTGGAGCAGGGGGGGAGGAAAGCGAAGCCAGGAGCCGTGCAAGGGCCAGGGCTGGCTGAGCTATTCGGTTATGAAAAGCAGCGCTGGCAGGCTGCTCGCCGCGTGGGAGGACTGGCACAGAGGGACGAGCAGGATTAGGCAAGTTCTGGTGAGCATTCTTGCCTTTGGTGGGGCGGGCTTTCGGGGCGTGGGGCACGGTCAGAGCCCTCCCCGGCACGGGAATGCCGTGGAGACCAACTAATTCCTGGTGGGCAGTTAGGAGGTGGGGGATAAGTGTGCTTGAGAAAACCCTGCACGTTTGTGTCTTCCCCCAGGCTGCTTTTAGTGCCTCTCTAGGAACGAGACTGGAAAGTCAGGTGATTTCAGATGGAGGCTGAAATAATGGCAAAGTGTCCGTGTGGCTGCACATGTCCCCTGCGCTGGCTTTACACGGGGTATGAACGGCTGCGTGCGGGGGTCTTCGTGATCCAAAGCAAAGGAAACCCAGTGTCCAAACTGGGCTTTCCAGTAGACCTCAGAGCCTTCACTTTGCAGATGGGGAAACTGAGGCACGGAGCACACTGTGAGTCCCCGGGGGCTAACAGCAGAGCTGGGGACCGGGCTCGGGGTGCTGGGTGCTGAGCAGCATCTGACTCCGGCAGCGGATCGGTTAATTTTTTTGCTTTGCTGGTAACCACATGTGTTTATAGGCCTGAAACCCAGTACCATAATCAAAATAAAAATAATTTGACCTGAAAGAAATGTTTTCTTCATACCAGGAGGGATATTTAGGCCAGGCAGGAGGGGAGGGAGCCACTCCTGGAAGCAATTACATGGCCACATGACTGGGCTAATTAAGAAAGAGACCTAAATGTTAAAAGTTCTGCTGGGAGGGAAAATACTTGGGAAAACATAGCCTTTAATTCCTCAAAATCCTGGTTTTGTCTTTTCTCTCTGCGATTCCCATAGCTTGGAAAGGGGAGGTGAGCCCGTATCACTCCCCTTCTTATTTACTGATACAGCACTGAAGCGGAGAGGCTTCAGCTTTGGGCAGAAACCAAACCATGAACACAGTTATTGTTGAAATAGCAACAGTTTTTAAAAGCCACAGCACCATGAGAATCCTTCTGCTCTTCCTAAGGACACACCAACGCTCCGCTTTGTGCCATTTTGCCTTTGAACTGGCAGTAAACCCAGTGGGTCATACTCAAGCGAGTGGGTGACGATGATGTGTCATTTCATCATCCCCAGCGTCCCGAGGCAGGTGAGGTGCAAAGCAGCCGGTTTCTAATTCCTCACCCCGAGCAAGGAGGGTTTGGGTACCGGGGGAGCTGCCTGGCATCTCTGACCACCCTTGCGCCCTGTAAGCCAAGGACATCACCATCCTCCTGTTTCAGTGCACGGCTTGGGCGTGCTTTCCAGCGACAGCTTTTGTAACCCCTTTCCACATGAGACAGCAGCCCAGGGAGGACAACATCCAAGCCCCGACATCCCAGCAGTTGTTCTGACAGCCTGTTAATTAATCTCCTTGCTCTCCTTCCTCGGCGCAGTGCTTTCGGTCTCGCGGCTCGGGGGACCGTGCCTGTACCGGCAGGTTGTGATTAGAAATGGTGGGGATCCGATTTTTCCATTAATTGGGAGGTTTCTCAAAAAGCTGCTTTTCTTTTTCTGGTGTGGTTGCGCCTAAAAAATCTGGGAGATGAGCCGTGTTGCAAGGGTGACGGGAGGTGGCTTGGGCCCCAGCTGTCCTCCCAGCTGGGCTGGTTTCGGCAGGAATGGGTGGCTTCACCCTTTTCAAGGCACTAGGAGAGTCTGGCTGGATGTATTAGGTGAGAAAAACGGATTTTCTCAACAAAACAAGAGTCTGCCAGAGATGCTGTGTGTTGAAAAGACACCTGCTTGGTTTTCCTCTCCCATGGTCTGGTGCAACTCTTCTCCAAAGGGCACCTTGCTGTGTGTTGAGCTGGGCACTTGCCATCTCCCACCTCTGTGTCCACCGCTTTCTGGCATCTCTGTGGCAGCGTTTCCCGCAGGATTTGGGGTGGTGTGTGCCGAGGTGCCTCGCGGCAGTATGAACGCTGGGTTTGGTGGCTTGTCTGAGTCATCTACGGGAAGCCGAGCCATGGGCCAGCCCTGGTGCTGGCGTGCGTGTGCTGGCTGAGCAGATTGCTTTCCTTCACACAGCTCTCTGGGGAGCCGCGAGGGAGACAGAAGATGTCTGTCACACCAGCGACAGCCGCCCTGAAAGAATTTGCAGTCATCCCTGGCAATGGCGAAACGAGCCCTCGCTATCTCTTGCCCCTTCTGTTTCCTGCCTCGTAAAATTATGATATGGTTGTTATTGGGAGGTTTTCGTTTGTCTTAACACATTTCCAAACACAGCTCTCCTTTAAACAGTTGTTTGTTTTTTTAAAAAATGAATCATTTATATATATACACATATATAAAAAAAATATTATCTATCTATGTGTGTGCTTGGCCCCAGCCGTGTTCCCTGCAGCTCTAACCCCAAGCCAGGTTATCCCTGGAGGATGGTCCTGTTGTGCTTGGAAGTGCAAGTTGCTGTGGAAAGGCAGGCACAAACGTCCTCGTGGCACGTAACCCCTCGCACCGCTGGCAGTGATCATCAGACGTGATGAGAGATGTTGGTTCCTGCTAGTTTGTAGGGTGCTGGTGCCCTGCCAGGATCTGTGCACCGGCAATAAATGAAGACTCGGAGGTGGCGCCTGAGCCCCATTTCTGATGGCTCCACAAGGGTTTGGCTTCTGTGTGAGCCTCCAAAGCACCTGCAGTTCAAAGAGCTACGTCTGTCCTAACAAATACTGTGAAACTGATGTCTTCCCCTCCTGACTTTTTTCTGACATCCATTTACTTTCCTGCAAGAGTTGTACCATGAGCACCGAGGAGTCCCAGGCAGCTGGCAAACTGCTTCTCCGTGAAGCAACTTATTATGTAGTATGTCAGATGCTATATGGGACAGAGAGTAGTTGCTATAGAACAAATAAGACAATTAAAATACAATATGCCCTTGCGTCTCCCTGGTGTTATGGAGGGGTTAAGAATTCACCATATATATATATATAAAAATATAATTGGGTTTTACTCGCAGTTTTGCTCTTGTCTTTGGAGTTCTGTAGCTGCCGCAACGGCAGTGGTGATGTTTAGTGAGTTTCCATAAATGCAGAAGAAAAAGCTGTTATTATGACCCACCAACGGGAATCCCTCCGGTGCTGCAGAGCCCCAGGAAGATGCTGGAGAGACAAATCCTAGAAATCATGGAGATATATTAATAAATAATATATAAGTATATATATATAAAATATAATATATAAGAGTTCACCACAGGTTCCTGTGGCTAAGAATTCACCCTAAATAGCTATCTGCCCTGCGGGTGGGCTGTGAAGGATGGACGAGAGGGTACTGGCAGCAGTGGCCACCAGCCTGGTGGGGAGGTGGTGGGGATGAAGCGCTGGGTGTGCTTGGTAAGGAGCAGTATAGAGAAGACTTTGTGCCTGAGAGACGCCTGTTACGGGAAGGGTGCTGAGATGCTGGTGCCGGGTACAAGGGGACCATTCACGTTGCTCGCTGGCTGCCGTGGTCAGACAGCACCATTCATGGGGTGACTTCACCGTCCCCTGAGGAGCACGTGCCTTCGCAGGATGGAGTCATCTGCGCACCAGGAATCACAAGAGCATCCTCCTGAAGTGGGGATGTGTGTGGTTCTTGCGTTCCTCAGGATTAAGATCAGCTTCACCCTGGGCTGCGAGATCCAAAGGAGCAGCGGGTGTTAATGCTCTGGGTGGCTGGGAGCTGTGCTGTCCCCTGCCTTGTTTTCCCTTCCAAACTAAGGAATAATGGCAGTTTCCTTGAGGATCCATGCACAAAGGAGCTCGCACGCTCCCAGAGCTGAAGTGAGCAGCCCACCAGCTTGGCAATGGTTCAGGCTGGTCTTGATGCTGAAGTGGGGAGAAGTTTCAAACTGCAGGATGGGAGAAGTGACCTCTCCTCTCCAGCCAGCCAGCTCTTTCCTTGAAGGGTAAAATTCTCTACGTTTTCATGGAGGAAGATTTTTCTGTTTAAGTTTTGGCAGCTTTCAGGCTTGCTGGCCAGGGCAGGAGGGGTGGCAGTGATCTCAGTCGGCGTCAGCACCCACTCGAGCTGGTGGCAAATATTGCCAAAAGGTAGAGACAGGCAAAAAAACTGGAGGGTTTAAATTCCAGACGTATCCCGGGAAATAGTTTGCTATTGATGTAACTTCTGAGACAGATTCCAGCTTCCAAACCCCAGTGTTTTTTAAATAAACATGAATGAGAGCCTGCAAAGGTCAGTTTGTGGCTCGGTGGGAAAAAGCCTTCGGTTCAGGATCAAAAGCAAATGCCTTGGTTCGGGGGGCACGGAGGACCTCGGAGGCCAGCTGGTGTTAACTTTGGTCAGGCTATTACACATGCCACCATCGTTATTCATTGCACTGGTATTTTTTTATTTAAAACCACAAGTGATTGAAAAACATTCGGGTCAGTATGGGAAATTAGGTTCACAATGATGTTTACTCCCGGCATGAAGCATTAAGGGGGTTTGTCCCCTCCCTGCTCCTTTGACAAACCGTTCTCCGTATTCATCGAAGTGTAGCAAACCTCGTCTCGCTGGTGTCCACTGAGGAGACCAAGAGGTGTCCCACTGGCAGGAGCTCATGCTGCTGACACCCTCCTGCTTGTGGCGCCCAGGGTGATGCTGGCACGCTGTGAGGAACTTCACCCCTGAAATATTTCCCTTCCTTTCGGAGATGTTTGGCATTACTTTCTCCCTATGCTGCACTAAAAGGAAAAGCTTTTGTTGGGGATCATAGACTGGCTCGGTCTGAAAGCTTTATCAGGCCCATGTGCATATACGTTTTACTGTATAGAGGGCACCGTGTTAAGAGGAATGGATACTTTTGAAGTTATGGCACTGGATTAGGCCTCGTATGTGTCAGCTCCATTCCTGCCTCCTCTGCAAATGTCCTTCAGGCAGGTTTCCCCACCTCAGTTCCCAAATGGAAAAATGAAGGCAATGCATGTTTTCACCTACCCCTGTCCATAGGTTCCTGAGGCCGTGCCTGCTTGGGTGGGATGTGATTTGGGTGCTGCCACAGCAATAAACCCCTGCTCTTAGGTCCTGGGTCACATCGCTGCCAGGAGTAGCGTGCAGAAAAGATCCGTCTCCCTATACAGGGCTGATTGATCTGTTAGTGCAGCTCTGGAGTGACCGTTTCATGCAAGGTACCTTGGCATAGTCAGAGGATGCCCGTAGGAGGTGATTGATTGCAGCAGGCTCTGTTTTAGTTACCTGACAGAGCTTTTAATAGCAGTAACGTGTAACGCAATGACATCCATTGTTTCGATTTTACAGTCAAAACGGTCCCATCTGCCCCAGTTACAAATTTCTGACTCGCCAAACACAATGGGCTGAAAATAAATTCAGCCGTGAAAGCAGAAACGGGCCGCATCCAGGGATGTGAGCGATCCTGCCACGAAGTCACTTTTCCAGCATGGGCTGGGACTTGTGCAGGTGGGTGGGCTCCTCCGGCAGCATCCTTTGCCTGTGCAAGGGGGGTCCAAGTGCCGAAAGGCCCCGTGGTACCCAGGGACTGTGGCCTTCCATCCCCTGCTCCCAGCTCCATCCCCTGCTCCCGCCTCCATCCCACCATGGAGTCCGGGGATGCAGGGTTGGGGGTGTTCCACCCTTGTTCACACTCACATGGGAGGACAGGGCTGGAAACACAAACAAAGCTCAGTAGTGTCTGTCCCAAACATGGACAAAATCCAATTGTATCCCAAAGATGCGCATCTGATTCACCACGTGCTGTTTAACCCTCTGATCCCTGGGCTCGTACGCTACGTGGACCCAAAGGACAGCACTTACGAAGCAGAGGTTTATCCATGAATGATTTGAAAAGTGGCTCAAAAGTGGCGGCCAAGAGCTGTTGTTCATACTGTTTTTAAAAAAACCACCCAAACCCCAGCACTCCAGGAGATTTCCAGGCTTGCTGCCCCCTCCCACGGTTCAGGTGGATGCAGTGATGGCAGGATTTGCAGACGATGGTCAGGTTTTTCTCCCCTCCAAGGTGCTTCGTTGTTGGCATCTTCTGCCAGAGGATTTCAGAAGCATTTGAAAGATGGAGCAGGGTGCAGATTTTGGCTCGGTGGCTACACCCAGCACCGCGGTGGGAATGGCTCCTTTAGGCATAGGGAAATGTGGCCGTGGCCTCCTGGGCAGCTGGTGCTTTTGTAGAAAATATTTTGTCCATGCAAAATTTTAGTAGTGATGATCAGAACAGTTCCTTGGGAATCTCTTGCCTTGCAAAACTCCCAAAGCATTTCAGGAAGTGATGCTAAATAAACCAGGAGGGCAGGTCACCTTTCTTTTCAAGAGAAAGATGTTCAGGCTTAGCTCGAAATGGAGACTGTGGGAAAAGTGGTGCGTATTTCAAGTCCACATTTAATGTGCAAGAGGCCACGATGCTGGGTGCGACAGTGGGTGCAGGTACCCCAGGAGCAGTTACAGGTAGATGACTCCAGATTACTTGCTCCCCTTGCATTTTTAATCCAACCCAACAATGGTTTGATGCCTGGGGAAAAGCAGACTACTACTATCACCTTAAATTAGTCACTGTGTGCTAAGCCTGCTCGGTGTCTGTTGTGGGAGGCAAGATGCTGGCACAGGGAGCTATTCGGGATTAGGTGCACCCTCGCACCTCCTGCCTCATGTTTGGTGTACACACCACAGCACCACCTTTTTATAAATTCTGGATTTATGGTCATCCACGATAGGATTTTATGCCTTTACTTGCTGATAGTTTCTTTAATGGCACTGCTGAAAAGATGAGATGCTCCATGCCTGCAGCCATCCCAGTTCTGCATCACTGCGGTCCATCCCGCTCGGCACCTCCCCGGCGGGGGGGGACGCAGTGTTACACCAAGAGAGGGGCATCGCCTGTTTGTCTCAAGCACTTTCAAACTTCTTTTTGATTTTAATCAAAGTGCTGGTGCAAAGAAGGGCTTCGTGTCACTGCCAGGGAGGTGACAGTGTCCCTGTGCTGGTGACAGGATGGGTGTGGGATGTATTGCCAGCCATCCGCTGGTGCTGCTACGGGAATGGTACCTGGCGGGGTCGGGTGGGAGTGTTCATCTGGAGTGGGTTTCCACCGACACGGGCTGATTCAGGGAGATGAGTTTCACAGAAAACATTTTATTAAAAGTATTGAGTGAGAATTTTTTTTTGAAGTTTGGTTTTAATTTCATTAAGGTCTTGCCTTATAATTTACGACGTGAAGTGAGACCACAATAGTATAATAAAGATATTACTTCTATGCTGAACATGATGCAAATAGTATGAAAATGGAGTAGGGCCAATATTCTCAAAAAATGTGGTTTAAAAAAATAAATAAATATCCGTATTAGTGATGTTTCATCCTAACCTGGGGCAAGTCGAAATACCAGCATCTCCAAATTTCCCCAGAGACGAACCACTCCAAACCCTGGAGTTTTGCCCGCTCTGGGGATGAGACGGGTGCAGGCTCACTGTTGCTTATGCCAGAACCACTCCGCTTAAATCTGTGGCGTTGCAATGGCATCATCAGGAGAGCAGCCCTGCCCCGGTGCCGCTGTCTCCGTGGGGCTCGCAGCAGTGCTGAGCGTGTCGGTGTGAGTGCCCTGCGGGGCTCCAGGGATGCTCTGCCGCAGCCTCTGGGGATGAAGAGGAGAGGGCGGGGAGGCTGTGAAAGGCTGGGCACAGCAGGAATGGGCAACCTGGAAATAAATAAATACACAGTAGTTGCTCATGAAGTTGTGTAATGACCTGTCTGAGCAAATGGATTTCTCCAGCTCGTAGTGAAGGGTTCAGTGTCTGTTAGGGAAAATAATTGTTCTTTCTTAATTATTTCCTCCAGTTATCGTTGTGAATGGGAATGGGCCATCCCCACGTGTGGGATGCTGTGGGATGCTGCACATGAGTGGGACGGTCAAGCCCCAGAGAGCATCACTGGTCTCTGATTCCATGCACAGCTGTGCCTGCTGTATTTCTCCATGATTTCTGGGATTTGTCTCTCCAGCATCTCCCTGGGGCTCTGTAGCACTGGAGGGATTCCCGTTGGTGGGTCATATAACAGCTTTTTCTTCTGTGTTTATGGAAACTCACTGAACATCACCACTGCCATTGGGGCAGCAAGAGAACTCCAAAGACAAGAGCAAAACTGCAAGTAAAACCCAATTAACCGTGCGGGCTCCAAAGGCAGCATTAATACTAATGACTTAAAGCCTCCTTCTTGGTTTTTTTTTGGTTTGTTTGTTTAAGACTGCAATGTGAAGCAACTTGGTAGGATAATAGATATTTCCGAGTCTGGTTGTGAAAGCTGTTTTTCACACCAAACAAAATAAAAGCAGAATTATCTGCTAAAGCTTTCAGTGCACCATCTAAGCACTGCTGCCTGTTATTGCAAAATTAGGATTGGGGCTAGGTAAATGTTCTTCATTAGCAGATGAGAAGGGAAGAGCCAGGAAGGCAGACCCTGATAACAAGGGCAGCATCGTGGTACCCGCTGGGCGCAGCGCAGGGAGCCACCCCTCTGTACTGGGGATGCTGCTGCAGGCAGGCTATGCAGCACATCAGCCTGACGAAGGGTGCAGGAGTGCCTGCGAATTATTTAGCGCCTCCACAGATAAAATTTCAAAAACACGAAGCAGCGGATGAGTTTGAGCTCTCTGACATGGCAACACCGCGTATAACCCAGCTCCGGCGCTGCACCAGGCACACGAGCTCCATTTGCATTTCATATACCCCATAACAGCCTCCTGTGGTTTTGTTCCTCAGGGATTTCGGTCATTTCTTTCCCAACACTTCATCCATAGCTCAGAGGTTTTTTCTGCGGGAGGACAGGGTCGGTGGGAGACCCGCGACCTCCCACCCATGGCAGTGTTGATCTTGGAAGCCGGTGCTGCTGAGCCACGGCGGGCAGTGGTCACCAGCATGGCTCAGGGCAAGACGACTGCACCTCCTGCTTTTTGGGGGGCCCAAAGAGCAGTGGGTGGGGTGCTGGCGGGACCAGTCTGGGGTATCCACCGCGCTGGTGATGTGCGTGGCCAGCACATGGCGCCGGCACCTGTGCTGCAGCCTGGGCCCATTGGCAAAGCTCCTGAGATGCTCCTTCTGGTTGTAAAGAGGAGAGGTTGATTATTCTAGTGTCAGGACTGAGCAGTGCCTGGTGGAACTCCCTCCCCGTCTCCCATATTCCCCTTCCCACTTACCAGGAAAGCAGCCTCGGGGACACCAGATTTTGGGTGCCTTAAAAGCAGGGGAGAGTATTGAACCCGAGTGGCGGGTATGTGCCTGGGCCAAATAAGAGCAGCTGCTATGATGAAGTTCTGCAGGACTTTAAACCCAAAGAAATCCCATTTTCCAGTCTCAAGCACCTCGCCATCCTCCTTGGCAGCACAGACGAGCGCTTGGCATGACACAGCTGCCAGGCAGGACTCCGCTGTGCTGCAAACGACCAAAGCAACAGAGAACAACCCAGGCTGAAGGTGTTTTACAGGAGCCTGTTTGCCTCAGAGAGTGGGTTAAACCGGAGCCGGGCAGAGAAGCCCCCAGGTTGACTTTGCTCATGACTTTGCTGGTTGGGGGGAGCTGGCAGAGGTGCATCGTCCCCGCGCGGAGCAGCCCTGCTCGCTGCCCGCTTCCCCCTTTCCTTCTGGCACCAGGTTATTTTCAGCTTTATGAAGCAACTGTAGCCCAGTGTGCTAACAGGAGGTGATGACAGCTCGGTAGGTAGGGCCGGTGGTGCTGACAGCTTGTAGGGTTACACCTTTCCCAGGAATATTGCGGCAATCACCTGGCCGGGTGGGGGAAAAAAAAGTGTTTGCGCAAAAGCCGGGATCGCCGTGGGGATCAGGGTCTGGCTAATATTTATTCTAGCAGATCCACCGTGTTTGCAGGGATGTGTTTGAGGGGAAAGCTCACAGCCAGGTATTTTATGAGGGGCAGAGTTATATGAAGAAGTGCTGCCGAGGGATTTCTCCATCCTGCTTGCTGTCGGGGCTTCCAGCCCCCAGCCCCCACGGGCTCACATGCTCAAAGGGAGGAAAAACCTGTGGAGAAGGATGGATGTGGGGGGGTGAATCAGCTCCTGCAGCCTTCCTGGCTTTTAGCCCTGCACAGTGTGGAGCATCACAAGAGCCCTGCGGGAAGGAGGCGTAGCCTGAGCTTGGTCACCAGCACACAAGAGAGGTTTTGCTCTGGAGGTCGGCTGGCAGCCCTGCAGCTTGTTCCCAGTGGCCAAGGGTTTCTTCCTCACATTTTTAGATGATTTTTCAGGTGCTTGCTTGGGCAACCTCTCATTTTCTTCCTCTCCCTGAGGGGTTTTCCCAGCCTGCTGGATTGCTGCAGCTTCGGGGAGAGTCAGGGGAAGAAACCCCAGCACCTCAAATGGTCAGAAACGGGTGATGATGGCTGTGAGTGAAGGGGGTTTGGATGGAAGGTACATTACGGATGCTCGCTGGGTGTAGTTGGGGTGGCCAGAAGGATCTCCCAAAAGCCACCTGTGTCAGATCCAAGAGGGTGTCTGAATTCCCACAGTTTGCTTGAGACCAACAGCGTTTGGGATGCCTGCTACCCCTCTTGGTCTGGCGTGAAGGACAGGGCTGCAGAGGGGCCCAGGGCTGCCTGGCCATGGGGAACAAGTGCTGCATTGTGCCACCAAAACTGCTCTTTGGCCGATATCAATAGAGGACTTGACTGCCCGGTTTTGCCTAGCTCAGCACTTCAGCACATGCTAAATTCACCCAATAAATAAAAAATGAGTAAAAAACTCCCGATGGCTTGAGAACAGACGATGCATTGATGGCGGTGGCTGATCCACCGCTGCTCCGCAGCCAGCGCAGGCAATGCTGGCTCGGTTACCACCAGCCTGGGGGACCCTTCCCCAAAATGCCCATCCCCTCACCTTTGCAATGTCAACCCCAGCTGTGCTGCAGCCATCCCTCCGGCCGGGAAGGCGAGGCGTGGGATTTCGTGGCAGACGGTGCCTGTGAAAACTTGCTCGGCAAAGCTGCGTCAGAGGGAGTGCCTCTGCCCACCGCCCGCATGTGGCCTTTCCCCGCAAGCAGCTGCTGCAGCGCTGGAAGCAGCGGGACCAGCGGAAGGGTTTTTCCGTCCTCTTGCAGGGAAGGTAAGATATGACCTGGAATGACTCAAGGCTGTACATGGAAAATGCTGGGTTGCAGGATGTGTGGGTTTGAGCAGGGAAAACACGGCTCTTTGCTCACTTATCTTGCCAAAGTCCAATGAAGAGTTCCCTGGAAGTCCAGTGCCTTCACGGCTGTTCTCTGAGATGCCTCCAAGCATCGAAACACATTCCTTTGAATGGGAAGAGTGTGCTGTGGACCTGTTCAGTTGCTCTCCAGGTTGCATCCTCCTTCATTCATCATCACAGGCATCACCATCTTCTCCGAAGCGCTGTAGAGCATCGCCCACCTTTGCAGGATGCTGTAGCCCACCCGCAGCAGCCCGGCATGCCTGCGCCTGGGTACTGAGCCCAGGGAAGCGCCAGAGCCAGGAGATGAGCTTGATTAGCAGGAGAAAAATTAATGTTCTCAGAAGCGCCAGAGTTTTGTTTATAGAACGGATTTGCACTTCTGGGAGGGCTGTTGACTTTCAGAAGGCTTAGGCTTTCAAGTACCTAAATCACACTCACAGATTTTTTTAGGTACTTAGAAAATATTTCTCCTATGTCCTCAGGCCTTCTCCAAGTGCAGCGGTAATTACAAGTTGTCCATTAACCATAATGTGCAGATCTCTGCTTGAAGCTGTTATGCTTCCAGCACCTAGAAGACAGACCGCATGGAGAGGCACGGCTTGGATTTCAAAAACACGAGCAGCATGACGTGAGGACTGGGTGCAGTTGCAGTTTTAAAGGACAAATGCCTGTGTTTTTTCACATGGGCTCGGGGCTTGTGGGGTTTTGGAAGGTTTCAGAGACCGAAGGCTGTGTGAAATGTGGCTCCCCCCTCCTCGGCTTGGGCAGTGGCCAGCCCCTCCTTGGGCAGCAGGAACTTCTCCTTTCAGCTACTGCAGCCTCTGTGTCGTCTCCTGCAATGACTCATTTTACCGTAGTGCGTCATTTAGCACAGCACCCAAAGCCTCTCAGCATCGTGTTGTCGGTGGGTGCAAGTTCAGCACAAGTACCTTTGATTTTGTAGGAAATTATTGGAGTGTCAAGTAGGTGGGGGTTTGGCCTGCATCCCTCAGGGGGGAAGGAAAGGGGTGATTTTTCATTTACAGCCCGGGGTAAGCTATTTTAACAGTTACTCCCATCTTACCTGGATTTGGAAGAAAGGAAACCTCGAGCAAGTATGCATAAATTCCCCAGGAACATCAGTGGGGATGTTTGGAGCAAGACTGTGTCTCCAGGCTGCATGTTTGGTCCTGAATCATGCTGGAGCGGAGGCAGGCAGCAGCCCTGTCGCTCCGTGTGACCGATGCTCGGTTGGGTACCAGTCTCTCCTGGTTACTCCAGCTTCAGTCTGGCCCAGGCTCTTGGAGAGAGTGTGATGGAAACAGCACCAGGGTTTGCCTTCCCCCAGATAAACGAGCGTAAGAGGCCCAGAGAGCTCTGCTACCCCAGGCAACCCAACATCCGTGGTAGTTTAACCATATTTGTTTAACCTGTGGTAACGAGTTCTGGTGATGAGGTTTTACAGCTCTCTGAAATCTTTAGCAGCGCTCCAGGATCTGTATTGTTGGAAACGCAGTACGGAGTCCTACACGCCTCCGCTGGCTGTCTCCAGCCTAAACCCAGATTTTTCCTCAGCTGTTCCTCAGAGGTCTCCTCATCTGGACTTACCAACTTCTTGCTGCTCCGGACTCCCAGCGAGCTGCCGGTGTCAGTCTTTGCAGATTTAACCCCACCAGCTTATTCAAGAGAATACTGACTGATGCCAGGCACCGGTGAAGCCTCTGGGACATCCCACCTGATCCGTATCTCCACAGGCCACGAGCTATCCATGACTTTGCATGGAGTGTGTTTTTTCTCCTTCAGCTTTTCTTTGTGTGCCCACCTCCCGCGGCCGATAGACGGACGGTAGATCAGGTGAGCATCTTCAGCCAGCGAGGGGGCTGCCACCCCCCAGGTGCCCGCTGGGCTCCCGCTCAGGCCTGGCACGGGGCAGGTGGCCGCGCTGGGTGGCCGTGAAGCCATCGCACCGTCACACGCTGCCTCTTGCCAGAGGCTCGCACAGGATGCTCCGCGATCTTCTCCGGCTCAGAGCACCCGCCCTGCCCTGTAGCCAGTGGGGTGGCCATGGTACTCCCGTTGGCGTTCAATAATTAAGATTTAGTTTGCTCTTTTAAAAACCAACCTGGGCAAAAGGCATGCCCTGCCAGGTAAGGGTGCTGGTGGGCAGCCAGCATCTCCGAGGGGTTGTGTGCGTTCTGCTGCGGGGGAGGTTGAATGCCCGCGAGCTTCTTGTTGGTGGAGTTTGAAACTGTGTTGAAGACGTGACCGTACGTAGAGTAAATCCAGGTCCTGGCCAAGGCAACCAGCCGTGGAGCCTCTTCGTTAGAGAGACGGGGACAGAGAACTGACCTCGTGTGGTCTTTAATAAGGGAGGACAGCCGTGAGCCATCACAGCGGAGGGTTTGGCAGCACACCAGCTCCAGCTGCTTCAAGAAGGGGCTGAAGTTTCTCTTGCCGTGTTTAATAAATGGAGTTGTCGGAAACAGGCATTTATTTTTGGCAGATGGCTCTGTCCTGCCTTACAGGTGGGACTGGGAGATGCGTGGGGTGGAGATGGTGGTGGGACTGAGCCGCGCTGGGGTGGGGGTGTTGCTGATGCCGTCGCAGGGGCAGGAGGGGCGCGGGACCTGCCACGGGTGGGGGGTGGCTGTTTGCGGTGGCTGCCCAGCTCCAGGGACCAGCGGCTGCGAGCCGAGTGTTCCTGCTGGGATGGGGGGCACTTGGCTCACCTGGTGTAACTTCCAGCCCAGCCCAGCTTCAGGATTCCCTCCGGTCCCTGTCCCCGCGCCTGTCTCAGCTGCCTCTTTCCCCTTGCCTTTGCAGAACCGCCAGACTTTCAACAGCCTTACCTGCCTTAGCTCCGCGGCCGAGGACGGATCCCAGCGGCTCCCCGGCCCCCAGCCATGGACCGCAGCCCCCTGCTCCCCGGAGGTGATGCCGGGCAGGACCCCCGCCTGCACCCCGGTGCCGGAGCCGCCGCTCCCGCGGGCCGAGGAGCGCCGGGCCAGCAGGGATGACCTCTCCTGCGAGGAGGAGGAGGAGGGCGGCGGGAAGGAGGAGGACGGGGCGGCGTGGCGGAGCGGCGGGCCGGGCGCCGAGAGCCTCTTCCAGCTGGATGGCGAGATAGATATCGAGCAGATAGAAAACAACTGAGGAGGGAGTGGGTCCCCTTGCCCCGCTGTCGGGGGGCTGCCGGCGGAGCCGTGGAGGGCTCCCCGCTGCCGGCGCTGGGTGCACGGGGTCCTGCCACCGCTCTCCTCCTGCCAGCCGGAGGGGACGAAGCAGCTTTGCCAAAATTTCATCAGGTATTTAGAGCAATTTGTGTGCATGCGTGTGTAAATCTTGAAATTCTTTGTAACTACTGTAGCCAGAGATCAGCTAGCCGGAGGAAACTGCCTGTCCGACTGGGGAAACCAGGCACAGGGATGGCCAAAAACTCGCATTTAGCGAGTAAATGGCTTTTGCCAACCCCAGGTTGGAGCTGGTGGGGCTGGCCACGCTCCCCCGGGTCCCACCTGTGCGTGTGTGGAAAGGGATGCACAAGGAGAAACCACCACCCATGGGGCTGGAAGAAGTGGGGGGGAACCAGAATGTCGAGATTCGCCAGCGAGCGCTGTCTGGGGCTGCAGGGGCGGCTGCGGTTCTTCTGCCACATCCCACACGGCCCCGGCACCACCCTTGCTCCCCACGTCCCTGGGAGTGCCGTGAGAAGGAAATCACAAGTGAAGTTTTTTGCTTAAATTTAATAATGGTAAGAGCTGGATTTTTACTTCTTTTAAAAAAAAAAAAAAATTCCTTTTCCTGATGAGGAATTAAAGGGACCCCTGGCCCGCCCAGCTTCCCTGTGGGGTGGCATCCACAGCAGCGCTTGGCAGGTGCTGCCCGGGGATGCTCAGATGCCTGCCTTCCCTATTTTATTTTTTGGATTCCCAGTCCCTTCTCTCAAACCCATCGGGAAAAAGCCCCGATCAGGCTCGGTGCCACCCTCGCTTGTGTTCTCAGCACCCAGTTTTTAGCAGGGCTGGGCTGTTTACCCATTTACCAGCGGCTGTGCCCTCTTTGCTACCTGGGGCACGGCTGCCCCCCTCCTGTTTTGGCTTGGCCGTACTGTGAAGGGGCTGCGCCCGAGGCACGCTGCGGGGTTACTTGACAGTGTCAGCTGGCAAAAAGCTGAAAATCCAGGTAGCAGCACTGAAAGCTTTTCCTCTTCCTGTGCCTTTTTAGCACAGATAAAATGGTGACCAATATATTTGTATGATATTAATTCTCTTTGGTAAAAAGAAGCTGTCCACTTGCTAACAGGTTTAGAAGGACGCGTATTTTTTTTTTCCTCCCTCTTTTTTTTTTTTTTGTTTGTTTTTTGTTTGTTTAAAGCTCTAGGAAAGCTGTACAAGTGGCTTGCAGCATCTTCTGCAGGTGCCCTCAAGCTCAGGGTTTACTTCCCGAGCTCTGCAAAAGTGAGAAAGGGAAAAAAAAGTCATCGATACCAGCAGCAATTGAAGACATGACATTTGTAACAGGGTTCAGCACCCCCATGGGCAACACTTGATGAGTCTGTAACTCAGAAAGGGCTGAGAGCCACCGGTACAGGTTTTATTCATCATTTCTGGTTCTGTTAGTGCACTTTTTCTGTGGTGGTTTGGGATGTGCGTGGCGTCTCCCATCACAGTGGAACCCATCAGCCCTGTCCCGGCACCGCAGAGCGTGGCGGTGGCCACGTCCATGCCCCCGCTGGGTGCTGGCGAGCTGGGCCAGCCCCAAATGTTTGTGGAAAGGATGACAGGGATGTCTTTTTCATTTTGGGGAACCCTCCAGCTCTTTTAAGTTGTCGCTTGATGCATTATTTAAAAGAAAATACATCCTGGCTTAATTTTTAGCCCTCCTGTAGTGGAAGGCGCTGCCTGGCTGACACATTCTGGGGGGGTCCAGCCACGCCAGCGTGTCCCCAGGCTGCTGCCACCCCTCCGGCACGTGCCCCTGCAGCGGCACGGCCACAGCACAGTTCTCAGCTTTTGAGTCTTCCTGATGCTCGATATCCCCCTCACCAACATGTCCCCCCTCCTGGGGCGCACAGCTCCCGCCGGCCACGGGCACCTCCGCAGCTGCCAGCTCCCGAGTGACCGAAAAAGGGCAAATTCACCCAAATCCATGTCCGGCTGCTGCCGCAGAGCTCCGGGTGGGCTCTCGCATGTGCTTCCCCGGGGCAGTGATTCCTAAGGGCTTCTGTTTTCTTTCCAAGGGCTGCTACCGGTGCCATGCTAACCCCCCATGGTAGGAAGGTGACCAATGGACCACTACCCAGCTGTACTCGACGTAGCCGTAGCATTCAGTTTACATACAGCACAACCCGTTTGCCTTACTAAAGACGCTTCTCCAATGAGTAATGGCCTTATACTGGGCACGTTAGCGTAGGCAAAGACTACAGTTAGCGACGGTTTTGAGGCCACGGTGGTGTTCTGTTGGGTATTTCGTTGTTGGGTTTGTATGATTTCATGTACTTATTCTCAGTTTAAGAAAGCCTTACTTTTAAAAATTTTTTTCTCTCTCTCTCTCTCTCTCTCTGTAGAGGTAAAACATTTGTGGATTTATATATATATAAATATATATATAAATAAAGTAATTAAAAATATTAAATATAATATAGTATGTGCCTCAGATTCAGGGGACATCCTGTTGATTGTAAAGTCCGAAGTGGCGTTGCTCCCCGGCATCAGGAGATGCGGACCCTACGCCCGCAGCCACTGCAGCGGGAGAGCAGGGCATCCCCCCAGGGGTCCCGCTCTTGGTTTGTAAAGGACGTCACCTATTACACAGATGCTTTGGTAATGCCCCCCTCCCCACCCCGGCAAATTCCTGCCGGCTGCCAGAATGTGATATTAAAGTAATATGCAGACAAGGGATGTTACTCCTTGCTAGGTAGCTAAAACAGAAGGGACTCGGTGCTCGTCCAAGGCGTGACCCAGCCTGGCCAGCAGCCGTGGCAGGATGACAGCGTGCTGTGTCAGCAGCAGTAAGAGTTCAGCATCCTGAAAAAAAGGATTTTACTAGGAAAAGTCTTAGCACGCGCGCAGGGAGTTTGCTGTGTGTTTGCAGATGCAGCTCTTTGAGCCTGTTCTATGAAAGATTACATTAAAGAAACCACGAAAAGAAATATTTGTAAAATAGATTGTAATTTTTCCACGTTATAGCATAGCCTCTTTGGCCAATAAAGTTGTGTTTCAAGTGCATTGTTTAAAAGCTCCTGGCTGAACAGGCTAACAGACTTACGTAGGATGTTATAGGATTGTAGCAGTGCTTTACAGCGTTTATGGGTTTGATGTTCAAGAAATCAAAAAGAAGAAGATGGCCAAAAAAAAAAAAAAAAAAAAAAAAAAGAAAAGAAAAGAAAGCCTTCTGAAGCTATGACCTGTAGTAGGCAAGTCTCGCTGGCAATTGCACAAGTGCAGCGGGATGTGCGTGTCCCCGGGAAGGGGCTGCCCGAGGTGCCCCCACCGGTGCAGGCTGCCCCCTCCCCGGGCGGGCGAGGAGGCTGCCCACCCGTACCCCCTCCATGACTTGATTGCACTAGAGCAGCTCAATCTCAGGAAATTGCTTGTTACTTTTACTGTGTAAATAAAGCTTCCTGGTTCAATAACCCCGGCCGGCGTCTCGCCTCTCTGTGCCGTCCCGGTGGCCGGGCGCTGCTGCGGGGTCAGGGCGCTGGGGACACCACTGCCCCTTGGGGACCCATCAGCCGGGTGGTGGCACCGGCTGGAGTTTGATGGGGCAGAGCTGGGGGGAGTGGAGGGTGTCACAAAAATGGGGGGTGAATGGGGAAAGTCCCCGGCTGGAACCCTCTGTTGGGGTGTCAGAAATAGGAATGGTGTCCCAGCCATGGGTTGCACCAGAAAAATGGGCATTTTTGGTGACGTTCTCCTGCAGGCAGATGTGATGCACCGGGGCGGGGGGGCGGGGGGGGGGGGGGGGGGGGATGTCTCCCACAGCCCCCCGAGCCTGAGGCTGGCTGTCATCTGTAATGCAGCCGAAGAGGTAACAGCAAAATGCAAATCAACATTGAAGTGCTAAGTAGCACCTTATGCTTTGTGTTCAAGGATGGAGCTAATGTCCCACCTCTTAAAAAAAAAATAATCTAAACTCAAGAAAGGCAAAGAGCCCACAACAGGGCAAGGGCACGCGGGGGTGTTAAATTAATTCTTGGGGAAACAAAGCGATTATCTCCCTACAGCCTTTGTAAACCAGAAAGGAAAACGGCTGTGTTTCCTCGAGCAAGCAAACAGTTTAAAAAGTTTCATGACAGATGGCAGGATGTTTATCTGCCTAAACTTAATCAGATTGAAGAGATAGGCTTAGTATAATAGAACAAAAATGAAGAATTATAGGATAAAAAAGAAATTCTCAGTGATCCGTCACAGCCCTAATGTTCAACCAGGGTTTACGGCATCCTCTGTGTGTGCGCAGATGCAGATGGTACCATACACTTTGGCTGAACCACTACCCGGAGGACAAAAGATACAAAAACAGACCAAAAAAATGCACTAAGGTCACTTTCCCAGATGTGGTTTATTTTATTATAATTTAATTCCTAGCCTGCTTTAGCCTGTTGTCCCCAAGGGGTGCCGTGCAGCTCAGCAGCCAGCTGATAGCTCTGAAAAACAAGTGTTTCCAGCGCTCGCAGGCTGCTCCAGAACCACGGAGCATCACTTCGGTGTCCTTCAGTGTCCGGGGTTGTCTTCTGCTGTTGGGACTGCTGGAACTGGAACTGGAACCGTTTACCTCCTGCCTGCAAATGCAGAAAGCAGTAGCTGAACGCAGACAGTGGCCAGAGCGCGCTGCCTGAGCGTATGTATACATGAATACCTATAACATGCACATAATTACAAACCTTTCCATGGTCCTGTGGGAGGTCTGGAGCAGGTTGAAGCCCGGTCAGTCCTGTTCCACTGCAGTCTGAAGCACAAAGTCTTGCCCAAAACCCAAGGGGGTGCAGAGTTCTGACATGCTGGTTAAAAGGAGACTTTTGCCTACAAAAGGGTGACCCTGCGAACGCTGGCAAGCGTCGGGGAAGGTGGGCAGCCCCTGCTTCCCCTGGGGCAGGGGACACAATGGAGCAACCCATCGGCTTTAATTCTTCTACCCATTTTGAGCCCCTGTTCCTGCCACGCTCTTGCCACGTGCAGCAGGGCCAGGCGTTGCCGCGCACGCTGCAAAGAGCCGCTCTGCAAAACTGTCGGGTGAGAAAAACTAAAATCCCTGGGGATCTGCTGGAGCGCCGCAATGCCCAGCAGCAGGGCGCAGCTCATTTTAGCAATGCTTAATCTGATTAGAAAAAAAGACGTATCCCCTGCCCACCCCTGCTCAATGGAGCATCTCTGGCAGCCCTGCATGGGCTGAGCGCTCCCTGGCAGCAGGATGGAGCTGAGCTGGGGCTAAACTGGTGTGGCGGGTGCTCGGCAGGCAAGCGGTGCTGGCGCAGGATCGGTCCCAGGGGATATTCAGAGAACAGACCGGGTTCATCCCATTCGGGTAGCTGCAGCTGTCAGGTAGCAGCGTATGCCTGTGTGGATTTGGTATCCAGGAGAACTGGAGGGAAGTTTAGCAATGACTGCTGAGAAGGAAAGAAAGTGGCTGGACGTTCAGCTTTATAAAGCAGAACTTACAGTTGTGGCAGGACTGATGGAGCTGGTGCTTTTACAGAGACTGGTTCCCAGCTGGGACTGGAAACTTCAAGCCAGGAGCACCAGCACTGGCTGGCACCGTCGCCCACGCTGCCCGCTCTGCCGTGGCCCACCGGAGCATCGCCGGTGGGTGAGCTGGAGCTGTGTGGGACTCGATGCCAACAGCACCCTGGCATGGGGAAGCCACGGCTGCACGGCCGGGATTTTAATGGGAAAAGGTAGGAAACCCATGTCCCCTCCCACAGCCACGTCTGCCTGCCAGCCCCCCCCACCACAGAGGGAAGGAAAGGCCCCTCGTCCCACAGACCTCGCCAGCTCATTCCAGGTAGGGAAAAAGCATCTCAGATCCTCTAAACATCCCTGCCAGCGCCGATGCGACTGAACAGAATGACGAACAGGCCGGACCCGCAGGATGGGGTTTATTCCTGACAGGACGACGCAGTTATTCCATAATGTGTCACAGCGTTTGTGATATTCGCATAATATTCGCATAATGTGACCCCGGGCCGGGGCCAGGGAGGGGTTAACCACGGCGGAACAGGGTTATCGGCTTCCCAGGGGAGCAGGGGCTGTCCCACTCCCCAGGGTTTGTGCTGCCCACAGCGAGGGGCACACACGGGACCCCGCAGAGCCAGGCTGGGCCGGCGCACCCGTGCCGGGGGCTTGCTGGCCTCCGTCACCCCGCAGGGACAGCCCCCTCCCATCTCTCAGTGACACCGGTTAGCGGTGGGCTTGCCAGTCCTGGCTCAGCAGTTGGACTTGATGACCTTAAGGGTCTCTGCCAACCCAAATGATTCTATAATTCTGTGGTTCTGTGATCTCAGGCACCCCAAAAGGTGCAGCGTGGGCGAGTTAACCAGAACAGCCTCTTCATGAAGGGGTGCCAGGTCCCCCGTTTCCCACCCAGGCACCTCCAGGCTGGGTCCCTGGTGTGAGCAAAAGGGGTGCAAACCCCCCCAGCATCGCCCGGAGGAGGCAGAGCCCCCCCACCGCCCCCAGGGCTCCCCTCGGGCAGACAAGGCTGAGCCCCGGCTGGGGAAAAGGCCGGCCCTTTTGGGAAAGACTTTTGGCAGGGCACGGCACCAAGGGGAAGGCATTCAAGACATGATGGAGGACAGCACGTTCGGTGCTCCCTCCGAGGAGGTCAGCAGGTCATTTTAGTACCGTTAATGTGAAATATTTAGGAACGCTGGCATCCACCAGCCCAGGCAAGGCTGGGTCTGTTCACGTCAGGTGGAGGTGGGAGAGGACGAGGAGCCCCGTGGAGGGGCTGCGTGAAGGGCTTCGTTCCCGCTCCTGCCCGTCGCCCACCGCGCCCTCAGTTTTACAGCTGCTGGAGGATAATGTCAACTGCTTCGGCAAGGTTGTTCACGTACGCGTCAGGCTTCACGTGGGGGTGGTTTTCATCGCAGGGCCTGCAGAGGAAACAGAAGGGCATGGCTGAGCAAGGACAAGCTCCCACCGAGGTCCCATGTCCTCGCAGAGCCCGGGGCAGCACCGAGGTGGACCCAGATGAGCACCCTTGGGTGAGCCTGGGTTTCACATTCCTCCCTGTTCTGTTTTTTTTCTTCTCCTTTTTGCTCCTTTCTCCCTACCTCCCCCACAGCCAGGTTTTTTTCAGCATGTACGGGTGCAACTAAACTGGGCGAAACTTTGCGAAGGCTTGCACGGAAGACAATCTCCATCGTTAACTAACTAATGCAAATTAATGCACTGCATTTTACGTGGTACCTCTTCATTCAGGCAACAGCAGTATCAGACAGGGACTGCTGGGAGGACAGTTCACTGCAAGCCCAAGACCCTACAAACCAGTGCAAATAATCATTCTCCCATGATTTTTTCTAGAAATAGGCAAAGCAAGGAAGAACTCACGTCCAACCTAGAGACATGAAAGGTCTGTACACAGCTCCAGTGAATGGGGAGGCTCAGCCAGCATCTGATTTTGCAGGACCACCATCTTCTTGAAATCCAGCAGCCGTGGTTTCAGACACTACCATGAAAAGGGTCAGACTCGGCCTCCGCCCCGAGTCACTGCCCCAAAGCAGACCGGCCTGCAGCCATTTTTTTGCCAACGATTTAATTAGAGGTACTGGCCTAACGAGGCGCAGACGCACAATCCTATTTTACTGATTCAGCAGCGCTGCTGGTGGGGACAGGGGCAGATGTGGGAGGCAAAAATTTTTCCAAACCTTGTGGTCCTGTTGTGGCTCTTGGGCTGAGAAACCCAACAGCTGCTGAAGAGAAAACATATGTATTTTATACGCTTAATGACTTCCCTTTAGGGAAGAGATGAGACCCCCAAGATCCACCTCCTATCTCTCTCGCTCCCTGTAAAGGGCAAACCTTTATTTAGCACTGGCCACTTTCCCAGTGGGGAAGATGCATTTCCCATCGGATGCATGGGAGGCAGAGAGATCAGTATTATTATTATTAATGATGTGCAGAATTTGGTGAGCACTTGTCTGTACAAGTACCAAATCCTTTCTTCAGTCCAGCACTGAAGCTCCCCAGGGCTCTCTCCTTTCTGTTCATTTTTCAGCCGTGCTCTTCATGTCCGAGCACACGAGCTCCTCGCAAAGGCACGGCCCCTTCTGGGAGTCCACGCTGCTCGAGATTTCACTTGCTGCAACGTTACAGTATGCAACTAGGAAAAATAAAAGGCACTGATGTTCAGCTTTCCTTGTGTCACCTGCAAAGCCACGTCTGGCCCAAAGACGATGGCTCCATGAAACAGGCCCTACACTACTGCTGGCTGTCATAAAAGCATCTTATTTAAAAGGTGGAAGGTTATTCCATGGGTTTTTTTATTTAATTATCCAAGTTCTAGCTCGTTGCAGGGCTAGGGTGCAGTAAGAACCGTAATTATGATGGGGTTTAGTTTTTCCTTAACTAAAGAAGTTATAATGCAAAATGGAGAAAAACCTTTAAATATAAAACAAGTAAAAATCTGGTATGTATCCATCCCTCAGGTGGTGACGATTGCTCAGCCCCTGATTTAACCAAGTGGCTTTTATGAATACAGAAATATCGGGGAGGGGGGTGTGTGTGTGCGGGGGGGTGTGTGGGTAAAATACTGATTTCTTGGCAATCATTTTTAATTCGAGTGGAGGTCTAAAAAAAAGTAATGAACAAAACTTCTTTCCATTTTACACCCTGACAGATGTTTCTTTCTTAGCTTATGCTTTAGGAGAAAATTTTAAGAACTGCTTGAAACAAACGCTTCTACAAGAAATTGTCAATTACACAGCACTCTTTGATCTATTAAAAGGATTTAATGATTGGTATCTGTGCTGACTACAGAGAAATCCAACGGTAACAACTCAGCTGTGAAGTGCCAGTCATCAAGGAAATGCCCTGTGTACACTCAATGGGTGCTGCGGAGGAGAAGGGGGTAAAGCAGACCAGGGAAAAAGGGATTTTTACCCCTTTGCCCAAGTAACACGCGACCACAATGCACAGACTGGGCAGCCACCAATGCAGCGAGGTCACTGTCAGAACCCACCTTAGCTCCCGGGGAGCCCTGGGTACACCCTGGCAGGTTGCACAGCAGCCCCTCGGGACTGCTGGGGTGGACACAGGCTTCATTTTTATCTGCTGCACCCCTACTATTCATCCAGGGCCAATTACTTCTCTTCTGCTTTGCAGCCTGATACCCTACAGGGTCACACGGGGAACCCTAAAGCGCTCTTCTGCCGCCCATGCTGCAGACGGCCTCGCTCACAAGGGTTTCAAATGTTTTTACTAATACTTTACCAGCATTATCCAGAAGAAAACGAGCGGGATACACAGCCCTTATGCAGCAGATGCCTCCCCATAAAGCAGACGGGGTGCAGCAAAGCCTGGCAGCTTCAGCAGGCGCCTCCCCTGCCTGCCCAGCTCCGGGCAGCACCCCGCTTCCCCGCCGTGGTGGGGACCGACCCCCTGACACTGCACTGTCCCCACACCAGTCACCCCTACGCCTGGGCTGGAAAGTGTACCTCGTTTCAGCCCACGGCAGTTTGCAGTTATATTTTTGAGACATGTCATATGCCTTGGATTACCTATATGCTCATCGCTGCTAAGAGGGGGGGGGGGGGGGAATGCAGTAAATCAAATCGTCTGAACTCTGTAGGAAAGCAGAGAACTGGACTAAAACACACTTCCCTGCTTCCTTGCCTTTTCCTAGGGCTGTGCTAGGAGCTTTTTTCTTCCTGTCAGTGCCACCTCAAGAGCTGTTTCATGTGGCCTCTTGCTTTGTCTTACAGAACGCTTTGTAGCTCACCCAACTGCACACAAATAGCCAAGTTGGTTTTTCTGGAAAAACTCCAACTGGGTTCCCCCGCCCACCCCCCACCCCCCCATCTCAGTATTGCTCTTTTAAGCAATAAAAATTTCCTTTTCTGTCGAAAGGAAACTGCAAGCAATAATCCCCAAACGCTAATGCCAAGAAGCAATGCTCCAAATGTAGCGAAACAATTCGGGAGCCCAAGCCTGGGTGCCAGAAGTAAGGCAGAGGAGAGAGCTGTGCCATAAAACCTCCGGGCAAACCCAAGATGCTGGAGGATGAGCCCTTCTTCTGCCGTCCGAAGGGAGCGGAGACCGTGGCTCTCCACCAGCCTCTCCCCTGGGGGATGTCAGGCTTTTCCCCTGGAGAACAGCCCAGCTGCTGAGGGTTTTAAGATACCCTGAAGTGGAGTGCTGCTCTGGACCTCAGCCCTGATGCCCTGGGTATTGCTTCGGTGCGTCACAGCCTCCCTGGACAGGGCCATTGTGTGCAGGCGAGAACCCCAGCCGAGGGCAGACCCTGCTCTCACGGTTCCAGTTTGGCTTCTCTTTGGGTGACACTGATCCCCTTTGCACTGCACGACGGCAGGCGTCACAACAGCAGGCCACAAAACTGACAGCGGAGGTCACTTTGTGGTACTTTTCTCTTTCATATTCCAGAAATAAATAAAAAAATCCCCTAAAAATGTCTTCAATTTGCTAAGTCAGTTGAAGAATAAACTTGCATTGAGCTAACTTTAAGATAAACTCCTTCCGATTTTTATTTTTTTTCACATGGGACTCCGGTTGCGGGGAAGAACATAAATCAAAATGACAGAAAATTACGTTCTGTAGCTGAATATTGAGCTGTCAGCAATCTTGGCCACTGCACAAACTTTGCTGGTGAAAAATCAACTATAGCCTTGGGAAACACTTTCTTCAGTAAAGCAGGACTCCTTGGAGTGGGAAGCCGCGCAGCCCGGATGCGTACACCAGGAACATCTTCCAGCCCAAGCTGGCCACGACAGCTGTGAAACGCGGCGCTTCATTTCTGCGTGGCCTCTTGGTGGCCGCCTTGTGGGTCTATGAAGTGGTCAGGGAAAGAAGCGGCTTAGCCCAGGGACCCTCTGAGATCCAGGGTGGTCCTTCTTGGTCCCTGCAAGGACACGATCGGTGCCTGCCGTTCTGTGCACAGAGCTGTGTTAGACTATGTTCTTCAAAAGAAAAAGCCATCCAAAACGATCGGTGCATTACAGCACATCAAAGATATGAAGTATCTTTAGCGTAATGCAACATGGACGAGGTCTTGAGGCTTGGTAGTTACGTCCATCAAATGGTTCTCGGGAGATGACTAAACATCCTCTTCTCCCCGGGACCATTTATCACTGTCAGCGCTGCAGAAGCTGAGCAGCTATCTATAGCCCCATGTGCTCTGAGCCAGATCCTCCGCCCATACAAAACTGGTTAGTTCAGATCAATGCTTCAGTCTGAGACATCAAGGAAGCAGCAGGGGGCTGCAGAAAACTGGCTCTGCAATTTTAACTCTTCACTCGGTCACTTGGAAGCTCCAGCATGGTAACGGGACTGCTGACTAGCAGAAAGTGATGGCTTCCTCCTGGTGAAGCACCAAAGCAAATCCCTGATCGTAAGAGGCAGTGAAAAAATGGATTCTGCAAGAACAGGAGGGTTCGCTTACCATCTGGATCAGATTTGCACTTGGATTAGGTCTGTTCTGACAAGCTGAATTCCCTACCTAGACTCAGCTATCAGGAATGGTCTTGAATTGCCCCAACCTACCACGCAATTTTCTGCAGTGGTTCACCCAGATGTAATTGGGTATTTGAGGTATGAACAGATCTACACCGGTCTGCACAGTCCTTCGCAGGGACTACCAGGGGCCTTTAAAGCAAACGAAGCAAACACATGCAGAAGAGAGCACTGCTAAGTAAAAAGACGCTCCAAAAAACCATGGGCTTTGGGTTAACCATTTTCTCTCCCATACCAGCTGGTATCCAGGTTTAGCCTGTGGGCTGAGGCGGGCACCGGCTGCTGCTGGCAGCCAGCTCCGAATGGCGCTCGCATGGGGGACTGGAGCTGCAGAGCATCTGCAAAGCAAAGCATATGGCTGGGTGCCGGAGGTGTCCTGCCAAGCTGGGAGCCAACTGTCCCACCGGGAGCAAGGAGCGGGGGGTGCCTGAGCACCAAAACCTCACGCCATGCTGTGCTAGGAAACTCCACGTACCAGTTGGAATGATTTTCTCAGCACCTTGCTCACGCTCATTTCCAACAAAACATATGGAGAACAAATAGGAAACAGCTGGATTACTGCGTGGACAAAATATTTAGGAGATAAAAGCCCAAGTGGAGGTAGCAGACATGGACAGTCATGGCCACAATGATGGAAACATCCCCAAAATCCAGCTCAGAGACCTGCTGAAACTTGACTGCAGAGAGCAGGAGCAGATGGGGATTGATCAAGACATGATTAGTATCACAGGTTAAAAATAGCTTTTACATAGTTCTTTAGAAATGGAAGTGGGTAGGAAAAACACCACGCAGGGCCAAAGCAAGGCATCCAGGTTTGAAAAAGACAAATGATCTCACATGCCAGGGTACAGAGCTGCAATCCTTCGGCAAACCTGAGCTGTAACGCCGTGTCCCACGATCGCTGGCTGTTCCGGCAGCACAGCCTTCCATGAGACAGCAACCCCCGTCCCACAACCCCTGCTTGTGCAAGGGTCTCTCTGTGTCACCACACAGACTCCCCACTAGCTCCCCAACTAAACAGCATATACTCCTGCTGCACAAAATTAGAAAAAAAAGCTTGAAACCATTTCTCCTGACAGCAGTATGTATTCTTCAGGGGCTCTTACCATGGCTGTAAAATATGTGAGACAGAGTTTAACAAGATTTGCTTTATAAGGAATGTAAACAGACACTGTAACCTTTGCTAGTTTCTCTGGACAGATGCAATAATTTTACTTGGTGCCATGACTGAAACTCTCTTTTTTGTGAAATGTGCAATTTAATCAGTTGGGCACTGAAAACCCAGATAAATCACAATGACTGACAGCGCACTGACGGGCAGTTGATGAACGGCTGTAGAGCACATCTCCTGACGTTACGTTGAGAGACAAACCTGCACCAAAGCCACTAAATGCACCCAGTGCTGGAGCAGGTCCCAGAACTGTACCTGGACCCCGTATCTCACGTCACAGACAGATCTCCCTGGAATAGGAAGAATGGCTTTTGTGGTTAAAACACTAGATTTTGGAGAGCTGCTTTGATGGCATGCATGACTCGGGGCAGAAGGTTTGTCCTCATGAAGCAGCTAGCACCTTCCTTAGCTTTGCTGCTGTCTTTTGGGAAGATGCTTTTGCTCAACAGAAACTTCTAACCACAAGCCATGCAGCCGAGGATGCTTCTGTGTTCCTGTAGAAGTTGGTGGCCTCTAGAGGTGACCTTGCCATGCCATCTCCTCCTGGCCAGCGTGCCTGCAAGAGCGGGAAAGCAAACCCGTGTCAGAGCAAACCAGCATCCTCTGCTGCTCCTCTCTTGCCTCCCAGAACCGCACAAACAGCTAATTGTGTTTAATTGCAAGTCACTTAAATTCAAGCATCCACAAACAAGTAGAAATTAACAGCCAAATTGTTTGCTTACACCTGAAGGAAGTCTGTGGGCTTGTGTCTTAATCGTTCCTATTTATGTTAAAATGCTACAGTTGTAACTGAGCAGAATAAACCCTCTCAGGTACAACACTTCTCCAGGCAATACACCTCAACATACAGGAAAATACTAAGATTGAGGGGATAAGGAGTTATTGTTCTGCATAAATAACCTAAAAAAAAAAAAAAAGGAGAAAAGATTGGCAAATGCTAGCAAGCGTTCCCTAGATCTTTGTTTTTCTGAATTTTAAGGCACTTCCTGTGGTGAACACTTGTATTTTTCAAATGTACACGTGTTGAAAACTTAATTTGGAGCGTTGTGGTAATTTGTTTGTTTCTAATCAGTTGGCTGCACGGTGATGATCTAACTAATGAGCTCAGACAGACATGCGATTCCAGAAATAACTGCTGAGAAGGGGATGCAGTTTGCTCCACCAGCTCTTTTTAAACTGGCACTTGCCAAGCTCTGGTGCAGGACATCACGTCGGGGAGCAAGGAGGAGGTCAGCAGTGGTGACCGTAACTGCAGATAGGAAGTGGATAACGGAGAGCAAATTGTCAAAATAAAGAAGTAAAAGGAGCAGAGGTGACCTGGACAGATCACAAGCCGGAGGCCGGCAGCGGCAAACTTCTGTGGCTATTACACGTAAAGCCTGGGAGAGGGTCAACACCAATATTTCCAATGCTTCTCTTCACAGGCATGACGTGTACTCACGCTGGCTGTAAACGATCCCTTGAATGATCCCAATTCCTGCCATTTCTGCCGCATACAGTGCACCAGGCTGCCACTGACCATGCAGCGCTGATGATGTGGGTGACGCAGGCAGCTGCCTTCCTCTGCCCATCCCTATTTATTTTCTCTCAGGAAACACAGCACATGTGAACACGTCAGATTAAGAGCTCTGGAGACTGAAAGTCGTGAAAGTCTCCGTACTGTGGGTAGGACATATACAGACTCATCCACACACGTAAGTAAGCAACGGGCATGAAGAAAGGCAGGACGGCGATGGGGAGACGCGAGGCGAAACGCTGCCATCGGGACAGAGGGTACTGTTGGCTACATGCTCTCATGTGATTACACCAGAGCACGAGATGTTATTAGAACTGACTTCTTTCCCTCACCTCCAAAATCCCGCATGCAAAAATGCACTGCAAAGCCAAGCTGGTTTGAGCAAATATTTAAACAAGCAGAGCACTGGTGTTCAGGCATCAGGAGAGCAATTTTCCTCGTCAAAACTTCAGAGCTCTCTCATCTTGTAAAGCAAAAGCAGTTCAGCAGGGGCCGGGCACTAAAAGCGTGCATACCAACGTTATGGTGGAGGAGAGGGAGCAGCACACATGACTCTTCTGGTTTTGGACTGGTTCTCAGCCTGCCTGTCCCCGAATGGCTGCACACGTGGTCTGGGGACAACTGGTATTGTAGGGAAAGCTGGAATCTGGTGGCCATCAGGACAGTGGGACACCCAATTGGCCCCTTCTGCCAAATGGGGCTCTGGTCCCTTCTTCTCTGCCCAGGCTGAAGGCATCATGTGGGCTCTGAGCTGGGACCCGCTGTGGTCCCATCCAACCCCGAATCCAAAGGTTAAGCCATCAGGGCTCAAAAGCCAGCGTGGCTCCGTGCTTGGGATGACGGATAGTTGATCAGAATCTTCAGTGAAGACTCAGGTGGAAGGGTGCAGTTGTGACTGCCATCCTCAGCCTCATGGAAATTATTTTAACTCACCCCATGCAGTGAGGGCATTATTGGTAGTATCCGTGCAACATACTCTGTTAGGCCAACCGATACAGCTAGAGAAAACAGATAAACTTTTGAGAACCCAAAATGCTTCTGCCTCCGCAGAGGTGCACATTCACCCCTCCGTCACCTGGGTTTCCCCCGTCACACTGGCCCAGACCCATTTCACCCAGCGGTGCCTGTCCAAAAGCCAGACGCTGTGCCCAGGCTGGGCACCTGAACCTCTTCAGGAGCCTCCTCAGGACAGACAGGTCCCTCCGAGGGGAAAGAATTCATCCCCTGTTCATCCCATCTTCTTAGATAACAAGGCTGGATAGGAAATATTCTCTGGAAGAGATGATTATTTTTTTCTTGTGAGTCTATTTAAAACAGATGACAAGCTCATACCCCAGAACCAGTTCTTCCAACAGGCTGCGTTAGGTGTCAAGAATCTGGTCTAACTTTTAGATGAAGTTTATGTAGAGTTAACCAAGATAAATCCTACCTTTTGTCTTACTGCCGTCTGTGAGCGCGTGGTGGAAATGAACCGTATGTGCCAGACATGTTTGTGTAAGTGCACTGGCCCCCAAGCTGGACGGGGCTGGACTGGGGATCAGCAGCTCTGCGCTGTACATATGGATGCACCTAGTGCTGCGATGCAAGCACAGCACAGCTGTTTTCAATAAAAGCAAGTCTCCCTCTCCCCCTCCAAAGTTAAACGCACATTTGCTGAGAAAATCTGAGAACTGCCCCTGCTCTGCCAAACTATCCAGTCTAACAGGGTGTTTGCAAGCACTGGGAGACTCAGCTCTGCCTGCTTGGATTAATTATTGATGACCTGCATGGCTTTGCCAAATGACCTTACTCAATTCAGTAGAAAATAATCTTAAACGCTCCTGAGAAAGAATTTGGACATAACTGTTTTCTTTGTGCATATATACAAGCAGATGTGCATCATAAATGCAACTGATGCATTAGCTATTAATGGGACTTAATATTACACAAGGATGGGAAAGATTAATTTCAAGGGCTGAATTTGAAGCTCAGTGGCGCTCAGGCATCTTACTCTGTGAGGCACTTCGAAAGACCTTAACTGAGAGAACATGTCACTGCCTTCCTTTAATACATTGCTTACAGAATTCATATGAAACGTGTAAAATCAATGCCGGCTTCTGCATTTGCAAAGCACTGCATGGAGATTTAAGTCTCAGAACTCTGGTAGATCCAGATACTAGCAAGAAAGGAGCTTTGCAGCTTATAAAAGAAAGAAGTCTTAATTCAAGATGTCAAATGCTGTTTGGAGAAGTTTAATTTAAATAGTATTAGGCCAAATTTGCACTGATAATGTAACCCTCTAAATAAGACCCTCAAAGATACAGCACGAAAAGACTGTTTCTCACCAAACAAGAATGTGAGCTACCCTAAGGAGCATAATGTTTGTCTTCAGATGGTGCTCGCTGAATCGGTCCTAATTTGAAATGAGAATGAAACTATGAGATATCTGTGCCACTCCCAGGAAACCCAAGCAGACACACGCACGCAGCCAGCTCCCCTTCCAAAGGGCAGGAACAGCCAACTCACACACGTGTTGGGAACCAGTGCCTCCCTGCTCCAAAACCTTTCTCATGTGAGAAGCCAAAAAAGCACCTACGCTGGAAAATTAAGGCACACTCTACATCTTTGGCTTCCAAGTTGCTCAGCCTGGAGAAGGCAATGACGCAGTCGCACAGCCACCCTGGCACAGCAGGACCTCTCCGCAGGGTCTCTGTTTGACCTCTCCTCCTCCCAGAGCAGACAGGAGTATTACATCCAACCTCCCTCCGCTCCAGGATGTCAGGAACCCACCTGTTTCTAAACACGCTCATGCTATTAACTGACACAACGAACAGCAATACGTATTTGCACTAACCAGCAAGAGTTCAGCCTAAGCCTGAGTCAGTGCACGACTTAGGACTTCTGGAAGGGCTCAGAGCATGCAGAGTCCACCCAAATAACTCAGGCATGCTCGTCAGAAACTTCTGCCCCTTCTCAGGCAGAAACTTTGCTACAGTTATTCCAAATTATGGCTCATTTGCTTAAGCCACTCTGTAAATGAGATTTTCATAATCTTCTCCTTGGATGTCTGCCTGCCTTGGCTTCCACGACCACAGTGCCAAGGAGATGAGACTTAATTTGCCTAGGAAATATTTCTACCAATACCTGCACACCTATAGGCGTTTCCATACAGCACCATTTGCATTCAATGAGCTTTTGGACAAGGGAGTATCCTTTCCTACCTGCATGGCGCCTACAGCAATGCAGCCTTCACTTGGTGATGTTGAGCTTCTACTACAATATAATTTTCTTCTTTTAAGTAACACATTTCCATGGATTATTCTGAACCCTTCCCAGCCCCTGCCAGTGGCTGTTATAAAAGCTGGGATTGCGTCAGCAAGGAAAACAGCTCTGTGCACATCACCCAGACAGCAGCTCCTTCTGGTCCTCTGGCATCCGACTCCCCAAAGGTGGCAGCCCACAGAGCTATTTATTTTCCATAGCCTGCGTCAGCTGCTTGAAGCTGATCAGCAGCTTTGCTTTTTGCTTTGTTTCAGCAATGAGAAAACCAGGCCCACCTGGCAGCTGAGCAGGTAATGAAGTAATCCTTGTACCGTGTGCCCGCAGCCTCTGGGCTACCGTATGGGGCCGCAGTGGAGCGAGCACCTAAATCCAACAGAAAACAATACAGTCCTGTACGGACCAGCAATAGGAAGCCCACAGATTCCTTTTCCTTTTTTCATTGGCGATGGAGATCTTAGGCTAGGCAACCTCTCTCCAGAGAGATGCAGGATGTCCTCCGTTGATTATGTTCACAAAGATGGGAAGCTGTTCAAAGAATGATGACATGCTGCATTTACGGACCATGCTTCATCCAAGTATCTCGAGCTCTTCGGAAGCACGGCAGGAAACGTGCAGCACCGCTGCCCTGGGAGCACGCTGACTGCAGCTGCGCAGGGAGGCAGCAGGGACACCGCAGCATCTTCCTCCTCCTCCCGGTTCTCTTCCACCTGGTCCTCACATCAGGCAGGACACGGGAGGGAGCAAGCTACCTAGCACATTTTTCAAGGTGTCAAACCACATCTATGTTTGCGCTTAAGAATGGATTACGGAAAGTATGCTAAGCTAACATTGTTAGTGTAAGGATTAAATCCTCAGTGCTGCTGGCGCTCAGCCCTCCGCCTGGACCAGGAAAATAGTCCAAGGTTTATACCCACTTCCTTCCAGCTCTGAGTTACAGCTCCTCAGCCGGAGGCTGCTGGTGTGTCCGACTTGCCCTGTGCTACAGCACCCACCCAGGGCAGGGTCAGCGCGGACCCCTGGTCCCACCAAAGTCTTCCAAGAGTTTTGGCGAACGCCCAGTCCAGGTCAAGTTAACAGGGATTTTGCTCTACGTTGTCAAATAAATAATCCCAAATTTGAAACAACTGACTGATCGATACTCGGGTTTGAGCAGTAAAGCATCTGGGACGCTTGGTTTCAGCTCGGGGTGTTGCAGCCCGTAAGCTCGGCACAGGCAGGGTCTGCATACTGTGCCGGACCTGCACAGCCTCCCAGCGCCGCCTTCTCCACCGATCCCCAGCCGCCACTTTCATAAATATAATGGCTAAAAAATACTCCACATATAAAAAATTATAAAAAAATAATGGCCACCTCCACACAGCTTCTTTAAATTAGGTTGCGTGGGACTGACTAGATACCTCCCATGGCAGTTTACTGCGGGCCGTTACACGTGCAAACCATGGCCTGAAACCACAAATCCGACATTACTAGATCTGTACCACAAGAACCACGGCACCAGGCACCGCTGCTGCCACCACTTTGTCCCCAGACCCTGCCACACCCACCCTTGTAAGGCTAAGATGGTTTCTGAGCCAGTTTGTCACCAGCTCCAAGACCGAGCAGCCAACGATCAGGCTGTGCAGGGTGCGCAGAAGAGCTGGGAAGGGAAAGGGGAGCCCTGGGAGAATGACTCCACCTCCAGTGCAAGGCACCAGCCGAGATTTTTCTATTGCAGGTATCTGACCTCTCCCAAGGGAAAACTGAAAGAGCCTGCAGGTCCTGAGAGCACAGAACTGCATTTCTAATGATGCCCTCAAAGCACCAGCAAGGCCATTGCAGCAGCTCAGTTCCCACCTGCTTAGGGACGGTACTTGGTGTTTCTTAGGATCAGGTCGAACTGGGTACCTTTCTTAAATATTAAATCAATAAAAAAGACTTCCAGGTTTAAAACAGAGGAGGAGAAGACCCAAATAAACAAGAACAGCAGCATGGAGACTGCTTAACTTTCTTGCTATCTGCAATATTTGCTTTTATCTGAGCGTTTCTGTTGAGACTAGTTTCCTCCCTTTGCATCAGCTTCAAGTGGAGAGTAATCCTTCAGAGAACGGAAGGCACATAATACTGGTTTTAGCTGTGGACCAGCTGCTTCTGTAACCCAGCCCGGCCTGAAATGAAGTTTATTTACATAGCATGCTTGATACCTTTGAGAAAATCTACTGCTTAACATCCTTCAAAGGATCACTTTGTACTGGAGGTGGAACAGCCAAGAAGACGGTATTCTCTGCACAGATTGCTAAATTCTTGCAAGGCATCTTAGGGTGGAGATATTTGTCTACAAAGGTAAAAACAACCCAACAAACCCAATCCTTTCAAATTGCATTCAAGACAGCACAGGGCAATCTGTGAAGAGTGAATCAATCCTTTCTGCTGTTTGCTCCCAGTCTACAACAAAGCAGTAGCTTGAAATGCAAGCTTGGTGTGTGCGCTGTGTGGGTATATAAATATAATAAAGACATTTTTGCAACAAACCACTCAAGCCCTTGTGTGGAAAGGGCTTTACTAGATCGTAAAGAGAGAGGCTTCATCTTCATTAAGTAAAACATTGAAGGAAATGTTCTAACTTACGGCAATATACATTAATGCTCAGCAATGTAAGGGGTTTAATTGCCTGTTGCTTTCCCACCATAAATTACTACCTGCAGCTAATGGAAAACCTTCCTCCAGACCTGTTTATGCACCTTACTCCTATTTCATACATTTGCACTGGATGGAAACAGCAAGGCAGCCTGGAGTTGTCCAAAGTCCATACAAACGGGCATGTCTTGGGAAAGCAACGAACGTATAAGGATATTGCATGTGTCTGGCATAAGCTGTTTGAGTAGCTCACTACATATACAAGACTCTGCAGATTTTATGACCGCATATATCTGAATTTAATAATTAGCCAGTACAGGTTTAAAATGTCCTGTAGTGACCTAATACAACAGTGGGACAGGACAAACCCTCCTTGTTTGCAGCTGAGCAATATCCACATCCAAATACACGCACAAAAAGTTTTTAATCCCACGCGCAAGGCGTGCATTTCCTCCAACCTTCAAACCCCACCTGCGTCTCCTTTCTACATCCTCTCGCATTTTATAACATCGCTTTAAAAAAGCGCCTGAGAAGATACCCGTGTGCCCCCGGAACAGCTATAGCCTGGTGCCTGCGGGGAGGCACTGGTGGGAGCATGCTTTCCTCCACAGTCCCTCGAAGCTCGAGCCCTGACTCCTAACCAAGCCCAGCGGCCAGCTTTGCTGCTCTGTAAAGTCGGGTGTGAAATCCTCTTACGGGTCACAAGAGCGAGTAAATCCCAAGAAAGAGCGCCAACTCCAACTCAGGCTGAAGAATCTCAGCATGAAGAAAAAGCACCGAAAAAAAGCTACCTAGGCGTCCCTCTGCTGCAAAACCTAACAAAATATTGATTCAGCTTTCAAAGAGGAGGCTAAAACCCGCAGGCTGTGCAAATCCTAAAACCCACAGGTCTGGCAGCTGCCACCCACATGATCCTTCGCTTCGGTTATGCTTCAAGAAGTCGTTTTCCAACCTTCCCTTACGGAGATCTAAAACTCTGAGATAAAAACAAAGTAAAAACATCTACATCTTAAAATAGCCCTCTGAAGTCACCAGGAGGATAAGCTGGGTTTTCTCCAACATTTAGGAGGTCTCTTGGTTACTTTGGGTATTCTGGCACAAGAATATTTTCCTGTCCTCTGCATCTTCCCTCATTCTTTTGCTACCAGACCCCCTTTTTTAGACTTCCCAGTTTATCATGCTAAAACAAACTCAAGGCTGATGTGGACTTCAGGCTTCCACAAGTTGCTCTGAGCACAGAGATCCTGACACTTCTCCCCCGAGCAGCACTGGGCTGCCGTGCCGGGGTGCCCCATGGGTGTGTATTTGCCACATGCCTGTACTCAGAGCCCTGGATTTTTAGATAACGTGCTTTCGATACACACCCTGATACGATTTGGTTAGTAGTTACCTGTACTTGATTATTCACTAAGTAAAACCAGAGAAGCTCCCGAGGCACTGCGAGCAAGGACACCGGGGCAGGCTCCTTCTGCTTCCCACCTGATGGGATCCACGGGAAGTAACACCCATGAAGAGAGGTTATTTACTGGAGAAAAAGCTGGGTGGATGGCAACCAGGTTAATACGAGGCAGCCTTAAAATCTTACACAACAAACAAGGAAGCAAAAAAACCCAAAGGAAAAACCAGGTGTGTGGCTTGGGAGGGCAGCTGTCTCTGTTGTGCGTCTGGTTTTAACTACAGTTATAAACAACGTGGGACATTCGGCAAAATTGAAATTACAAAACATAACTACGGATAATTGCTAGAGGCAAATCGACAAACTCTGACTTTGAATGGCATGTGCCTGAGTCCTGGCTCCAGGGACTTCAACGTATTTCCTAACTCTGAAAGCCACTTGTCCAGCCTCTAGAAGTAAAATGATGTTTGCTCAAAGACTTTTATCTTCTGCCTAGGACTCAGCACTTCAGAAAAGCTTTCCATCCAGCCTGTGACCACTCACAGTTTCTGAAGCTAACTCTGCCTGCATCACCGTAATCTGATTTTAACTTGCCAGCCTCTGCGGCTAGTGGTAGCTTGTATCCTATAGCAGTCTTTCACGTGTCAGCATACTGACTTCAGACAAAGCCTTTTTGTGCTTTTGCAGCTAACCCAGCAAATACCACTCAGGGAAGGCTGAAGCTCTGGAAATTCCAAGAGACCAGATAATATGGAAAAGGGCCTGAAAAATGTTTAACACTTATGCAGAGTAAACTGGTGTTCTCCGATCATTATCAGCAGTTCATCTTAAATACTATGGTGAAATCCGGCCCTACTGAAAATTATTTCTGATGAAGACAAGCTTTTATTTCAATGTTCAACCATGCTGCCATTCACACACATGATTTTAAAAACAGCTGTTTTCTCCCCAAGAAAGGGCACTGCCTTCTTTGGGGGTGGGAAAAACATCAACAGAGTGATCCCTCCATCGCCGTGTAGCTAAAGCAACCCAGCTCACTTGTTCTCCAAGCCTGGTGGGCTTCCAGAGGACAACGCAAGGGAAACCCACCCACGTGATAAGCCCTGATAAGGCTGTGAAACGCAAGCGCAGCTGTGAGCTGGAACCGGCGGGGAGCCAGCCCCGAGCTCAAGCCCCAGCAGCGCCGCGGCCAGGGTCCCCCCGCAGGGCTGCCAGGACCCGGGTACCCAAACCAGCCTCCCCCAGCCCACCCGCACCCACAGCCCGCGCACAGGGGCTGTCCTACGCAGGGACCATCCCATCCTCCTGAAGGCTGTCCTCCACACGGCTGCTGCCCCTAGACTGTCAGCATGATGAAAAACAGGTAGAAAAACGAATGTCTGGCACTTTCCTAAGCTAAATTCAATTAGTCCCCGCCAACAGCAGCCAATACATGTACAGAGACCTTGTACAGGTCTTGTACAAGACAGACCTTGTACTGTCTTTTCAGTTGGCTATAATCTTGAGACATTTACGTTAACTTTCCAGCACCATGCCATCACCATGCATTACTTCACAGGAGGAGTAAAACACTATTTAAGCTGGTCCACAGATATTCGTAGACAGCTGATGCCCTGGCATACTGGCCGAGGCAGGCTTCATAGGCTGGCAGCAACAATTTCACTTGGGATAATGGGGCAGGTGACTTGAAGGAGGAAGAAAAATTACCCATCGGAGAGATGCAGAAATGCAAGGAGACATTTGGACCCGGGTTTCACCGTTCTGAATCTGGGAGGTGCTATTTAGATACAAACCCAGACCAACAAGCCAGAATCCAACCACTTTCCCAACGGATTAATTAAGGCATCCTCCTCCCAGCCCCCATTCAGAAATATCTGGCTGGAAACTAAGTAACAGCAACTGTTTACCCCATTAAAGCTATGCAGTAAGAAAGGACAGCCTCCTAGAGCTTCCCACAAATTCAGGCAAGATAAACATCTTTGTTTCAAAGCATGAGCCTCTCCAGTTTTACTGACAGAGACAGAAAGCGTCAGAGAATGGGAGCAGCTCAATTCAGCCTCTGATTAGCAATTAAACACTTCGAGAGGGGCAAGCCTCTGGGCAGCAGTGTCCTCCCCATTGATTCATAGAAAACCTTCTCACATAAATTAGCCATCCCCGTGATTTTAATGCTCGGGTATGCCCTTGACAAAGGAGCCCTCACAGGGCTCTGCGCAGCCAGCGGCTCCAGCCTCGCCTGCTTGGCAATCTGGCAGGGGTCCAGCGGGCTGCGGATAGAGCCCTGCTGCCCCCCGGCCACACATGTGCCCTCCCATAGGAACGAGCCCTTGTGGTCGCCCGTGCAGCCCCAACGCTCCGGGGAGCCTCCTGGGTGCCCTCCTGAACGCCACGCTGCATCGGGCTCTGTCCCTTTGCTGTGAACTTGTTCGCGCAAAGAGCAAACGTGCCCTGTTTTCGCAAGCAGGGGAGACGCGCGGGGCCGCGGTGGATGCCTCCGAGCTCCCCGGCTTCCTTACGCACCGCGGGCTGGGATCCAGCCCCACATGCCCCCGGGGAGCGACACCCACCTCAGCCAGCAAGGCTGTGAGTTACGCTGGCGGACAGAGGTGAGATCAGAATCGGGCACGTTCTACATGAAAGGTACTACATAAAACCAAAGGGCTATTCACGTCACCGGCCCATCTCCCTAATTAAAAGCTGCGAGACTCGGAGCTCGCTCTGAGCGAGCGATCAATCCTCCCGACACAATGTGCCCGCAGAGACGTTTGCAGAACACGTCTGACGCTGCCCAAGGCTTTGTTTCCCCTGCACCTCCTTCCCCGAGCATAAAAGGCTGCAATTGAAAAGTCCTGGTCCTCAGAGGGAGTGCTGGTTTTTATCAGATGGTAATGATGAGTACATCATGAAATCATTTAATAGTTCTCATTAAATGCATTGCTGGAGAGCAGGCCTGATTTATGAACAGTATGCCGTGGGTATAAATAAGCTGCACTTTGCTTGTAACACAGCTGGTCAAGAAAATTAATGTTTTGTTTTCCATAACCTTTGTACTCTCCCTTCCTCTGCTACTATGGCAAAGCTCGAGGCGTGTAACTTGATCGTGCTTGGGAAGAGGACACATGGCCGAATGCCTCGCGCGGGCTCGACCCACGTTGGAGCAGCAGGCTCCCGGACACGGCCCTGCGCTCCAGCGCTCCCAGAGCCACCGCCCGTACACGTGGATATACCTCCCCATGTCAAAGCACAACCCCAAAGTGCTCGCACGCCGACTTGCCTCTTGCATTTGTGCTGGAAGTGCTGCTGGAACAGCGTATCCTGCTAAGTTCAGGTCCAAGAAATACTGATATATTTAGCACAGCTGCGTAACTTTCCATCTTTAAAAGCCCAGTACTCCTTTCTCTGTCCTGCCCAAAAGCCACTCAAACCAGACGAACATCCATCTTCAGAAGAAACACGAGGCCATTGCCACACAGGACAGTGGCCAGAGACACTTTTTAATGCTTGTATTAACCACGACACCTAATCCTAAGCAAAGAGTTCATCAGTTGCATAATGTTTTTTTTTTTCAAAAGACCTTTTAGTGCGCTGTGCATGTGATTGAGCACAGGGAAAACGGCACTTCCAGGGTAGACAGATGCTGAGGAGGCTTAGGAGAGAGTCAATTTAAACAAGGACAGAGAGAAGGGCTTTGCAATCATATGGTTCGCATCTGGAATTTACAGGCATGATAATTTTATAACCCTCTCCTGACGGTTTTGAAGCAATGCAATAGCTTCGCTCACTTTCCAGCCTAAGCGATGTTTCATCGCTGCTGCAGGGACAGGGCGGCAAGAAACATCCTCGTGCATCTGACAACTTTATGCGACCCTGAGACTGCACACCGTGTTGTAAAAAAGGGAGTGGGAAGCAGGCAGAGGCAGTGATGTGCACGCGGGCACTTGTATTTCATGGGTATTAAAACACGAAGTCTTAAAATCAAAGAGGAAGACCCAGTTTTAGTTTACTTCTGCTCACAGCAAGTCCCTTTATATCTCATTCAGAGACCTGTTTGGTTACTTTTATGGTATATATGAGGCTTTCCTCATAAAAGCCACTTTCTAGTGACATTATGTATTTCTTTTCTGGTTGAAACCAAGAAACCTCTTACTCAACCAACCGTTTTTCATGTGCACATAATACACGAGGCTGTAAAATCGCTGCAAGAAGGGATTCTCAGGCAGAAGGACTTGAAGCACTGCAACAGCCAAGAACAAAACAATGTGAAAATCACCTCCAACCATAGCAGGAAATGTGGAAAAGATTAATCTCTTTTAAGACTAGGATTTTTACATTTCCACATAGCCCCAGCATGGTCACAGCTGTGTGCGTATTCCAGGCACCAACTCTGTGTGTGGACTCCCAGTCTGCCTAAAACCAAACCTTAGCTATCATCAAGGCTAGTTCAGCCGTATATTTGGAATCTAAATCCCAAGAAATTAAGAGCATTTCCTCAGCAGGCAATACAGCTTTTGGCAACTGCTCCTGAGTTTTAAACATTTGAAAGTAATTGCTAATGCACAAAGAAACTGGAATTGAGGAGAATTTTCCCCAGGTCGAGGAGCAGCGTTGGTCTCCGCTCCAACAGCTATTGAAGTCGGTCTCAGCCCAACGTGCCCCGCACAGATGTCGGCACCAACCCCGAAACATGGGTACACACAGGTACGTATCTGCATTAGCATCTATGTTACTTATTTTGCCTGTCTGTTTCTCCGTAGATGGAAGAAAATTCATATTCAATTACCTCCCTTTCCAATGATACATAAAGCAGGAAGGCAACTTGTTTCAACATGAAAAATTTACTGGACTAATTTATAGGGTATATTTATTCGTAAGACAAATTTTTGCTAGGCCTGGTGATGGATTAAGACAGATCTGACCTAAAGGCTTTGGCTCTTCTCTCCTACTAGTTCTTGTCTCAATAATTAAGAGGGATTTAATTATTTCTTAGAATGTAGTTATGCAAAAATATATCAGTTTTGCAGAGGTCATTAACTCCAGGGTTTCCCCTGAGCCGCAGTGACTCCACGGTTGATCTTGAGTTGATGCCGGCTCCAAATCTCATTTTTCCTGGTATGAACCTGTGTTTCCTATTGCCGCTGTAAGGGTTTATGAGAGAGGCTGGGAAGGAACGGAGGACACGGAAACCCACTCGTGCCTCTGACATCAGCTGGTGCGTGACCTCACGTACGTCACTTCGCCTTTCCCTGTGTTGGACTCCCCAGCTGAAGCATGAGGCTAACAACACCGAGCAACTTCTGCGAGCACTTTGATAGTTCATTATGGAAAAGTCAGGCACAGAAGAGTGAGGTGTTTCCAGTCCCTTCAAGATTAAGCGCGGATAAGACTCAGCGCGATGGATGAATCTGTGGCCAAGCCCTAAAGCAGGGGCCGGAGGATGGGTCAGTCACAAACTGTTTGGGACAAGGCCCTGGCCAGCTGGGAGTTGTGAACGGGTTTTGGCATCAACCTCAAGAACATCAGAGCTTCACCTTCCACGTCACAGCGCCTCATCTATAAACCAGAAATAGCGGGATTTCTGTCTTTCCATTCCCTCTCCTCGGCACAGATATTGTGTTCTGCAGGCACAGACTGTGTCGTACCTACACCGTTAAACTCAGTTCTGGTAGGAACCTGGAGGAATTACTGAAAGGCAATGAAATAATCCTACAGCCGACAAGACCAGCAATAAGAGGAAGAAGAGCGGGAGAGCAGGAGGGAGAAGTAGTTTGTGGATCAGCACCGAGCCCTTTCAGGCAGGAGCAGTCGCCCGCGAGGCAGAGCGCACGCACAATTTCAGTGATAAATTTGTCCATAAAGTATGGACCAAACTCTGGTCTCTGCCAGCCGTGAGCAGCTTCCTTTGGCTTGAGTGGGAACCAGTCCCACACAGCTGAGAGCAGGATTTGTCTCTCTATGTGTAATGTCCTGCGCATCAACAGAAGAGGAAGGAAGAAACCTCTCAGATCATCATCATCATCGACGTGATCTTGGCCTTTCTAACCCTGACGCCAAGCACAGAACTGATGGAACACCCTACAGCTGATCTCAGCCTCGTGAATGGATTTTCACCAGCATAAATGTGGAAATTTGTGTGCTTGTGTGCAAGGACGTCCCCTGCATAGTTTCTACTAAATGTGTACAAGGAAGCAAGGGCCCTGCTTTCCTTCCAGCGCACCAAGTCTGTGGCGAGGGAAGCCGTACCCCATGCACTAACGGCACGGCCCCCTGCAGCAGTCGTGGCAGCCTCATGGCAGACACCACAACCAAAATCTGATGACTTGTGTTTGGCACACAATGATACCTTTGTGACCTTGCGCTAACCACATACTGCAATTTCAACATGTATAAAGCAGAGCAAAAATACCCTGCCTTAAACCACCGGAGACCTGGGCATGAAAAGCAGTGCACTGACGGAAGCATGCTCCGAGTATCACCTAAGCGTACTCCAAGTTCCTTTTCCTACCTAGACATCATTTGCACGTACTCTTGAGGCTCCAGCATGCTTTCGAGATGTCTGAAGTGTCAGGATTACAGTCACACAAACCACTCTCCTTCCTTCTGGTTCACCTGCTCCTGTGCAAACCCCATGGCCAGCAACAAATTGGTGAGTTCCCCCTGGACAGGGGCATGGGAGCAGCTACTTCTGAGAGCAAGTACTTAGAGTCATTGCCCCCAAGGAACTGAGTCGCTGCCAGGAATTAAAGGTAGCCAGTCGTTCCTTGCTTACTGTAAATACTTTGCAGCCAGTAATTACAGCCAATTTCAATCCTCCACCCTGGAAAAAGCTCGGTGTTCCTAAGGCAGGGGCAATCAAACTGTTAGTGACTGCTTCTTCCGACACCTCCAGCTTCCCTTTGGAGTCCTTCAGGATATCCCCTTCCTCCAGCCTCCAAAGGACCACGACCAACAGCCCGACAGTCCCTGAGGGAGGTGGTGGCTTTGGCCAAGAAGAGATGTTCAACCCATACTCAAACAGGCCAAGCTTCCTCCTGCCCAAGCAACTGAATCACAAGAAGCAGCCATCTCATAAAGAGTTAAAACGAAGAGTTCTGCTAACACTTAAGCGTTACAAATCTTTTCAGTTAAAATAAATTATTCAGGAGATGTCATCCTCCCATCAGCACCATCTGAGCTACATTTTTAATAGCTCTGTGCGCTGAACACGTTCTGTCATAATATCAGTGATACCAAGGCTGCGAGACGAAGGAGGGGGAAATGCAAGCACGCGACGGAACATGAAAGACTGAGCTGCTTTCTCTTAATGGCCATGAAACACGTGCCGCCCAAGGCAGAGGAGAGATCAGTGGTGTCGGCTACACTGCAGAGGAGTAAAACAAACAGAAAGAACTCACTGACTTCAGGAATTGCAGGAGCCTCTTTGTTTTCCCTCAAAACCACTATGCTGCTCGATGGATAATTCACCCACCACCTTCCACTGTCTCAGGTCTCACTTACTGTGACTCCACCAGATTTTTCCAGACATAAGATGGAATCAGGATCCATCCTCACGGTTGCATGGATATATATAACTAAACAATGAAGAGTCTTCTGCTCCGTATCGCTAGGAATAATAAAAAAGGGAGCATTTCTGTGCCCCAGATGTTAAAAAAATCATCTGTCTGCCCACCAACCCATGTATTCGTTTATTTGCCCAATTCACATACCACATACACAAAACAAATGCAACCGAACACATTTACAAGCAACTAGAGGGAAGCAGATCTGAGCATCACATATAGGAGAACGTTGCATCAGTTCAGTGCTTGTGATGCCCAAATTGCCCATATGCCTACAGCACGGACAATGACTATGATGCTACTCCAGGACGTGGTGATGAAAGTCTTGCTTGCACTTGTAAACACGCTCTCTGCTCTGAGAAGCATGCAATACAGGGAAGAGACTGCTCCAGCCCCACGGCTTAAACTGTCTTTCGTGGCCAAGCCACTCTCCCCGCTCAGTGTGGGTGAAGAACAAGAGTAAAGGACCTCTGATGGAGGCAACTTGTGATCTTTCCTTTGGGCTCTGCAGAGCTCCTGCACACCCCAGTCACGTCCACCTGGCCAAACCTTCCTCCCTCCCATCCCTGTTTCGGCCCCAGAACATGGAGCAGAGGACCAGGTTACCCACAGGGAAGCTGTCTGGGGCAAGGTAAGCCCTAGAGAAGGGCCTCTTGTCCTACCAGTCAAGGGAAACTGGCTGTTGTGGAGTGACTCCAGATTTTCATGCTTCTTGCTTCCGAGTAGGAAAACAATTTTGCCCTTAGTGTTTTCTGCCGGCAGCTTCACCTGGTTCAGGTTTTCATCGAGTGAGAAGGAGACACAATGCGTAACTGCAAGACTCTTGCAAATCAAAGGATAGAAAAGAGATGGGGGTATGGGAGATTCTCAGCCTCCTCCAGCAGCACTGGTGTCAAGACTTACGAATGGACATGTCAAAACCCAACTTCTGAGAAGCCACCCACCACCTGTGTCCTCTCTTGTCTTACAGACGGGAACAGCCGCCGACACAAAGGGTAGGGCAGCTCCGTAGGTCTGGTTTGCTCTCAGGTGTAACTCAATAAGGTTAACTGAGGATGTTTTGCTAACTGGTGGTTCTCTTAAGACAGACTAAGAAGAGATGCTGTCCAGGCCAACAAGGCAGCATACAAAGGACGGAAGAAAGAACCAAGATTTGGCAGGGGTTATGGAAAAATGTAGACTTTTGTTCGTTGCTCAGAAGTAAACATGACTACGAGGTGTGAAAGTGCTCTGGATGCCTGCAAACACTCCCACTATTCACCCTGGCATCTCCTCGGGACTCGAAAACATTCTGCAAAGCAAAAAAATGCTGCGGTCAGTTATGAGTGGGCTCAATGACTGAATAGCTAGCAAAGAAAACCCATACATGCCCAGGCTGGAATGAAGAAAATTCAAATGCAAATATGCTAAAGTATCACTTGCAGAATTCAAGTCCCCTGGGGAGCAGCAGAATGAGTCTTTGCCAGCGCGGTGGTTTCTGGGGGTTAAACATGTGCCCAAAGGAGAACCCAGTGACGCCAGCAACCCCAGGGCGCGCAGCGAGGGCACCGAAGGCTGAACGTGCAGCTGCGCCACGAGCCCAGAGACAACAACGCTCTCCACCATGCACAACAGAGAACAGCAGCACCCTGCAATAAAGCCAGAAGTCCATCACTTTTTCCATTTTGATTTATGCCTGTTTCCTCAGCTGTAAAATAGCTTAAATCCACTCACCTATGGCAGATAGGTTTCATCTGCCATGGCTCTGTTATCTCATAAACCTGGCTGCAAGGAGGACGAGCCGGCCCTGCGGTCAGTGACAGCACACTGTAAAGGACAATCAGCGTCCTGGAGAGATGCCGTCCAACACCAATCGATCATCCGGACCAGAGCCCAGAGGATGCAAGTGGGGGCTGAATCAGCTATTGTGTGGCTGCACCTATGGGGGGACATTTGGTGGAATAAGGGTAACAAGGGAAACAGGAAGCCCAGGCCTGTTTGCCCAAGGACAGTGATTATAATAGTCCCTATCTTTACAGTATACAATGGACGTTCCTGCGAGACTGTCACGTGCCACGAGAAGGAACATCTGGAGAAATAGCTTTCTTTGGATACCTGGGAGGGTGAGGAACCCTCATCTCCTCAAGTGTGAGGTGAGCAGAGCACCAGGATGGAGAAGCAGAGCAAGGGTGAGGATGGGTGGGAGTGGGGAGAGGCAGCTTCCAGTTCTGGCAGTGATGCTGCTCAAGGTATCAGGGAAGTCACTTCCCTTCCGTGCCTCCCACTTGCCCTGTGGAAAAATAGTTTGTTATCTGACATGCAAGAAATAAATACCGATCTTTTCCAGAAGTACTGCATAGTGGATCAGTACCAAGATCTACCACAAAGAATTAATTCTGTGCAGGACCTGGTTTGGGTTATGGTTATGGTACCTCCGGCAGCAGGAGTTGTGCCCTTTTAAAGGAAATTTCTGCCAAGGATAAAACTAAGCCTCTGCACTACCGATCCCCTCGGGGAAAGCATATTTCTGGGTGCCCTCCAGAAAGCTGTTCCTTTGCCTTGTTGCATTACTGCCCATCCGCTGCAGCAGTCCCACTTGTTCCCTGGGAGGCTGAAGACAGTTCCGGGTATTTCCAGACCTGGTCTGTGTTAACACAGGCAGTGGAGGAAAAAAAATCCAACCAGAGCACAGCAGCCAGAGGTTCAAAAATGCAGTGACCTTGTGAACACTGAGGGCAAGCCCAACCCAGAGCAGTCTGTTTTGTTTGGAGACACCCTGGCAGTGGCTGCATTAAGAATGCATGGCCTCTAATGTGGAACATGTGTTTGGTGAGAATGGTAACGCACCTGAGCAGGAAAGCTGGGGCCATTGAGCCTCCTTCCCTCTTTCAGCAGCCTCAGAATTGCTTTCTGGTTTATGGCTTTCAGGGTGTGAGCACGATCAAGCAGGTAGGCTGGGAGGTGCAGGGGTCTTATCCGGCCATCTGTCCCCAGAAAGCACGCGTCAGAAATAAAAAGGATGGGTGGAAAATGACCGACATTTCAGCGGCGGGATCGGAAACACCAGCAAAGCTGGGACCAGGTCCAAGCTGGTGCCCTCTCTGGCCGAGCCCTGGTTTTGATTTAAACCCCTAAAATCAGTCACTGCTAACCCCCTGGGTACTCTCTCAGGGCAGATTTTTTGTATTATATGAAACACGCCGATCCACATCAAGCATCCCATGGGATGGCTATAGCAGCGGCTGGGAGTGGGGGCCACTGAGGGTCCCCAGCAGAGAGGGGTCCCTGAGCCCTGCCCAGGGACACCCAGACCTGGGTGACTGCTCCACAACCCCAGGAGATCTGGGGGTAAAGCCAGCCCAGCTATATCCCGCTCCTGCCCCTGCCCAGGAAGCTAACCTTGCGCAGAGCCCTTCTGCCGGGGAGCAGGGAAAGCGATGCTTCGCTTCAGGTGCCTGCCCAGCGCGAGGCTACGACGTGGGAAGGGTTAAGGTAACCACAGTCCCAGGCTTGTTTACCCTGCACATTAGAGAGGGGTAGTTTGCTGTGAACACACTGATCAATATCTCCCAGCTGCCAGTTTAATCAGGATTAAGTGAGCAGCTATTAATTTTGCTCTTTTCCAACAACCTTTAGCCACCGTGTGAAAACGTTGCCTCTATCACAAACAAATTAACCTCGGTATCATCTATCCAGACATTTTAAAGGGACTTAGAAAAAGAAAACTCCAAACCAAAATGCTAACAAGAAGGGCCAAGACCAATAATCTGGCTTTAATTAGAAGTTTTCCAGCGAGCGGAGCAGGACGAAGCAGCGGTGGGGGTGTTTGCTCAGAGCTTGCCCGGCACACGGAGCCAGGTGTCAAGATGAAGGCTGGATGGACAGCTGCAAAGCCACCTTTGAAGTCTTCAGGCGTGCAACCACACAGCACCAGGCAGGAGTGGGGAGCAGCAACCAGGTCCCCATCACCCTTTCCCCACCCGTGGGGGCTCCAAGGCCAATGTCAGAGCAGTGCCAGAGAGCAGAGACACCTCCCGGGTCTGCAGGGTTGTGGCCGCATGCAGAGGTGTCACCACAGCAGGCGAGGTTTGACTCCTCAAGCACGCTGATTTACTGCTAACGAGGCAAATCCTGCAGCCCTCAAGCATCCACCCCTCCCAGCAAATTTCAGGAAGTATTTTAACATGCCGACTGGCACAGTTTGCGGCTCACCCACAGGCACTGAATATTTATATATGTGCAAATGGCTTCACTTCTGAGACGCATCCACCTTTGGCGAGAGGTGGCAGGCAGCCACCCGGCACGGCGTGCAGCTCCGCATACAAACACACTGAAGTAATTCAGTTTGGACTGCACCGGAGCTCTTTGGGATTGAACTCCCCAGGCTAGAGATGACAGATGCTTGCAGATCCACGAACAAATGACCACAGCACAACAGCTCTGAAGAGCCAGCTTCTGTTGTTTTGTCTGCTTTGCCTTAAAAAGTCTCTTATTCTCATCCACGGGGTGAATCATGGAGGAAGAGGACACGTCCTAGGAAGAAGGGAAGCAGGACACGCAGAAGCCCGGCTCTGAGCTTTGCAAAAGCTCTTTCTCTCAGCTGTTCTGCCCATCGCAAAGGCACCAGAAGTTCTCTGAAGAAAGGACAACAGACGGGGCTGGACTTTCTTTCCAAGCTTCCTCTGAAATCACACTTGGCAGAGCAGCCCCGGCCTGTTGAAAGAGCATGGGAACGTGCGTGGCAAGAGCTGCTCTCAGGTTGGAGCTCTTTTGGCTTTTCTAAGCCATCTGGGCTCTGATTTAGCTTGCGGAATAAGGTCCTGTCGGTCCCAAATGAAAAGTCAGCTCCTAACCCAAGGGTTCAGCTTGGGGTCAGTGGCGGAGGAGCAGCTGAAGAACTCGCTCCTAATCCCCCTGGTTAATGGCAGCGGGGAAAGGCCTTTGCCACCACAAAGGAAAACTCACCTGACCGCTTCCCACTCCCCAGACCCCCCAGTTCCGCCACCTCATCTAGCTGGAAAATTTCTGCAACTGTTTCCCATCTGCTGGAAAAGGAGCAAGAGACCCAGTGCAGGCAGAGCTCAGGTAGCTGATGAGTTTCCCAGCACTGGGTTATGCAGCCCTTCTCCTGGCCAGCAGAGCAAGGGGATGTTTCAAACCCTGGTGCCCTCCATCTGACCCTGAAGTCCTACATGGATTAAGTTTCTCACCACCATGCCCAAGTGCAAACTACCATGCGTGCCACCATGCCCAAGCGACAATGGTCAGCAGCCTCAGACCAAAGGACCCTAGTGCAAACACCATCTCCCGCAAATCCCTCGTCCTTTAGGTAGCTCCAAAGCTTTGTGAGACGCATGGACATCTCCCTCTCTCCTTTCTCCATGAGGACCCAGAGGGGTCCCTGAAGAAGGGAAAAATTTTGACCACGTCTCGCCCACGGGTGAGAATCCTGTCCTCTTGGTTACGCTCCGTAAGCCACAAAGACACGGCCACAGGGTGGGGAAGGGTGTCACGCTCGGTAACAAGTCTCTGCAGAGCAAACCTCAGCAGCCTTTCATTGCAGGGCTGTTTCCTTCCACTCTGGTCCGCACAAACCATCTATGAATTGCAAAGCGACACCCAGCTCCAACTAACAGCTGCGTGGCACCGGGCCTCCCCCCTCCCCACTTCTGTCAGGAACTATGGCGATATAAATTAAAGTGCAGAGCCGCTGTTCAGATTGGGCCAAATGAAGCCACATTTGGGCCAGCAGAGCAGCGATTTGAGGGAGGCTGCCATGTAGCAGGTTCAGATAGCACTGAAGGCCCAGCCAACTCCACCGTGGGGGGCTACAAGCTTGGGGTGCCAGGTAGGATCGTGGATAAAATTATGCTCTCCCAAAACTGGATATAATCCAGGTGACAGCCATTACCCAGTGCTGCCGCTGGGAACGTTCAAATAAGACTCTGCCTTCTTTCTTTCAAGATGTTAGAGAGTTTTACAAACATTAGGGAACTCAATCTCTCGGCACTCCCAGGGTGCAATATAAACAGGCTGGGATACCCACCAAGGCAGGTTTAAAAATCCCAACAACTCTTTCATTTGCTTTACTGAAAGGGAAACTGAGGCCCCGAGGGAGCCAAGCCAACGTTTCCTCATTTGGATGCCTGATGTTAGGCAACTCATCCGCATGAAGAAATCATTTACAATTTTTACTTTTTTTTTTTTTTTTTTTTTATCAGATTAAAGTATTACAAGGTTGATCCCCTTCCAGACAGCTTGGTTGGCTGCATTATGTTTCAGTGCTTGGATTTTCCCCACAAAAAACACCACCGGTATATTGCAGAAATTCGACCGTACGCCTGCATGTGCTTACACACACAGAGCCTTGAAAACGGCAACACCAAATCAGTATTTCCCACAAAAACAAAAAATTCCCTTTGAATATTGAAGCTGTTTTATAAAATATATACTTACTACTGCATAATTAAAAAAGCCTCTGCAACTTTAATGCATATTGCCCTTGATCATGTAGAAGCAAGAAAGAACAAAATCATTAGGAGCTAAATTATTATAGTAGCCTGTTATCATAGTGTAATCTTATTAAAGAAAATTCATGCTGGTGTAGCCTCTTACCTTCGCCGCTTACAGAAGAACCATGTGGTGTATTTCTGAGTGCACAGAGATAATAAAATTATAGTGAATTATGCAGCCTACATATGGAAAAAGAAGTGTAATTCTGTTCCTCTGAGGAGGGATGCTGATTTTTCTCGGGGAGGCAAAACCAGCACTACTCAGTTACTAAGCATAAAGGGACTATTCATTATTATCTGCAGACAAGCGATTCTGGAGAAGATCTAGGGGCTGCCAGAGCAAAAAGGCACAGCTTGCTGCTGTGGCTTGGCCAACAGCCAGTGCCGCTTGCTGGGCTTCAACAGCATCCATCACGCCGCTCGGTGTGGGTGCCTGCACCTGCCCACCCAACCACGCGTGGAGCCCTGTGCCACCGACCCGGGGCACCACCGCGCGTACCCCGACACGGCAGCGCCGGCCGGCACTCGTGCTGCTCTCCCTCTGCTCAGCCCTTCCCCGTGCAGCCAGTCCCAAGCTGATGAAAAGCTGCGGTGCATCGCTGGGAGAGCTCCCTCCCTGTGAACGTCCCTGCAATGGATCCTGCTCGGCTGATGGCACTACTCGAGTTCAGCGCCGTTGTGAACTCGTGTTCATTGGCAGGGAGGACAGTGGCCGCTGCTCTGGCTTCCCCACGGCTCAGCGCCTGGCCGTGGCTGTCCCTGTGAGCTCTGGCTGCGCGCTGCCAGGATGCTGCACTGAAGTGGGGCACGGAAATCCCACCTGGCCCAGGGTAATGATGAGGGCAAAAGATGCCACAAGAGCCCAGGCATAACAGAAGGCCAAAGCAAGCTGTCCGCAGATGGAGCGGGGAGCAGACCTGGCCCTACAGCTCCGCTTTCCACCAAAAAATCATCGTGCACGCCTGGCCAGAGCTGACCACACTGGCATGGTCTGGACCAGCCCATGGCGATGCTCATCCAGCCCTGTTCAGCTCAGCGAGCTGTTTGAGGAGATGACAGGCCACACCGTGAAGACCTCTGCATTTTGTGTCTTTGGGCCAGCTACTCTCTTTCCTAACCAACCTCTACAAATGGAGTTCGGCTGGTCACGAGTTAGGGACGCACAACAGAGAGCCTGTAACCTGATTTAAGCACCAGCAGCGCAAGAGAGAGAGGCCTCACTTCCCTCATCACCTGCTGTGAAGGACAGGCACACAATTAAAAGTTTTCTGTAAATGTTAATTACAGTGGACTTACTTAGCTAATGACCAATTGATCTTTTGATTGTATTACGTTTAGAAGTGTAATGAACTTAACTGAATTATGGATTACAATCTTGTTCTAATTAAAACAAAAACGTGTAATATATATTAGCCATCAGAAAGGGTTTTCATGGCTGTTTGGGGTCAAATCGTTGAAAATATTAATGTGTTGTCTAAAGCCTGCAGCACTTAATTAGATTCTTCATCCAAGTGGAATTCATGTTACTTCAAACGATGCATCCAGGTAAGATCTTCTTGTGCACTTAGAAACAGCTAGAATATAGATCTGGCCCGTTACTTCCATGCTAGCCCTCCTCTGCCCTCTAGTTACAAACCCTGACTTCCTCCGGCCCCTCCGATCCAGTGGCTTGGGGAAGAGGTCAGGAGAGCTTATACTGCTGAACCACTCGGTGCAGATGCATTTTGCATCTCACCACAGGAAGAGCTGTACCATTTGCTACCCTGCTGCTGCGCACCAAGAGTAGAGCAGGGAGGTCGTCATTATCTTGCAACAGATGGATAACAAACACCACACATTGCTATCAGCAGCCGCGGGGAAAAGGTGTTTAGCATTCATACCCCACTAGTGGCCAAGCGAAGCTCTGCTCAGAAAAGTAAAGCAGAGCTCAAGAGACCACAGGGTTGAATGCCAGGAGTGCTGGAGGTCAAGGCTGAGGGAAGAAGAGCTTGCATCTCTTGCCTGCGCCGTGCTACAGCTCCGCCTCTCGCCTTTGCAGCCCCAGGAGGAACTGACCTACTTTAATCCAACATTTTGATGCCAAATGAAGAGGGGACTGGAAACAGGACATTCTCCCTGGAAAGTGCTGGACTTAATTTCTTCCACTCCTTTGGCAGCACCTGTTTCTGCACTTCTTTAAGACTAAACACACAGTCCTTTCCTTTTTTTCTGGATGCTGCCTGAGGCAGGAGAAAGCCATTTGCTCCACGTGACTTCTCCACCCAGCTCCTACAAGATTCTGCAAAGTCAAAAAGCCGCTGCTCCTGAGGCCTCTGCAATCTTCCAAAAAATATTTTAAAATAACTATGATCCCTTTTCTCCCAGCCATGACCTTTGCCTGTCTTCAGTAACTCTTCCTGCGAGAGCTTTGTTTCTAAACCACCTGCAGATGCTTGGAAGGACACAGGAGAAATGCAAACTTACCTCCAAAGGGCAACAAGATCCCCAAAACACTGGGCTGACTCAGACTGTTAAAGCACCGACAGGCTGGTGCATCATTTATTTCAATTTGTGCCAGGGTTTGCTTTTTGAGGAAGAGCCCAGCTGGTGTCATTGCTCCAGGTGCCCCCAGCATGTCAGGCACGCTGCTGGACACCCAGCTGCTCACTCCGGCAGCATGCCGGGCTGGAGCGGAGCTGGTGCAAGGAATGTGCTCCCTAACGTGGCTTCCCCCAGACAGACAGTCGGAGCTGTGGGGAGTTGGAAATGTGCTGGTGTCCTGTGGAGGAGCAGTGGAGAGGCTCTGTAAGAGCAGCAGCTGCTCAAAGGCAGGGCTGGGGAGGAAAACAGCTGAGCTCAGGAAGAGCTTGTGGTTATGAGTCAAGGTGTCACAAAGCAGCATGTGAGGTGACACTTAGACCAATCTGAACTAAAGGCTTCCTGCCATCGAAACGTCTCATTTGGGTCACACTTGAAGCAAACCATGCTCAGCACAGCCACACAGCAACACCCTGCCTCCAACACATGACGGAGGTGTGCAACTTGTTGTAACAAGTCTGACAGTACAAACTCTTGGGGTCTTGGTGCCACAGCAGTGAAAACCCACACACACCCACAATCATGCCGGTATGTCTTCCTCCAGACTTTGATACAGCAACTTACCGGTATCTTTATGACCGCTCAAGTCACCTCTCTCAACCCAAGTCACTGCCTGAACGGGGAGCCTGGGATCAGCAGAGCCCCTGCCACCGCTGCACCGCTGCTGAGCCCTGCCACAGCAGTGCCATGGCGTCTGTGAGTTCCAGGGTAACTTCATTTCAGACAGCCTTAACTGGTCATGTTAACAGTTAGTAACTGGTGTTTACCCAGTATATCAAGTCCCCGATACCATGCTTACCTGGCTGTGCCCTGCATTAAAAGAGGGAGGAGACTTCACACTAGAATTTGGAAGTTGATTTAAAAATCCTCCTTGCCTGATGTGCAAGTCCATGGTATGAGTTTACGAGCAAGGCAGAGAGGGTTTGAGGCAGAGGGTGAGGGCTGCATTGCAACCATTGCCTCTGTGAAGAGATACCCAACTGAGTAGAGAGGAGATAGCACTGGGGGGAATACTGCAGGGAGTAAACCTAATTATGTGCCTATTAGGTTGCCAAGAGCTGGAGGGACAGAAGATGCTATAAGGTGAACACATTAGCATAAGACAACATCACTCATGCTGACAGCCCCAAAAAGGAGAGAGCCTGTAGCCAGAAGAAGCCACATCCAAACAACTAAAAACCCTGCAAATCCATTGTGAAATAAAGATGAAGTCAAGGAGAAAATGATTCAACCTAATTCAAGGACGAAGACAGGACTTGACGACAGCACCAGTCAGAAGCAGAAGTGCCCAGCATCTGTTAGGAAGAACAGACAAAAAATCCAGCTGCTCCATCAGAGAGGCACAGGTCTGTAATGCCCCACGCAGAGGTCCCCTCCCTGCCAGCGCTATGACTCTGAAATGCAATGGCCAGGGCTGGAGGGAGACAGCATGGAAGCTGTCGATGGGAGGCACATCTGGGGACAGGCTGGGCACACCATCGCCGCAGGGGTGGGAGGAAGGCTGGGAGTGCGGCTACAAAGCAGGCACTGCTCTGCCTGGTAACGGAGAAAATAAATGCACCGAAGACCTGAAGCAAGAGAAAGCTGCAAGGAGTTTCTACTTCGCATCCAGCGCTGCTGCCACTGAAATCGTCCAAATCCCAGCACGGCAGCCCCAGCGCCAGAGGCCGCGTCGGGGGGCTGTACTCAGGCATGTGTGCACCCATCCGAGGCAACCTCACTCCGGCATCACCCCTCTGCTCGCCACGGCACCTGCAAACAACCTCCTGCAGGCAACACAAAAGGCAATTCTACTTGTTCAGCTTAACAACGAAGCTACCTTCAACTCCTCCCTTTGCCGGGCTCATTCGCTTCTGGGATGTAAGAGGGGAAGCCTCAAACGCATGTGAGCCCCTACTTCTGTGTACACAAATACTGCCAAGTAACTCGTGCAAGAACTGGGAAGTCTGCAGGCACACGATCGCAAGAGCACGCTGCAGCTAAACAACCTGAGCAGAAGTGATATGATTTACTGAGAAAACTAAGCTATATGTTCCTTCAAAAGCCGCAGATTTTGCTCCTGAGGTTTCTGCGCAATAAATCCCATTAGCGATAGGATTTACATGTTGAGATGAGGAGAGGTAAAGCAGGGTTAAGAGAAAGATAACACAGATGCTACTTCACCAGCCCCAGCTAATTTTCACACAATTCTGGTTTTAGATAAAGAGCCTTCCATCGGTTTTTGTACAAGAACAGCAATGCAGACTATTCAAAGGGCGATAACACACCACTCTCATGGCCAAAGCCACCAGCCTTCTGAACGTGCATCCTCAGGGAGCACAGCAGGGAGCGGGGATGTGCGTTCAACAACTCAGCTACCAGGCTCCATCTCTTCCCCGAGACCTTTCTCAGCTCCTGCTTTGGGGCAGACAATAGGACAAAATTATTTCGAGTGACTTGCTAATTGCATTTTGTACTATCAATGGATTATGTGCAGAACCAAGCAGGAGCAGACAGATTTATTCTGTATTATGGCTATTTCAGGGAGTTACAGTGAACACCGAACCCCCCACAGATTCAGTAAGGGACAACATTAAGGCTTTGTTACAGCTGAGCAAATGCTTAAGAGCTTCACTGAAAACAGATGAGCTGAAAAAACCTTAAAGTGTTTAACAGACCTGCAGCAGCCACGGATGGCTGTTTTCACAGCCCCATAAAATAGATACTGAAAAAAAGAACAAGAAAAACAAAACAAAGGAAATCCACTTTAGCTGAGATAAACTGCACCTGGGCACACGTACACACCCAAAAAAGCAACAAGAGGCATCTCACAAGCTATAATGAGCTCCTCTTTCCCAAGACTGTCAGGTATGATCATCTGTGAAACAGGAATGTGAGCCGATGCTTCTTTTACCAAAACAATGAAACTAAACGTTATTTTTGAAAAGTTTATTTGAAGCTAAGTAAGGAGGATAACCCCAGCCCCTTACAACAAACCTCTGACATCTTATAATGCGTGCCAGAAGGGAGGTGTAACCTCTGAGCACAGCTCAGTCCTCCAGCATCCCTGTGTTCTCGACACTCCATCATGAACCGCCTGGCTCTGAACCACCACTCGCCCCTCGCTGCACTCCTCTGGCACAGCTACAGAGGAAAGGTTTGTGTAAATCTTTGCAAAATCTGAAACGGAAATGAGGTTGCTTGAATGAGCTTGTAAAGCAGCATCCTCTGGGTCTCAGAGCTCCAGCCAGGTAATATGCTGCCTTCACTGAAACAAGCAGGTGAATTTTTCAGACTTTCCCCCAAACGAATGGTCAAGTCTATGCAAGACAAGAGGTGAGCCCTGTCAGTCCACGGGACAGCAGCCAAATCCTCTTGTGAGCCCAATAACAGACTCCCCTGTTGCCCTTATGTGGCCTCAGCACAAACCCAAGCCCTTCTGCCCTTTCTGCACATATGTATATATATATATATACATGAATGATGTGGAAACTAGATAAGGATAACTCAAAACGGAGCTGCTGCTGCTCAGCTTCCCTGTGGTTTTGCAGAGCATGGGCTCCTTTGAGCTCTTCCCATCAGACAGACTTCGTCCTGTGTCGGGACAAGGCTTCCCCCCCAGCAACGGAGATGATCCCCCTCTCCCTGCCCCCAGCCCTCTGGAAACCAGAATGCAGGATTTGGTTGCATGACTATAAATGGTGAATTGCATAGGCCAGGAAGGATTATTTATTTATTCATTCATTCCTCAGCACATGCAAAGCCAAATTCTGCCTGTCTCCTGGGACTATGTGCGAGAGCTAAGGGCTGCGGACCGGTCGCTGGGGTGAAGTCCCCAGGTATTGTCAAGTGCGTCATTTTATTGTGCAAATAAATCTTCCTGAAGCTACAAATGAGGAATACATTTGGGACAGAGGCTTTATCACTGCACAGCAGCATTCTGAAAGCATGCCCACCTGTCCCTTCTCAAGAAAAAATAACTAATAGTGGGTCTTCAGGTGCCTGCCAAACCTTTATGTACCACTTTATAAAGTGACACCCAGGGAGGTCCCTCTTACCTCCCCCTTCAAGCACTCTTTTCCGCTTTTCAGCTCTTGTAACCAAGGGTAACACCTGAATGGTCCCGGGCACTCTGATCTGTTCTTGGAAAGCATCAGGTTGGTTTTCTTTCAACTTCATTCCTCTGTTCTCCCTTCTCCCCGCCATGCCTGTTCATCAAGCTCAGCTCACCTCATTCCCTGGGAACAGGATAGCTAGTAATGAGGTGACTGGCACCTTTCAACATTTTTCCCTGGGAAGGACACTCCTCCCGGACACTGCAGCAATGTGTGACACTGGGCAGCACTGCGGTGCCATCTCACTTGGAGAACACAGTCCAGCTTTGCACTTGTGAAAGGGGTTTAGCCGCTGGTGTTGGTGGATTTGCACCCACCTACATCCTGGGCTAAGTCTGTGCCTTAAAAGTCATGTGCTAAATTTGTAATGCTTCCCTCCCCCACCCCTCTGCAGTACGGGTGTTTAAGAGGAGCATCGCTGGGCTGCTCATCCCAGAGGATGCTGTTTGCTTCCCACCCCAGACAGAGGCCAGGGGTGCATATGGAGGCTCCTAGGTGGTCCTGGCCCTGGTGGGCATCAGCTTGACAGCCCCTTGCAGCCTCAAAGGTCCCCCAGAGCACCAGCACCCACTGAAAGACGCGGCCAGTGCCGAGACCGTTTCTAGCAGCGCAATGTGACCGCCCCACAGCAGCACCCACTGGCCTGCCTGAGCTTTGTTTGCCATCTCAAAGCCCTCACGAGGGCTTAATCCTGTTTTTAGATCTAATCCATTAAACAAATGCGTTATCCCTACACAGATTTGCTTTTTTTACTGAGCTCCAGCAAAACTCTGTGTCAAGTCTCTCTGTCAGACAAGATTTTTGCAGTGGCCTGGCTGTGAGCACAGATCTTGGCAAAAAACTGCCTGGGACAGACAAACCCTCTGTCCTCCAGCATGCCTGCACGTAGGCTTGGCAACTCACCCCAGGAAACACACCCAAAAAATGACATTTTGTGCTTCTCCTGAACAGCATGACCATGCTCTCCAAGCCCTGAATGGTGCAGGAGGCACTACGAGCCGCTGCCGTGCAGCACTGCTCTCCTGCACAGCCACCAGACCCTCTCCAGGATATGTAGCACCGCCACATGATTTTCTGTCCTGGAGTCCCTTGTTATCTCCCCAGGGTGAGAAACTGCAACAGCACTCATAGCTATGCAAAAGCCTGGTCTTTACCCATGGCCTGATCAAAATAAAAAGGGAAGACAGTCTGCTGAGAGTCTTCTTCTGTCTTCTCAAAGCAGAAGTCTCCAGGATCCTTGCAAGCTAAGGACTCACCCCAGTCCCTTCTCCACTGTGCTTCCAGCTCAGGTTCAGCCCTCACTGCAAATGCCCCCGTCAGTCAGGAACGGGCCAGAGTTCAGCAACAGGAACAGCATCCTCAGCTTCACACCCACTAACGCCTGAGCACGGCACGGCAGGAGCGCGATGTTGGCCCCCCCCGGGCTGAAGGGCACAGCCCCACTCGGGGTGCAGGGGCACGCGGGCTGTGCTTGGGGCACGGGAGGTGCTGGCAGAGATGGCAAGCCCCCTGCCCAACTGCCTTTTCTGGGTGCTGAACCCCCGTACTATACCTCTCCTCACTTTCCCTGCATCTGTCTTGGGAGAGCCAAGCAAAGCTCTGCACCCTTCCCTGCAGGCGATGCTTGCCTTTAGCCAAGCTGCTGTCCCCACCCAGTAACTCGTACAGCATTTCTTTGCCTTCACCTTGATCCAGGTTCAAATCAGCTGTCAAAATACCGAGAGGTTTGGTTCCAGTTCCAGGACAGAACCCCCAAATCCTTGGCACCGCTTTGCAGACCGAGCTCTGCACCGTTCTGCCATCGGTCCTGGACAAGGTCCCGCAGGAGGATGCGCGCTCCCCTCTGCAGCAGCCTGCCAGCACTGCTGCCTGCCGGGGGGGGGGGGGTAATAACCTGAAAAAACTGAAATAACACAAAAACGGAGTGATTCTGTGCTCTGCAGGACAACGGCCCAACGCTTCTTAAATAAAAGTCCTCGAGTTACAAAAGCATCCTGCAATTCCACAGACTTTTACAGCGAGAGCTCCAGCTGCAGGGTACCACGGTGCACCCCAAGAGCTGCGCGCCCACGGACGCCAGCACTGCCTGCCACGCTGCTGGGACCCCAGCTGCCGGCCTGGGACTGCCTCCTTCGGATGTCACACAACGGGCCAAATCCTGTCTGCCGCCACCTGAAGGCAAGGGTGCTGTGAGCAGGTGAGGACCAAAGAGTCAGGCTCAAGGTATATATGCTATCTACAGGCTAGAAAAGAAGGGAAAGTAATTTTTTTTATTATTATTTTCAACTTACAAATAGAGCAGAAGACGAACTCAGCAGGAAGAAATTCCAGCACTTTCCTTTTAATTGAAAATAGATCCATAAAATCCTGCTAAGTCTATTGGCTAATGCAAGCACTGGGGGGCAGCTTAAATACACTTCCCAAGGGCAGGGTACGTTACGTTCATTACATTTAAAAGTCACTGGGGTCTAAGTTTAAAAATAAAAACTACACATACGTTCCCTCCCCCCAGACTTCACCGAGTACCCACCCGCTCCTCCTGACCGCCTGCTAACACAGGAAACCCGGTTTTGGAAATGCTCCCAAAGAGAACAGAAGTAATGGTGAGTCAGTGATCAGATTTTCAAATGTGATGTGTCGGTGATCAGATTTTCAAATGTGATGTGTCAGCTCTGGCATAGTGGAGAGTCCTGGTGTGCTAAACCTGCTGATCACAGGAATTCCTACAGGTGGGAGTTGAGAAGAGGGATTTCTTCACATCCAGTAGATCAATGACCTTCAACAGTTATCAGGTCTCTTCACGGTTTAGAAAGAAAGAAAGAAAAAGGAGATGCCTTTAATTAAATGCCTTTAATCTTCCTACTACACAGGGCACTGCATAGCAAAATTATATGTATGTATCAAAAGTAAACTAAATTCAGACATCAAAAACCGCACCTGAAGGTCTGTAATAATTTTTTATCCACGCCTTTTCAATGCATTTTTCAGCCATGAGATGCCAGCGCATGGCAGGGAGCAGCCGTCACCAGTCCCCACTGCCAGCTGGAAAGCTGGGCCCCACCATGACATAGGACATGAGTCATGTCACTTCACGCTGAAGCAAAACAAAAGCAATGGGAAACTTGCTTTCTTTAAGGCTCAGCTGCTTTAAGGAGCTTGCTTTTTTTAAGGAATGTCTGCTCCAGCGATGTTGGGAAATGGGGAATGGGTCTGTGGGGAAACAGCCTTCCCCAGGCAGGGACAGAGGAACTCGCTGTCTTTGATGCCATCTACTGGGAAGGTGCCTCCATGACCTGGGACCTGCTGCTCTGCTGGAGACCACAACATGACGGTTTGCTCCGACGGGGAGTTGGATGCTGCAAGCGGGATGCAGGCTCGAAAAGGCTGCCCAGCCGAAGTGATGCTCTTTGGGATCCACAGATGCAGCGGGACTTGCACCAGCACAGCCCAGGTTTGTAGAAACATGCTGTACTGGTCCTGCAAGCCTGCCGATGTCCAGAAAACCAGCAGGAAGGCAGAGCCCAGGGAATGAGCACTGCCGTGGGAAAGGAGGGCAAGGAAGAGGCTGTAAGGTTTGACCTACGGGAGGTTATGGCCCTCCTAGGAGGGGAGAGGAGGGACCGAGCAGCCATTTGGGGCGGGAAGGGTTCCTCCGCCCCCAGCCACAACAGCCAGCGCAGGCACTAGTCTCCGAAATCAGACAATGTTGGGCTGTTGCCTGTAAATGACCACAGAAACAAGATTTGGATGGTATGTCTGGAGTCCCAGAGGATGGACCAACCTTCAAGTCCCTCCACAGCACCAAGTTTCCCTCCCCACCCGGCTGCCTTTCAGTGCAGCAGACGGGCTGGTTACAGGAAAAGAAGGCTCATTCACCTGCTTATTTCACATTACAACATTTCCGATGCTGACGCCATTTCCCCCCAACATGCTGGTCAGATGCCACGCTGCAACAGCCCTGGCACTGTCTGCAGTACCCACATTACTGGAGGATGCTGGATGAAAACACTGCAAGACAGAGAAACAACACTGCCACGCTTTTTTGAGTCCTGGCTATTTCAGGAAGGTGTTAAACACCATATTTAATCTCCTGAAGGGGTTATTCAGGGGGAGGTTGTACATTTCCTTTAGGAATCCCAGCAGATGAGACCAAGATTGGCCCAGGGCTATTTTTTTTTTTTTTCCTCTCCTGGCAATTATGATTTGCAGATAGGAAATCCCTGCCAAGTGCCCCAACTACAGGGCATGTGCTGGCTCTGGATGTGGAGCCAGCACTGACTTGGAAAGCAGGCACAGCAGTCTCAGTATAAAGGACACTTCTCCCACACTGTCTTCTGAAATGAGCTGGACAATACAGTGACAGCCACGCAGCTTTCTGGAGACAGTGGCCTGTCTTCTCTGCAAGAGTCTGGCCACTCTAGGGAGTATTATATCCTGCCCCGAGTCTTCCTGTGGTTTTATAGTCACATAGTGCTGTGCCTTTGGAAACATCCTCTTTCCTCTTGCTGTACAAAAGATCCATAAAATAAGGAGAGGAAAAGAACTATCTACCCAGGGGAAGCAGTAAAAGTGATGGCAAACAACACGCGGTTGGTATGCAAACTGCAAACTCAGAACAGATAAACCGAATAAATAAACTTTTCTCGAATCTCCTGTCATTACTCAAAACTTCCCTGTTACTTGTAAGGACGGCAGGCTGAACAAGGCAGAGGAGAAGCCTAAGCTAACAGCGGGTCTTCATATTTCCATGTCAACTTCATCTCCAGTCCAATAAATACACAGTCCAAGCAGCTGGCCCGCGCATTACCGTGCCAATAGGTTGTTCGTTATCACTATTTGTTGCTTGTGCACAGCTTGGACATACAGCAGAACCAAGAGTTTTCACAGGGAGTAACAAACACGCCTGAGAAACTCACTTATTTGGAAATAAAACGCTTTGAAACAACACAGACCCTTAGGAACCCCTTTGGGATTTGTGTGACCGGAGTAACTCCAAAGCCAGGACCCACCTCCACGAAGGACAACCCATTGCTGGGGGGGGGTGTTGCTCTGCAGGCTGGAGAGCAGCTCTCTGCCCCGTGCTCCCGAAGGGACATCACAGGGCAGAGTCCCCGGGGCAGCTGCAGGAGCCCACCAGGACCCCCAGCATGTCCACGCTCCTGCCCAGTCCCAGGCTTCAGCAGGGACCCGCAGTGAGCAGGGCTGAAGAACAGCCTCATCGCATGCAACTGCCTCTTCTTGCTCCCAGCACATAACGAAGCACAAGAAGAAAGCAAGGCAGACACACAGATAAAGAAAGAAAGAAAAACAGACAGGAATCTGGGGTGAAGAGACAGAGAAGGGAAAAAAAAAAAATGAGGAAAATGAAAAGATGAGCAAAGACTCCATGACCTGAGATGGAGTAAGGGGAGGAGGTGACTGAGTTCGAAAAAAAAAGGCAAATTCAGTGTATTCTGCTCATGGGGCAACACATATCTTTGTTTAACAGGTTTTGCTGCCTCCAGCATTCCCTGGGCATCTGCCACAGAGATCTGGGCTGACTCTCCATACAAACAAGTGGGATTGATTAAATTCTATCACACTCTCAAGGATTTCTATAGGCATATGTCCTATACATTTGCAACACAGAGATCCGGCCAAATTCCCCACAGAGTAATTGCTATAGAAAACTGGTGTTTTACTGCCTGGTCAATCTTCTAGGAGTTTCCTATAAAGATAGGAGCTCCTGGATTTACCTGGCAACCAGCCACTTTCCAGATGATGGCCACCTGGGATCAAGTCGGTTTGCTAACCGGTCAAGACAGCGCTGAATACCGCCGCAGTCTGCGCTCAGCCAGCCCCAGCCGGACACCACACCGCAGCCCCAACACCCAATGCAGAAATACTCAGACAAGGCAGAAACGCTCTCGGTTGCTTTTCGTTCCCTGCCGCCTCCTGCCAGTTCAGCGGCTGGTCCATCAACGCCGCCTGCCAGGCTGCCTTGGAGGAGAGGAACGGCTGGTAATCAAGTCAGCACTGAAAAGGTCAGGCAGAAGTAGAAGGACGCTGCCAATTACCCTCGTGTTTAAGTCGTTTCACCTCTCCGCTGTTTGCCGTGCCCTTGCAGAGGGCTATGAGATGGGGCTTCTCTCCAGCCACTCTCATAGGACTGCAGACTTTTCCATGCAAAAACCATGGGTGCATGTGAGCTGGAGCACCGCAGCTTTTCTGCACGTTTTTCCTTGAGCACTGCTCTCTTGGATAAAACCCACCTGGCCATGTTTGTGGGTTTTGCTGGGATGTAGCAGGGCCCTGGAGCACAAGCTGGGCTGGTCTGGCACTCCACTTCAGCCCCAGATTCCTCTCCACCTACATAATGGTTTGGTTTGCTTTTCCCCCAAACCTCTCCCTACACCTTTTCCTCAAGCTTGCAACACAGCTTGATTCCTCAGGTAAAGTCAGGAGGGCCAACACAGGCTGTCACCAAGGCACTCGGGGTTACAGCATCCTGCACAGAAGAACCAGGCTTTTCCTGGGAAGGGATGCCTGCAGGATGTCCCCACACCATCCAAAGGGGACGGTGTGGGAACGGCTCAGCCATCAGCAGCAAGTAGGTCCCACTCAGCAACTTCAACCTGTGCAGCAGATGATCCATAAAGGGCAGAAGAAATACATGCGTGGGCACGGTGTCAGCATGAGAGAGGGGACTGAGGGCAAGTTTGTGACTGCCCTGGTTTGCCCAGAGCCACCCAGAGATGATTTCTGCCCCCAGGACAAGGGCGTACGATGGTGGGCACTGCCTAAGAGCCAGCAGCACGCCGGCGTCAGGAGGCAATGTGCTCGTGTGCACCTACTGAACCTGGCAGGAGCAGCAACCAGGCTGGGGCCGGGACAGAGGTCTCCACCCAGACCCCTCAACAACCAGGATCTGGGCTGCTGACAAACCCTGCTCCTCGAACCTCCCAACGCAGTCACCCTGCACGACAGTGCAGTGGCCCGCGGCCAGGCAGGGACAGTCGCTGGGATGACAGCGGGGACCTGAGCTGCAGGAACTGGGAGCTGCAAAGCTGTTTATCCATTCCCATCAGATCCAGTCGCTCCTTTCGATCCAGGAAGCATCTGTCTGGATGAAACGATGCTCTGCATTATTATTCAGCGTGGGTAAGTTTGAAGCGTTTACATGGCAAACTCCACCGCTTCCTTTTAATTGTCTTGTTCTTTTGGTAACAGGCTGTGCTTTGGCAGGGACAAAGCCCTTGAGAATGGCCATACTAGTACACAAGTGTGTGGGATAAGGGTGCCAGAAGAAGCAATTTTGAGCTAAATAATGTATGCTGCAGCTGGAACGGAGGGTCCAAGGCACTGACGGAAGGCAAGGAGGTTACTCCATCCCCCGCGCAACTATCCTATTTACCATCTCCTGTAACACACTTCCCAAACCTTTCCAAGAGCCTCTTCGAGCAAATTCTGAGAAACTTTGTGTTTACGCGACATGAAAACACTCTCCTGAGACACAGCACGAATATTGCCACAGCGTTTTTTGTAGCTGAAAGGGATCCCAGGTCAGGATCTCAAGAATGCCTCTGCCCCTTGTGACTGGGGTGTGCAATGTTTTAAAAGCAATAAAAAAACCAGGAAGAAAGCAATACATGCGGGAGCTGCAAGACCTTTTGCAGCTCTTCAGGAGTGATGGGAAAGTGACGGCTTCAGCCGGAGAGGAACCAGACCTGCACATGGCTCTCCAGCCTGACGAGCCTGCCACGTACAAACGGCATGCTCCCTCCCCTCGTCCACAGCCGCGCCGGAGCTGCTGCACAGCGGGCAGCACGAGCCAGCTGCAGTGCACTCCTAAACCTGCCTCCTGCTGCCAGACACCCAACGTGTATAATTTTTGCTGAGGCTTCAGCAGGAAACCGGTGAGATACAAAGACCTCAGGAAGCTGCTCTGACTTCCTAACACTCACGAGTGGCTGTCGGCTCTCACGTTCAATGACCTGCCTACAGAAGGGTTGAATGTGGAGCAGAGCTGGCACTAAGGGTACTGGCTCTGCCCTGGGCGGGTGTGGGGGGGTACATTTTGTGCTGCTGTCCCACTGTTTTCCCAAGCACATGCAAAGACGTCTTCCTTTGTTTTGCTCAGGCCAACCGCTTCACAGCTCCCAGGCTAAAAAGCACTGATGTTCCCTCACCAAGCACCAATCCCACACCATTCGATAGCTTACCCGAACGCTTCGGGACTTGGATGCATACAAAAATGTGACTCGGCCACCAAGGTGAGGGGCAGGCAGGGATGGCAGCATGGGAACTGGGAGCACGGGACTGTAAAGATACTGCTTTGACAACCAGGGCACTGAGGCTGCCTGATACACCCCCAAACACACGTTCAAACCCCTCATCCCCCTCCCTCCCCAATTACGTGACCCGTCTAGAGCCTGGGCCCTTCCCGGTGACAGTGCAGCAGGACAGTGACAATGCAGCCTCCTGCCCGTTCGTATAAGAAGGCGTAGTACCGAGCTGCCACGCCAGTTCAGACAGGCAGCCCGATCTAATTGTGTATTCCACTTTCAACAGTGGCCAGTTTCTGACAGCGGTTTAGGAAAATGTAGGAGATTTTATATTAGAATTTGTGCCCTGAAGGAAAATTGCCTTTTGAATTTTATTAGCAAGAATTTGGCTTGTGTCTTGAAACAAAGGTTTACAGTGCTACCGAGCCCCTTGGACTGAAACCCTGCCTCAGAAGGAGTCAAAGCAAATTTTCCTTCTGTCTTCTTTGGACCATTATTTTAATCTTTCAGGATTTGTTGTTTGGGGTTTTGTGTGTGCTTACAACAACCCTAAAATCCCACGGCGCTTTAGAGTTGAACGGGAAATCAAGGCTATGCGTTTCAACTCCTGCGAGGCACGCTGGCCTGGACAAGGTGCTTTCTTTCATGGTAAGAAAAGAGTAAATATTCAGCCAAAATGCAGCACAGCTCACAAACCCACAACTGCAGACAGGCCTAGCAATTATGAACTTGCTACAAAAAAGACCAGCAACAATTATTAAACTCCAGTCCAGGCGTTTTCCTCTAATATTAAATGATGGTAACAAAAGGGCTTCCAGGCCCATAGCTCTGCTCCTTCGCCTGCCTTCATTTTCACAGATTCTGCACAACCTCTCTTTTTCAGCAAAGCCTGTATTGTCCCAAAGGGATTGTCCTTGCTGTGCTGCTATCCCTGCTTCTAACAGAGGTTTTCAATTTCTATAAGGTGCTAGGATGGACAGGTGCTATCCGTGGCTTGTCAGAGGGAAACAGCCGTCGGCTCTCCTGTTCACACATGCGCTTGCTGCTATGACCTTCCCTGCACGGGGAATTTCTAAATACATAACGCCTCTCCTTACACGCAGGAAAAAAACCTGCAGATATGCTGGAAAGAGAAAAAATAGGCGGCTCCTGAAGAGGGCACAGAACGAGCTTTGTCCCCTTCCCCACGGCACCGACAGCTAAAGCTGCCTACGAAGGTCAGGTACTTCTTGCCTGCAAAGCAAGTGGAAGAATAGCGTTTTGACGGATTCTGGCTGATTTTCGGCCTGTGCCTCCCTGCGCTCCCATCTGCATTCCCAGTTCCCACGGCCTCTGAGCAGTGACAGTGAAAATAGCCAGAGCAGCCCAGGGGCTGCGCGGATGAACTCCCAAGTATTTAGATTACTAAACCGCATAAATCCAGTCGATCCTCTGCCGCAGGAAAGGGTTCGGGGTGTTAAATAAATAGACAGTAAATTTCAGTGGATTTGGTAAAATTAGGATTGTCATTACTTTTCCATTCCAAGAAGACTAATCTGGGTTATAATTATCCCAGCTACAGCCAGTCTTTTCAATAGCTCGTACACTGATAAATGAAGCATACGCTCTCACAAATGCCTCTCCTTCCCCTGATGTATGCAATGTGTTCCAGATGGATGGAGAAATCATTTTTTTTCTCTTACACTTGCTAAGTTATTTCCAGGCATCCAGTGGGCCAGAGCATCAGCAGGTGTAAATCAGCAGAGCTCTGCCGATTTACTCCACTCCTTATAGCGGGTGAGAATCCAGCCCTCTATTTCTAAACTTAAAATAACGTATTGCACATAAGTGGTCTTCCCTGAGCAATGTCCCGTAAATGAGCGCGGTACAAAAAAACCCCACCAGACAAACACAAAAGACGGTAATTGCACAAATCACTTTGGGCAGGCAATGCAGCGTGCCTGTCAGCTCCTGGAAAAAGCCACCTTAATTAGGCTGATTTAAATGCAGACAGGTTTTTTTTCCCCTTTCAACTGAGGTCTTTGTACCCGCTTTGTAGAAACAGGAGTTGGCCTCCGAGTCCTCAGCCAAAACCTGTCCTTTCGCTCCACTAATGAGAGCCAGGACAGAGGGAAGAGCAACCTCAGCAGAGCCTGTGTGAGCCAGCCCAAGGGAGACCGGCACCTCCGACGCCTGACGAAGGGAGACAGAGACGCTTTTGAGATGAAAAAGGTCAACGCCGCCCTGCGGAGGAACGGATTCTCCCTCTGCCCAGCCATGCCATTCCCCCGTGGTGCCAGGCTGTTCGCAGGGCACTGTGATTTCCCGAGTGCTGCCCGGGGCCAGCTGGGAGCCCATCTGCAGCAGGGCTGAGCCCACACAGATGCCCCCGCCGCAGCCGCGGGCGGTGTTTCCAACATATGTTTACACGTAATGCTCCAGAACTTTCAAGCGAAGCATTGTGAGTGACTGACCCTGTGGCCAGCGTTAGTTTTAACCTCTGTGCCTCTTGTCCATCTGCCCACAGTTAAGGCAGGATCTCAAAAGCTCTGCTCCAGAAATAAATGCGTTAATGTTTGTATTTAGCTGCCAGGAAGACAAGAGTAGAAAAACCCACATGGAAACCAACGATTGTCAAGGGGGAAAAGTTGCTCTGTAAGCTGCCCTACATATGAGGCCGTGTCTGCTCTGTGCAATGGAGAGATGAGGATTTGGTGTGGGGAAGGGGATGTGAGCATTTCATTAAGGACTGCTGCTCAGAGCGAACGCACGATATGGTCGAATTCATGCCGTAAAGATCCTGTATTTTAAAAGATGGTTATCTGAATATTATTTGGTGACTTGTGCTACATGCAGCAGCACTGGTCATCGCTGTGTGTCCACCAGTGCCTCTAGCCGCCATCTCACAGCCCTCAAACCCACTCCCTCTTCCCAAGTAAGTCACAGAATCATGGAATCACTTAGTTGGAAAAGACCTTTTAAGATCATCAGGTGTAACCGTTAACCCAGCACTGCCAAGTCTGCCGCTGAACCATTTCTGTAAGCACCGCCTCTGTGCATCTTTTAAACACCTCCAGGGCTGCTGACCCCACCACCCCCCTGGGCAGCCTGTGCCAGGGCTTGACCACCCTTTTGGTGAAGATATTTTTCCTAATATCCAAACTAAACCTCCCCTGGCGCAACTTGAGGCCATTTCTTCTTGTCCTGAAAGTCCTCTGCACCCACCTCCAATTCTGCACGTCAAACTACAGGGTGGCTATCTAGGGACGTGTTTTCAAAGAGATGCAGCTTTAAAAGCATATATGCATAAAAATACAGTTTTGTACAAAACTACTGTATCATGAAGCTCAGGGGCTGTGGAGAGCAGGGTGATCAGTCATGCCAAAAACTGCAGGAAGGGACTTTTCAAAGCAAAAGCCCATTTGCTTTGGTAGAAGCCAACTCCCCACCTCTCTACATAGTTTAAAGATGACAAGGAAGGCGAGTGTTTGCTAGAACATCTCAACCAGCAAGGAAAAATAAACAGCTTCATCTGCAAGAATAAAAGCCAGTTCTTCCAGTGTGTACCTTGCTTTCATTTATGTCAGCTCCATTAATGCCCTGTGAAATGATGGGTCTGTAGCGGAGCAGCTGACCTGCAGTGGGACTGGCATTCACCGCTGGCATACACAGGATTTATTCCAGCTGTTCAGGTTTAGGTCCCTGCCTTTCACACGGTTACTCCAGTTAGGCTGTACTTAACAAAAAGCATCAGGGATCAAAAGCTAAGAAGTTTCACGGCCTAGCTGCAAGCAGAGATTTGTCTTTCAGAGAGGCTTCAAGCTCTCATGTAAAAAATGGCTAAAACACAGAACGACTGTCCAAGCCCCTCTCCGGTCCATATATTCAACCCTAGCGTGGGAAGGGAACCCCATTCCTGACCCGGCCTGAGCTGCCATCTGCCTTCCAGGGGCTCGGTCGATGCCAATGAAACACCTTTGCAACCTCAGCCTGGCCATTTCCCAGCAGACAACCAGGAATATCCTCATGCTTAGTCAGACAAATCCTACGCAAAGGCTGATGAAGTGAAAAGCAGCTCATCTGCGCCTGGTGCTGCGGCAGGTGTCTATAAACTGGCTTGTCAGCAGGAAAAGTTTCACTGCTGTGATGCCCTAAAAGCACGGAAACCCCAAGAAGGGCTGGCACACCTGAACACTTTCCAAAGTCTCTAACCAAACCAATCTGTTTCATATCAGATTAGACACCGATATGGCAAAACTCCTCCTCTCTTTTCATTATCATTGTTGGTCCAAAATACCCAGCAGTACGCATGAAATCAGCCCTTGACATAGTGTTTACACGTTTTTTCAGCTTCATTTGGGACTCAGAGACCAAACATTGCCCACGGTTGTGCTTTAGGCATCTTTGCTGTAACAGCATTATAAATACATAATGAGAATTTAAAAAGCAGAAGGAAAACAGATAATGGAGACGCCCCGTCTAAACATCACACTTAGCTCTCACCGTCTGGAAAGAGCTACAAATTCCAGCATGCACTCATCAACACCGAGGTAAAGGTGTCCTCATTAGAAGAGCACAGGAGTCACCTGGCAGCATCCAGAGGAAAAAAGACATTAAGTTTCAGAGGAAAATTGCCTGCTGCATTTTTTGCACACTATCAATTTGAAAGGAGACAAACACCCTTAGCACAGAAGCACGAAGAACTGGGTTCAAGTGATTTGGATTTACAACAACAACAGCAAGGCCATCCATGCTACTTGAGTACAGAGTTGGATCAAATCCCTGAAGGTCAGCCTGGGCAAAGCTGCTTCCAAATGTCAGAGACCTGAAACCAAGGGAGGTCATTCAGTACCTGGCCATCTTGGGTGCTTCCATGGCCACCATGAGCAGTAGCCACGCACTTGCAAGTCTAAATCATGCAGACTCAACCCACAACCATGACTAGTATCACCAGCTATCACTGGGTAGGCTGATGGTCAGACCTTTGACTGCAGCTCAACACCTTTTAGCACATCTAAAAGGAAACAAAACTGTTGCATTTATGGGGCAAGCTCTGCCTGGATGGGACCTTTTTTGCTCCTATCATCTCCCCTCGAGTTACACACTGACAATGCTCCCAAAACCCTTCTCTGACATGCGGCACCGATCCTTCTACTCCATCTTTTCTTCCCCATTCCCTCGTTCCCCTGATTCACAGCCACAGGGAACGTGCCACCTGATTCTCCACTGACACATGCGTTTAGCACTCCTGCGGGGAAAGGAACGAATCTGGAAGCTTTTCCAGCTTCCCCTCTGGATGATGTCACCCTGGGAGGGTGCCAGCCTGGGTTACCAGTGGAAATCCCTCACTTCAGGGTCAGACACCCTCCTATTTTTAGGCTTGATTTCAGTGTCACGCAGCCAACAGCCGAGCTGAACAGTTCACGTTATTCAATGGCAAACGCCTGCCGGAGCTGGAACAAAGCTCGGCTTTGTGGCAGGTGAAGGGGCTCTGCAGCACAGGAGCCCCTTTTAAAGGCAGGCGGCAGCTGTTTCGCTCGGCACGGTGCTCCGGCAGTTCATGCCAAGATGAAAACCACGTCAAGCTCCCACCCTCCACAAACTGCAACTGTAAACCCAAAACCAGGGTCTGAATTTGATCTGGCACCGCGGAGCACTGCTAGCTGCACCCTGCCCCATGTAGCCCTCTGGAAATTCGCACAGCGAGAAACACATCCCCTCCAGTACAAACTGGGAACTGGCAGCGTCCCAAGGGGTGGGGAGGGGGATGGGGGAGAAGGGCCTTGTGGCTGCAGCGTGCAGGGTATTGTGCAGCCCACAGCCTGCGAGCTCACATACACCCGCTCAGCTCTCCCCAAATTCTCGTTAGTGCTGAAATAACTCTTCCCGTGAATTTCCCTACTTGCAGCACATGGATCAGCCAATGCCTGTGTTGTGCTTTGGCCATTTAAGCAAGTGATGCGCTGCTGCAGGTAGGGCTGGCCCCCACCAAGATCTGCCCGGTGTGCTTTAGGATGACAGGACTTACAGCTACAGGTGCCCAGCTCCCGCTGCGGAGGCAACCCAGGGACCAGCTCGGGTGTTTGTTTGCTCGGCTGCTGTTGGAAACGGGGCAGGCTGACTCGCAGCCCTTCTCCCTGCAGGAACGCAGCAGCACAGCCACATGCACTGCACAGCCAGGCTGCCCTCCGAGGGACAGGCTGCACAGCTCTGCGCACTGTGTCTGCTGTGTGCGCTGACAGCGGCCACAACGGGCTGGGAGTGAGTGGAAGCTGGCAGGGCAAACCTGACACTCCCTCCTCCCAGTACACCTCAGGGGGCACTCAAAGTGCAACTGGGAATGGAAAAGCAAGCGGAGCTGTGAAATAAAAGCATACACTGGCACAGGGAACATGCAAGAGACGTGGCCAAGAGCACCCTCTAAAATGACGAGCGAGTCCCTGAAAGCGCCAGAGAAATTATATTTACACAGGAAGGGGTCTACAGATCAGGAGCGGCACTTAGCAGAGTATTAGACCAGCTGCTGATGTGGGGCCATTTTAGACTTGGTCAGAGTGGAGTTAAGAAGAAAAGGAGAAAGCTTTTGAGAGGAGCTGTGGGTGCCTACAAAGGGCGACAGGGTGTGCAGCAGCTGCAGCCAGTGGCCAGTTCCCCAGCCCTGCTCCCCACGGCACTGAGACCCATCCCTGGTTTTAGATAAGCCTATGGCTCAAGTTTAAAGAATCAACACAGGATGCAGACCCCATACAACAGCCCCAGCCCTACAGGCTGAAAGAGCTTGTGTTCGGCAACCTGTGAGCATGCAGGGCTGAGGTGTAACCATACGCACTGCTGACAATGAAAACCACAGGCAAGGACGAATCGTCATCATTTCAGGGCAAAGTGTGAACATGAGTCACATCCCAGCACCAGCTGCAAGCTGTCCTCACCCCCAGCGAAAGGCACTGCCCAGCGCTGGCAGCACCGGGAGCGCTGCTCTTCACCCAAACCCCTTTTCTCACATCACACTTACTCCTGCCACAGCACTCACCGATGGAGCCACTGGAGTTTCCCAGCGCGTGCAGAAGACCTAAAGCTGGCACTGCCGGCTGCTTTCTTTCAAACTCTGGGCAAGCCACCTCGTGCCTCTCAAGGGGGATGAAAACCAGCCGCTGGCCCAAGCCCAGCAGGAGCAGCTGGGGGGGCAGCAGCGCCCATGCCTTGCGGCTGCTCCCTCGGCCTCAGCAGGCTGGCGGCTCCATTCCCACGCACCTCAGAGGACACCTCCCTCCGTCACCTCTGCATGCCTGCAGCAGGGTCCCCAGCAGGGCTCTGGAACCAGCCGCGATGGCTGGTGGTCCTCTGAGCACCCCACTCCCCTGTGACTGCGCGGCCATGTGCCCCAGCAGACGGCAAAACAAACAGGGCCCTGCTTGGGATCTCAAGAGCAGAAAACACACCAGGGACTAGGCAGCCACCCTGGCTTGTTGGTTAAACTCACTCTTCGAGGAAAAAACAAATGTCACTAGATATGCCTGCATCCACGGGCCACAAAGTGCAGCGTTAAAGCACAAATGCCCGGTTGTTTTGTGCATGCAGGGTGCCAGCACAAGGTACTGCCCCTGCACTGCGGCTGCTGAGCGTGTTGACACTGCGAGCGAGAGCCCAAGCCAGAAGATTAAATTTCAGATACCGAACCATTTGCTCCGAGGGCGTTACATCAGCAGCTGGGTTGGCCTGTGCCTCTCCTTGGCTTCTCTCTCCCTTTGAAAACGACGCTTTGCTTTGGTCTTATCGATCAGAGAGCTCTCCCCTTCCACCACACTCCCCGTGCTGCTGAGAGGACTCCGTGCACCAAGCTAGCCAGGATGACATTTAACTACAGGAAAAAAAAAATATGCAGAGGAGAGGAACCTGTGTTTTTAAAAAAGGAAATCTCTAGTGAAACCACAATTGTGTAGCTGTCCCAGCTGTGCCATTTCTGCAGCACATTTCAACACGCTCATTAGGATTTTTACGGAAATAAAGTAGTTAGTGATTGGTATGGTATTCATCAACGCTGTCAAATGCTGAACAAGCTAATACAGCTCAGCATTCTGCAAGTGACAAGTGTTGAGAAACACTGCTGCGCTCAGCCAGCTCCCAGGACTGCTTCGCTGTGGAATTTCTCCACTGCAGCCTTATGCTGGTGCTAAGAAAAGGGCCCTGAAGATAGAAATAAGCAAGGACCTGCTCCCTGTCCCGTCTCACAGCCTGCAGTGCTCGGCCTTGTACCAGGGAGGGAGGCCAGGGGTCCAGCAGGAGGTAGAGCTGGGCCTGTCCCACCCAGAGCCTGCGGGTCCCCTCAGAACGACAGCTCGGCTGCGGCCACGGGTGAATGCAGTGACAGCGGGTGCTGACGGGAGAGATGATGCTGATGAGAGAGATGAACACACTCTGTGGAAACCCTGGAAAGCCCCTGAGCTGCCTCCTTTCAGGCAGTTCTGGCACCACCACCTCAGCTCATGAATTATCTATCTGCAGAGAGGACAGAAAGGCAAAGGTGTTGGATACGCAGCTGCCAAGGGCTCTGGTGTCGCTCACGCAGGCGCACGACCATGTCAGGTGGAGGACGGCTGCCAGCCCAGGCTGAAAGACCATGTACTACCCAAACATCACAGCACCAGAGCAAAAGACAATGAAAGCAAAATGGTCATTAGCTTTGGATGCTTTTCAGAGAGGGTCTGGAAGCGGTTTAGTGCCATACATCAAGCCCACCTGACCCACGTGCCCTCTCAGGTCCCACTGCCTCTTGCTTCTAGTAGCAGATACTGGTACCACCTCCTCCTCTTTCAGCCCTTTATTTATCAGCTTTAGAAGAGAAATGGAAACCTTTCAGACAGCTGTCTCTGCCAGTGCATGTGTTGTGTGGATGTCAAGCAAAAGGGGAAGCAAAACTGCAGCACAGGCTGATTCGGTCACTACCATCTTGATTTGCAAAATGCAAATCGCTTCCTTTCCTAGGTGTTTGAGATGTGACAGCTGATCAGGGCAGCACTGCTAAGGAAAAGTCAGTGCTTAGACAGGTAGAGAGCAGAACTGTCCAGGTTGCGGAGTGATACTACTCTTCCTCACTGGCCTGATACCTTCCTCCCTTATTTGTCCTTGCTCCTGCTCTCATCACAGACTGATCTCTTTTCTGATATTCAGGCCAATTTTTTCAGAACAGCACATGAGCATACATACAGCACCTAGCCTGGCTACATCCTGAGCCCACACTGCTTCCTCAAGGTTTATTATGGTACCAACGAATAAATTAACCTGCTCATAAACAAGCCCCAGAACTCCCATTTCTCTTTTAGACTGAAGATAATTAAATTTACACGTTAGCTATAATGTAGCAGAACCCCTTATTCCCCCTTGCTCCTTTCAGGTCTGTTTTAGCCCAGGTATGATCTGCATTTACAACAGAATAAAACACAACAGAACAGAACAGTCCAGTTGAAAGGGACCTACAATGATCATTCAGTCCAACTGGTATTTCTAATATCAAATACTTTACTGGAAAGTAAACACTTGGCTATGTTCAGTTAAGGAAACAGAAATACCCAAGACACACAAAAGATGATTCTTTAGGGTCAGAAGGTAAAATCTTCCGCTTCCCAAGTTCACCACTTGTAGTTTAACAGGAACATATTTCCAATGTAATTTGTTATTTTGCATTGCGATTGGCTACACCCTACGCTGCAAAGTGGATGGTTGGATTGTAGCACTGTCCTACAGCAGCGAGAACTTAAACCTTTTCATAGTCCACCATACCTAAAGCACCAGGTACTAAAACTGTAATTTCTGTGTCTGGACACTTGAATGTACTAGGAAAATTTAAGGCTGTCATCAGATGAGTATGCATATGCTAAGCTACTGCAATATTTACTCTGAACTTCCCCTCCAAAGCTGATTCAAAGATTACGGTAACCAAATCACGGTTGATAAATTGATAAACACACGTGAAGATCCTCACATGGACAGAGCAAACTGTGATTTGACTGTGCAATAAATGGTGAACAAGACTATGCCTTAGGATTGACTGCAATCAGCTATCATGCTAAAATGAAAACTGACTTACTGACACCAGGTTTTAATAAACATTGCCTAAGACGTCAACTAACGTGAATTACAGTACAGCTTTTTACAGTGTAAATATGGGTTGGAAGTCTTTCCATTTAATACTTGAAAGAGGCTTAATTACCAGGACTGTGAGGCCATCAAAACGCCTCTCGTTCAGCTTCAGCACAAAGGGAGTGCCTCCGCCTGTTCTTTCTCATTACGCACTTCTGGTATGCTCCATCAAGACCCAGGAGATGTGAACAAACTAATAAAATTGTTCATCTCGGCTGTGGTTAGCAATGCAGTGAGCAAGAACGCGAGGGTGGAAGGATGCTGCTTCTCTGCAGAGCAGTAAGATGTGACTATTTCTTTACAAAAGGTGTCATGAGCTTTCATTTACAGTGACAGCTGTGAATTCATCTATGGGTGGGAATTTTATTTTTTAAGAATGATTTTATAACTTCATTTAGGAGGTTATTATAATAACCTAACCTCGTTTTCTCAACCGTTAATCATTTGACAGTGGCAGCCTAAGAGACTTCTCCTCTGTCACAACTTTTGTCTTGATTGCATATGGATTTTTATTCTGGCAAGCCAATTTCATATAAATCTGTACAAATTCTGTATGTTTTCTTAATCAGATAAGAGGCACAGATCACATGCCACTTTATTAAGAAAGTCAGGATAATTATTCTCAGAGGATAATTATAAAGTGGGGAAACTGAAGAACAGCAACATGAAGTAACTTGACCCAGTTCTCCCAGAGAACAGAGGCAGAGCTGGAGAGAGATGACAGCTCTCCCAGGCCTCCATCCTTTTATCCTCCATCCCTGGAGTATCCTTTATGTCCGTAAAGAGGCAGCTTAGGGATGTTGCAGTATCAGCCACGGCCATCAGATAAATCCCTAATCAAACAAAGAAAACCCCACATGGGCACTGGGTACTACTGCCATCAATACTACTGGCTACCGCCACACACCAGCGACGGGAGGTTCTTTACTTACAAATCAAGACCTGCAAATAACAACATGGAGAAAGGGGTAAGTAATTCTTCCACCCTGCCAAAAAACACCTGCAATTTGACACACTGACGCACCTGAAAGCTGATTCCGATGTTACAAGGAGACAGCTGGAAAAGCCTCAAAGCAATTTTTCTCTGCTCTAACTTGCATGCTACAAAGGAATGAGGATATTACACAGCGTTGCAGAATCAATAGTTATTGTGGAAATTATTGGTTTGATGTCAAGGCCAATTAGCTGCAAGTGGAATTAGCACATACCCTTGTGAGGGAAGACATGTACATGTTCTTCCCTAGATGGGAAAGATGCTGGCTACCAAGGGCCTCCCCACAGGTGTGCACAGAAACTTCGTAATTAGCATCAGGTTTCCCAATCCTGCAAAACCTAACACCAGCTTCTTCTCTTGGCACACAAGAGTCTGCAGCAACGACCTGATCTGTCCTGTATATGGGACAAACAGAGTGGGCAAACCTGCAGAGCAGACTGACCCTTTGCATTTGGATTTTACACCTAAGAGAGGCTATGCTTGGCCAACCCAGCTACTCACCCCGTGTCAGAGAACCATGCTGGCTGAGATGGACTCAAAATATCATCTTATCCCTCCGCCTTGCCACCGTTGCCCTGATTTGTGCCAACTGAAATTTTATTCCATGTTGCAGCTAGGATTTATTGCATTTCGTGGACTAATCTATGCTATGCCTGGTTTGGCTACTGAGAAAGAGCTCAACACTTGAGAACGAATCCTGCTGGAGAATAAAATGCTTTAGAGGAGAAGATAAGTACAGATGCAGGAGTGAGGAACGTGCAAAATCTGTCATACTAAAGGAAACCAGCTGCACAAATTTTATTAAAGATCCAAAAGAAGCAAGACAAAGGAGCTAACTTTCAGGACCTCCACGCAAGGTGGTGTAAAACTGAATGGTTTTGCAGTAGCTTAACCCGCGCTTTGAATCTCACCGTGGGGGAGGCCAACACTGCAGAAGGCCTTGCAGAGCCCAGGAGGGAGAGAGCCCAGGGAGGGAGGCAGCCCTGGGGCTACACCGGCTCTCCGTGCACGCCCCTTCCACGCCTCCTCTGCACCCTGACTCGCCTGCCAAGCCAACCACCCTCACTCTGCCTTCACAAACGCAGTCAGTGGGCAGCTGGCACCCACCACCGCTGGCACCGAGCAAGGCGGCACCCACACCGCCGAGAAAAAGGCTCCTGCAGCACTGCAGGCTGTCAGCTTCTTGTGCCCAGCGGGAGGATGCCTGCCCTGCGCACGACCTGTCCGCCCCTACCTACTGCTGAAACCTCTGCAGCAGCAGCTTAATCAGTTCTTTCCACAAAAGGCTTTCAGGGCCGAAGAGGACTTTTTCTTCTGGCTTGCTAAAGCAAGTAAGATGGACCACCTTGCTTTGCAGCCTGCAATCTCCGTGCGATCGCTGAAGTCCCTCTGAAATACAATAAACAGTACAATAAACCTTGGCTCATGTGTCATCTTCTGTGCTACATGCATAATCCTTGGTGGCACGTGGTGGGCAGCAGACCTCAAAAATGTTCATGTAAACTGCATCGACCCCTGAAATAAGGAGAGCTGCCCTGATGCACACCGCTGCACAGGAGGTGACAGCATCTGCCAGCTGGGGACAGCATTTAGGTGAGGATGGAGGGGCACAACAGGATCCCTTGGAGCTACAGAACAAGACGCAAAATGCCTTCACTGGGATAACTTGTGCAAATAATGTCATTTCCATGTATCCAGCAGTATGCAGTGAAATGCACCTGCAACAATTCTTCGGGACAGCTTCTCTGTTATTTTTTATTTAATTTTTGAAGCAGCTCTGCATCTGTTTCGCTGAAGCAAGGCACCGTTGTTAGGGTGGAAATGGAAAAAACTACTCACAGCTGTAGAAACACAGAGGCAACTCAATTGGGGTGATCACCCACGTCCTGAGCTGCAAGACTCTCGTTACTGAAATCTGTGGAAACCCCACCACACCAACGCTCAGAAGCTACAGCAAAACCCGGATGCCTTTGTGCACTACACTTTGGCAAAGACAGCCTTAGATCCCGGGCAGGTCCCGAAGCTGTGGCTAATGCTGAAGAGCATGTACTAACGGTGCCATCCAGAGGTACGCGGGTGTAGCACACAGCTCTGTGTCAGCAAGGACTACCACAGATGAGAAAAAGGGGACGTACGCACAATCTCATAGATCAGACTTCAAACTAAAACCTCCATAAAATAATCACATTTCCTGTTATTTTTAATTTATCTTGCCCATCAACTTTCATTCACTCTTTTTTCCCCCCCATCTCTCTCAATACTCACTGCGTGTTTTGATTTTCCATGTATACTAAATCAGTCATTCTTAAAATTACGTACATCTCTGACCTCTCTTGGCAAACAAGAGCTATTTCATTTCACTCACAATTGCTACCAACAGGACTGGCACCACATGCTCAATTTAGAGACGTTCGACTGTATTTCAGTGCCATACAACAGTACACGATTTCTCATCACAGCAACCACACACTGAAACAGGAACTGTAACAGTGGAAAGCAATCTTTTTTCCCCCACCTAGAACAGCTGATGACTCCCTTTCAGCTGTGAAATCATGACTCAAACTTGACACAAGAAAATGTTTTCCCAGCATATGATTATACATATTTATGTGTGTGTATATACAGTTTATGTCAGTTGCCTGAACAGTTTGGATGGAGCATCACCTGGGGCATATTTTGATGGGCAAAGTACGTCACAGGAGTTATTTGTTAGTAGCAAAGGTCTAACTTACCTCTGCGTGCAGAGATACCTCCTTCACTGACACCCGTATCTGTGTGACATTAAGATGTGGATTCAGGAAGTGATCCCATTAATACCAGAGGAAAATCGACCTTGAATTCAAAGCTGAATCCTTATTTTCTCCTTTAGAAAAGTAATGGGATTACACAGATTACAGACAAATAATCTGAACAGCACACATTATATACTTCCTTCATTAATCTTTGGGATTTTCTGAGCTTGATTCAGACCGGTAACTGATTTTGAATTGTACTATCCTAAAGATGTAAAAAGAGACAAAATACAATTACAGTTGTATCTGTCTCTTTTCTTCTCAGAAACCATCACTTACTGGTCCATTAGAAATAAGGCACTGGATAGCATTTTATCACCTTACACATACTAAAAGGAAAATTGAGAAGCAGACTGACTTTAAAACTAGCAAAGTAACTTTCAGATAGCCTATGGCAAGCACCATTCTCACGTGCTGCATCCTGCCCCAAAAATGGTATTCCTCATCTACAGTCTCAGTATTTGAAAAATCAAGAAAAACTGTAAAAATATAAATTATGTCAAATGACAGATGGTGTTGCTGAACCACGTTTACTACAAAGAGGCATGGTTATGGTTAAAAGAAGACGGTTAAGAGGAGATTTTGCATGTTACGGAATCCAAATGTTAAGTGTACGGACTGATGTCTGCACTGCATTTGGAGAGCCACCTTGAGCCAACCTCAAACCTGCCCTGGCCTGAGTATCGTACGATGGCTTCATTTTCCACCAGTCAAGCCTGGACCATCCCCTGCTTATTACTGCACTGGGGTCTCCTATCAGCAGCTGCAGGAAGGTAGCTCTTGAGTCAAAGAAAGCACAAGATCATGGAGACACCTGCACAGAGAAGGGTTATTTGAAAGAGATGAGCGAGCCTGCAGAAGCCTGCACTCTGGTAGGATGAGAAGTGGAGAAACAGCTCCCGCATTTCAGACATGTCAGTGCTGAATACACGTCTGGAGGAAATAGCAGACATATGGAGTCCTTCATAAAGCTGTGAGATATGACCTACAGAGATCACCGAGTCGACAGTCTAATTTTATAATCTTAACCCTGCTAGAAGTTTCAGACACGTCTTATATCAAGTGTACAACACTTTCACGCAGCAGCAAAAAAATAATAAAATAAGTGAAGCCCAAGAAACACACCAGTTCTATGCACTGTGATGAAAAAATTATAGCAAGAATTTAACAGAAAATATTTCTTTGAAAGATCAAAGACAACATGTCTTGCCCTTCCTGCCACTTCCATACACAGTGTTTACCCAAACTGCATTTTGCAAATGAAAATGTCATCATCCACCCAAGCCTAACTGCTGCACAAGGAGGTGTTTGTTCAGACAACAAATGCAAGTGTACATTGACAGCAAATCTGTGCCACCAATGGGAAAAGACCTGGAAAAGGCAGGGAAAAATGCAGTCTTGTGCTCTGAATGCATACCAGGTTCCAAACCACAACTCCTTTTCTCCCAGAAATTAATGTGTTGCACGGAAATCTGAGCGCAGCGTTGTTTAGCAGAAAACTAAATAGAAAAATCATTACCTACAATTATTTCCCCTCTTTCCACAACTGCCCCCACGGGGTGCGGGGTGTAGGGTGTGCACTGACCTGTACTTCCCCGTCCGCACTTGCAGAGCTCTCATACCGCACCGCTGGGCACCTCCTACATCACTCACAATATCATCTCCAATCATGATGGCCTGTCAAAGCAATGAAATACAGGAAATCTGGCATCAAGTGAATTTTATTTCTGCCATACGTCACGCTCCTTTGACATAACAAACAGCTTGATTTGATGTTTAATACTGCCATCAGACAAATTAAACAAGATAATATTGTCATCGTATTGATTAAAAGTCATCCTACCTTGAATGTAATTTGTGCCATAGCTCCTCGAGCAATGTACTAGTGCACTATACATCCATACAATTTGTAATCAATCACAAAAATCAAAGTGAATTGGCACACAGTTCAAAGAAAATGTTGGATTTTATGAAGTTAGGCCTATTCTGTTCCTAACGATCCATTTACTTTATGCTCCAAGCAGTTTAAATTAAGCTTAACTTTTTAAACATCTCCTTAAAACTGGTATTCTGAAAGCAAGACAAAAGCTTAAGCTTGTGATCACTGAGATGTATAACTTCACAGAGCCTGATCCCAACCCGTTCTCAAGTTGACACAGAAATTTCAGGAAATCACTTTAAAATCTAATTTATTCATTTTTGCACAATGTGACACAGTATGTAGAGGGCTAGCACGGTTTGCGTTAGTCAGCTTAAGTCTATGCAAATACTAATAAGCTCAATTGAGTAGATTACCCCAAAAAATGTAACTGAGAAAAGATCTTCTGCTTGTGCTATTTATCTGAGTGTCTGATGAAAACACGCAGCATGCACGCTACCTTCCTGTCGTTGTTAAAGAACTTTGTTAAATTCAAGTGTATCAACCAAGGTGTCTTTTTCATTGACAACCATGTCTACAAAATTTCAAGTGCTTATTATCATCCTGCATTAAAAATGATTACGTTTATTTTATTCTTCAAACTTAAAAATGGTTGGGGAGGTGTCATTTTATAGTTTCAACAAAAAACCAGCATACACATAAAAAAGTAATCTTCAATTAACAAACAAAAAATCAGCTTTCAAGCCTCCAAAGGCGTTCTGGATTACTCAGAACAGAGGCAGCACCAAAAAGTGAGGAAGCACACCAGCTTTGAAAATACGTAGTCTAGTTTATCTATCCAATCTTAAAGTGTTCTTTTGCACCTTTTGCACCAAGGTTGAATTTTATCTAAAGTACATTCATTAGTTGCATCTTTGACCATTTGATCTTTACCTTGTTGAATAAGCCTCCTGCTTCAGAAACGTAACTGCCGGGCTTTCACAACAGCACCCTGCAACCCTAGAAATTCCTGCCTGAATTTCCATTCCTTCCATACACTTTTGATTATTTTCCTACCTGCACATCAGACACATGAAGTCACTATGCAAAGTGTTTCTTTTTTTACTAAAGAAATTGCTCTGTGTGGTCTGACCTTTTTCCAGAGTCTGCCATGGTGGGTCCTTGCCCCACGTGCGGGGCTTGGGAGGTTAAAGGACCCGTTTGCAAAGGGACCAGGAGCGGTTACTGGGAGCAGCACCAACAGGGACTGCGCTGGACACGCACACAAAGCCAACCCAGCATTTTTCCATCTGTGAAGGACTGATAAATAGGCCCTTGCCAGAGAGGTCATGGGAACCAGGCGCACACGGCAGAAGCAGGCATGGACTTCTCCAGAAGCAGCAATCTGTGGGAATGCTGAGTCTTTCCATACAGCTGGCTGCAGCTTTAAGGTCAAAAACATACAGAAAGTCTGCGTTGCAGGCACCACTCCGGCTACCGGTTCTGCTGAATATAAACCCCCCTCGCTCCTTTGCCTTCACATGGAAGCACCTCTTTTTTACGTAGCCTGCAACCATACAAGAACCATTTTATCTTCTGCGTCACCCACACCTCAATTCCCGTTCTGTAAGCAGTCTGCTGGGCAGGACTAAATCGTACTTATTTAAGAAGTTTAAGAATGCTAAAGCTCCAGGGGTATTAATCATCTAATGACAACAGAATCTTCTCTCACTCATTACAGAGCATGTAAAGGAAATCTCAGGGTATACCTAAAGCCACAGCTGAACAGAAGATTTTCCGAGTGTTCATAAGCCAAACTGAGCGATGAACACATGCATCCAGAACAACTTCAGCCTATAAACACCAAATCTTCTTTTGCCTAACGCATCAGGTGCGGCGTGCAAGATTATATATTGTAGTTACCAGCCTAATCTATCTTCCACGTTGGCTTTTAATACTGTCTATGAGAGGGATGCCGATCAACCCTCAGGTGATGGGATGCAACAGGATGCCCTCTCAAGCCAAGGCTCATTTGCCTGGTACCATGTCGAAGCAGTTTATTTTGAAACAGTTCCTACGTGCCCACCCTTGCTTCCTTTGGCCCAGAAGAGCCACGGCTGTGGCTAGGCTTTGAGAGCTCCTGTAAGGAGCACAGAGACATCAGGACCTGTGGGCATGTTTTCCCACAGGGAAGAAGCAGCAGCAGGCTTTGGGACAGGCAGCTCTGCCTTTCCAGCTCTCTGCTCACAAGCCACTTTACAGCCACCAGACGATGGAGGGCTCGGTCTTTTCCAGCCTTTCATTATTGGACCATTTTCCTTACCCACTGTGCTCATGGAAACCTGTGTGTTCCCCATAAGATGCCTTCCCCTCTAGATGGTTCACCTTTCCTTACCGCTTCTCCAAACAAGCAATCCAGCATGAAATAGGGAGAAAAGGATGGGTTAATTTTAAGTAATTAGTAAATAAAGCATGTATACGCAGACGGGGAAAACAAAATAATCCCGCAATTACATGCAGAGCTGCAAACAACCTGGCAGCACCGCTCCCAGCCCACCACCATCACCGATTTCCCCCCAAGCTCCTCTGAGATATTTAATCATTCTCAACCACTGGCTTTTAATGGTTTATAATCCCCTCTTCTTATAAAATTCCTTCCAACACCTCCCCGAGGGGGACAGAGCTCAGCTGTGGGGGGGACCTCCAGAGCAAAGCTGCCCTCCGTCACCTGCACGCCTGTGCTCAGCCTGAGCCGAGACATTCAGGATGAGATTTTGGAAGTAAAGACAATTTTATTCCCAGGTTCTCCAAACGCTAAAAAGGAATTTCCTCTGCAAACAGGAAAGGGCAGGGCGGGGCAGCCCACCAAGCACTCGCTTGCTGGCTGAGGCTGTATTTTTACCCCATCCAGGCAAGTTTTCCTGCAAGATGCCTGGCATCCCTGCGAGCGCGGCTGCAGATGAGCAGCGATGCCTGTCCAGGCCAGCTTGTGGCATACGCATACAAAAATGTACTCCAGCCCCTGGGGATTTCACAGATTTACTATCGGTGAAGGGCAATAATCACTAAAGGAGGAGCAATTATTCCCAAATCATTTAGGATTTAAAAAATCATTGGCAAGAAGATAGAGGTCAAAAGGTGCACTGTCAAGGGAAATAAAAAAACCCTACCTGTCAAACCTGGGTCTAACTTCCTCTCTGACTGCAATATGGTAAGAAGAGAGAGAAAGATATAAAACTGAAAGGTCACATACCCACTGAAAGCAAGAATTAAAAGATCCCCGTTCATGTTCACATTTTACACAGGGATCACACCATTAATCTGTCCAATTATTCTGCGGAAGTTACCTTTTTTAGATCAGTGAAAAATTTACTAAAAAGAAGGCAAAAATGCAGTGAGACAGTCTCTCTGGTTTTAAGACAAGTCATCAAAGAATTAAGATGGGCCTAAATTGTATTTTCCTAAACCATACAGCTGGTGAGAGATGGTGTGTGTGGTTGTACACACGTAATAAATAAAGCACACGTCTGCTTAAGCCGAGTGAAGCTACGGCTCTTAAAGAGTCCCCATCAAACTCAACCCAGATCTGCAGCGATAACGGGGGAGATGAACATGACCTCCAAGGATTTTGGGGTGGGAAGGCACAATACAATCCTCACTGGACAAACATCTGTGTCGGAGAGATCACCATCATGGTCAGCAATCCTACTGGTGGTGTCTGGGCCACAGACCCAGAGCTGAATGTGTGTGAGGATTGCCTCCTCTTACCCACAGGAGTAGCCAACACTAATAAGCCTTCAGAGGGGCTGCCAGGGTGGTAAATGGGAACCTTAGGTATTTTTTGTCTGCAAACAAAAGTTCTAATATTAACTAAAATGACAGAAAAATGTCTCATCAGAAAAGGAATGACTAAGAAAATCAATGAGGCAGAAAGATACAAACACCCCGTACCACCCAGCGATGCTCGGGTTGCAAGGCAGTGCTTACTAGGACAAGCTCAGGGACGGTACTTTGGAGGCTGAAGTCTACGGAGGATGCAAATGGAGAGACACGCAGAAGGAAGTGTTCTAACGCCAACCAAATACTGAAGCCCTGAGGAGGACTGGGGGATGTTGGTCAGCGAGAAGCCCAACACGACCCGGCAATGTGCGCTCGCAGCCCAGAGAGCCCCCCGTGCCCTGGGCTGCATCCCCAGCAGCGTGGCCAGCAGGGTGGGGGAGGGGATTCTGCCCCTCTGCTCCACTCCCGTGAGACCCCCCTGCAGCGCTGCGACCAGCTCTGGGGCCCCCAGCATGAGAAGGACACGGACCTGTTGGAGCGAGCCCAGAGGAGGCCACGGAGGTGGTCAGGGGGCTGGAGCCCCTCTGCTATGGAGCCGGGCTGGGAGAGCTGGGGCTGCTCAGCCTGGGGAGGAGAAGGCTCCGGGGAGACCTTAGAGCAGCTCCCAGCACCTACAGGGGCCGGCAAGAAGCTGGAGAGGGGCTTTGCACGTGGGCACGTGGTGACAGGCCAAGGGGGAATGGCCTTAAGCTGGGAGAGGGGAGATGCAGATGAGCTGTGAGGCAGAAATTGTTCCCCGTGAGGGCGGCGAGGCGCTGGCCCAGGCTGCCCAGAGCAGCTGTGGGTGCCCCATCCCTGGCAGTGCTCAAGGCCAGGCTGGATGGGGCTGGGAGCAGCCTGGGCTGGGGGGAGGGGGCCGTTCTCTGGTTCTATAACTTAACACAGTGAATGCTTCTAGAGTCACACATATTCTGCCTAAACAGATTTTTGCTATGGGCTTAATAACTTTAATCATGCTAAATGTGCCAGGGACATAAGGAAATAAAGCTTATACACAAATCTCAATCAATGTGTTATACCTCTTTACACAAATAATATAATGCATTTATTTTCTCCCTATTTTCCTTGGCCCAACCAGTGATCTCCTAGGCTTCAGGATCCCAGGCTACTGTTAATTATATTTCTATCTTGGAACTACTAGCTGTGCAAACATCAAACACACAAAGGGCATCACACGCGGCCTCTGATCTGGGAGAAAGCATACAACGATGCAGGTGAAACAAAGAAATACATCAAACCCCCAGGGCAGATTTCCAAAGGCTGCAGGGCCAGCCAGGCTTCAATAAGCTTTCAGCAGGACTCAAAGCCTGAAACTTCACTCGGCCACTTCACTCCTCTTTCGGAGATGGAAAAATGCCCTGGCGCGGCCAGTGAGCAAGCAGGGGATGCCGGCACAGTGGCAGGTCCTCTGTGCCACTCTCGGGGTGACCTCCCTCTGCTCTCACGCGCCACTAACTCCCACCAGAGACTTGCAGGTGGCAGAAATGGGAATTGGTTAACTACAAGTAGTTTATGCACTCCAGCATGACCTGCCATAACTCCCATTAAAACAGGACAATTTGCTACAGAGAGAACTTTTTATGATTATATAAAACTACTGGAACCTTAACGTTATTTAGGTTTTATTGTAAAGCTGTAAAAATCATCCACTGTTACAGCTGCCTTAAAACATATGAATTAGGCATTTCAGTAACCTTTAAGATGTGTTATTCTTTGTCATATTACTGAATCGTAAGATAGGTCTGGTTACCTCTAAAAGGTTTAAATTTCCAATCTATTAAAGTAATACCAGCAATCTGTTATTTCTAGGCCATTGAGGAAAGGTTAAAATGAAAATTGGACTTTAGGGAGTTCCTCCTATTCTAAGTGCAAGTTGAAAACATTTCAGCAGCAGAAGGAAAAGTCAGGGCTAGGTGAGAAGCAGTTATCAAGGGAAACAACTGGTGATAACTTTATTGATTAAAACAGCTTGAGAAATTTAAGATTTGCCACTGTCTAGAATTACTGTGGTGAGACAGCTTTATTAAAAAGATATTTTTCATTAAAAGTCAGGTGAAAGAAAATCGTAATATGTTTTCAAAAGCACAGCTCATCTAAAATGGTTTAATGATGGTATGGATTAAATGCATTCCACAGGTGGAATAAATTATTGGCAAACATTTTATAAAAGCAAAGGCAAGTAAAACCATTCCTTGTCATGCCATTACAAATGCAGAGAAGTATAGCTCATTCAGGAGACAGTTAAAATGCAATACAGTGCATTACTAAGGAACTTATTAAACTGAATATACCCTGTTTTTATTATTACATATGACGAACTAAAACAGCCTGCAAATCTGTCTCAAAAGAACACTAAAGTTGCAAGGTCAAGCACTCAAAAGTTAGGAAAAGATGTTAGAATTAAAGTAGCCTGCTCTGCTGTAATTTGTTCCTCCTACGCATGTGCACAATGATCCAGGTTTTAACTCCAGGAGCATGGACTATTTTTTCCATAGTCTAAAGCACAGAGTGACCAGTGCCATTACACAGTGGTGTCTGCTGTGCCCTCCTTGGATAGGCACATACTCCCTGCATCTCTCCGAATACAAAACATTACACCTACAGACTAGACATATTACTACATCAAACTGATGGCATTTAACACTAGAAATTAGATGGGGAAAAAATATCTCTATCAAAATATAAAGTTAGTCACTAGCAGAACTATGGCAAACAGCAGAGAATGAATAAATAAACTCTGCTGGGGACTATTACTGTTTTTTGGTACCCAAAACAAATCCTCCTGCAGTTGATAGGAACCACTCACTAAGGCTCATCACCTGTTTGATGCTTTGTATCAAATTTGTTTCCAGGGGCAAAGTTTTTGAGACTGGAGCTCTGGTGCCCTGTTGCATCCCTGTAACAATTCCCTCGGTGCCACATGCTGATGCAGTCCCGAAGTGCCGCAAGCTGGGCAAAACAGCCTCTGAGGACAACCACAGCATCCTGCCTATGGAAAAGGGCAAGCAAAGCCACTACACAGGGTCCAAGGATAGAAAACTCAAAAATTACACCTTCCCTTCTACTCCTGCACACCAATCATTTCTGATCTAAGCAGAAATGAAACACAAACCTACATGCATCTGATCCACACAAACAGCATCCAAGGGCTGAGCTCTGTAGGCTTTCCCCCCCACCCCTTGTTCTTTTTTCCAGCTACTTTTTCTTCAAATGCCACTGTGTGTCTGAAATGGATTTCTTGGTTTGCTGGTTGGATGAATGGATTGAATAATTGCCGTGGCTGTACCTGGGATATTATGTTCAGGCTGAGCTATCTTGTTACTGGGAAGATATCGACAAACTGAAGGGCGTACAGAAAAGAACGGCGCAGCAGGTTAGGGTGCAGAGGGACCAAATCACGAGGGAAGCTGCTGAGAGCTAAACACACAGTTTTAGAGAGAACTACTGTAATGATAATAAGTCTAGAGATAATTGAGGAAAAAAAATACCCAGGAAGGCAAGCATTTTGGTTGTTACCTGGAGTAAGACTACAAATAAAGAGATGTGCTTTCAGAGAATATTCTGATGAATCTCAGAAAAAGCTGCCTGCTCACAAGACCTCCTTGACTGTGAACACTGTCCCTAGGGTACTTACAGAAGCCCAGTTGTTTGGCTTACTGAAAACCACTCTGGACAAAACATTAACAAACGTGGGGCAGGGAACACTCCTGCGCATGGAAGGAGATGGATTAGGTAGCCTACTAGGTCTTTTCCATCTCCCCACTCTGTAATAAAGTAAGACGAAGCACATACTGAATTACAGGGCCATAATTTCATCTCCAGGCTCTAGGAACCCTCAAGCCACCCAAACTTCATTCCTGTTGTTTATGTCACCAAAAAAACCCTGATGGAGTTATTACATTGTAATTCACCGCTGTCCATGAGTCATCTCATACTCATCCTTATGTCCTGAGTGACATAATAAATCAATAAAGATGACACGGGCACAACTACAGACAGGGGAAAAAATGGGCTGTACTAAGTAAGCAGGGAGCATCACACATTCAGCATGTTTTTGGAAAGCGTTATGAACCCAATAACACGGGAAGAGTTTTGGGGTCAGCCAGTGCTTCCCATTCACCTAAACTAGAAAATATTTTACTTCTGCCTTTCCCTTTTACTAAAAAAAGTAGTCAGTGTGACATCAAAGGAAATAAATAACATTTTGGCTGCAATACCATCCTGCTGCAGCCTCCAGTCACCAAGCAGACTGCCAGCCACTGGGGCACCTATCATCTTGTGAGGCGTAACGTCTTCCATAATTCCTTGGGAAACCTAACTTCTCTCTTCTTGTTTTCTTCGGCCTCCAAATAAAGGAATACCATGGCAGAAATGCATGTTCTTTTGAACTACGTGGCTTGGGAAGAAAGTGAATAAGAAAGCACAACACAAGAGTACAAATAGGAGGAGAAACCACAGTAGAGAATGGAGGGATGGAAGATTCTAAATTGGGAAGAGGTATGAGGTCTCAACTCAGAGCAAAGAGAGAGAAAGAGATGCAGGGAATGAAAAGGGAAATAGCAGGCAGTCAAAAAGAACTCTCAAAAAAGCAGAGAAAATAATGTCATGCCTTTCAGGAGGGCAGGACATACGAACAGGGCAGAAGAAATTCAGCAGGTCCCCACCTGCTAGCATTGACTCTCTTGGCTGTCAGTTCTCTTCTGTACACTTCACATTATTTGATAGAATGGGCAAACATGGGGGGCGTGTCCCTCTGAAGCATTTTTTTCAACAATTTTTCTTTTCCTTTTTCTTCTTCTTTTTTCCTGAGTAATTATTTGGAAGATCCTGAATATAAATATTTCTCTGCACCACCTATAACACACTGCGTTTGGAAAAACACATTTGTATATCCACCCAAAGTTTACCACATCCTCCTGGCCACATTCCCTTCAACCTCTTTGATAACTTTCCATGAAAGACAGCAAACCAAAAAAAACATGCATCAGTGGGCATAACTATATGGCACAGCCAGCGGTCACAGCATCAGAAACCTTACCTGCTGTGGTGGAACTCCCATTTCTGCTAAGGCTGACTCAAAAAACATTTTTGCTGGTTTTCCCACTACTTCAGCTTCAACATCACAAGCATACTGGGGAAAAAGGAGAGAGAGACACATATAAAATGCTGATCAGAAAAGGATTTGTTCAACTCCAAAACTCCAGTCAATTGTACAAAAATGATGGGATTATTGATTTTTGCCCTTAAGTAACATAATGAATTAACAGGTGAAGGCGAATATCTGAGAATTTGGATAACAGAAGTGTTTAATATTCTCTGGCAGGAAAGTCCTCCTGAAACACTTCATGTTACAAGCTTTTTACATTCCCTGTCATGAGAGTAGTCTTCACACTTGTTCCAGGACCGCTCATTTTTGTAAGACCATCACTCTTAAAGAAACTACAAATACCCTTCATATGAAATGATCAAAAGTACTGGAGGGCCTTAAAAGATACAGAGGGTTTCTTCAGTCACCTGGCATATTTGCAATGATTCAAGTGACCAGCCAGACTTGAAAAGTTTTATTTTCCTGCAACTAAATATCAGCACTATGCTGAAAAAGCACGGTATGTTTCTAGCTTATTCCTAGACAACTGGAAGCCTGAACATATCTGAGAGGGAAAAACTCCCCAAAACTCACATAGGTACAAAAGAATGTGCTGCAAGCATACATTATATCCACTAACTTTTGTGCTTGTATACCACTCTACTTTGCTTTATTTTCTGCATTCACGATGGTTTGGTCTTTTTAACTCTCTGCAAGCCTATAAAAGGGAGAATAAAGATTCTCTCCTTCCCTCACCCCTAGGCTGACTTATCTATCAGGTTCCAGTTCTGCACAGACTTTATCAGGCTTAAAAACAGGAATACACTTAAGTATCTTGCTGGATAAGGGCCTTTTGCTGTAAACTATTAAGGGCAAGGGCTGTGTTAACAATGCTACACCAAACATAAAACGGACCTTCAGTTTTTCCTGAGTATGTTGCAGACAATATTCCATATCTTTGCTCTTCTGACTCCTTCTTTCAAGGGCCTCACTTCCAATAAAGGTACCACAACGGTTAAAGTTCACATTTTAAGTAAAACTTAAAAAATGAATGAAGCCAGAAAACAAATGAATCCATCCGTCTTTAGAATGCAGTAAATGAATTTCAATCTGTGGAAACTTCCTCCACCAAGGTGAGTAATTACAGAAGATGACCCGTATTTATACCAGTTACTCTTTTAACAAGGTGCACAGAGCGAGTAAGCATAATGCAAGCTATAAAATACCTCTAATGCCTTCATATACGCTCCAACATCAAGTTTCAGGCCATCAGTTTCTTTATAGTAGCGTCTGGAAATGAAAGTGATAAAGTTCCAATGAAATGAAAATGTTGGCAGTTAAATACAAAGAAACCACATTTTATTATTTCTGTGCCTATACAGATGTCCATATGGCTGCAACAAAAAGTCAAGTCATCAGAAACTCTGGAGCCTTAATTTAACACCAGAAATTAAGTAAAGGACAGGCTCAGTCCTGTGCAATGCAAAGATCTCAGATCGGATGGCTGTCTGGCATCTGGGACGCAACTCCACTGGTTCAAAGGGATTTCGGCTAGCTTACATCAGGGATGAACTTGGCTGAATTTTATTGCACAAAGTACTAGCTGCTCACAAAGGACAGCGGTTACACTGCTCTTCCTTCAATCAGTGATGAAGAGCCCTCGGCAGACAGCAAGATGAGTGCTGGCACCAACCAGCAGCTGTAACACCTTCTTCGGTGTATCTGGAAGGCAACCCCAAAGAGTTGAGCATCATTGCTTGCCAGCAGACTCTCACATGAGAAAAGCCAGAACACTGTTTACTGGGACTAAGGAAGCCATCCAAGCCAAATTTTGCTCCTTCTAAAAATGTTCCTATTGCCATGAAGCTCATAAAACTAGTTAGTATCTTTATGGTGTTTTCCTGGAATAGGAAATCATATTAATGCAGGTCTTCCAAGCTCTCCTGACCACAGCAAAGACAGGTTTCTGTACGACAGGAAAAAAAGGTAGGATGAGCAGTCAGTTAAGATTTTATGCCTTATCCTTCTGCCATTTTCGATTATTCAGCACAGCCTCCCTTTAAAATGACCACTTGACCTTTGCTAGAAGAGCCATTAACCTTCTATAGTCTAGCGTAAACAGCTTAATTTTCTGACAGTGGCATGACAGAAGAAATTACAAAGCCAATTCCCACTCTCAGCCCAAAACAGATGCTAAATGTAAATCACTCCATTTCCAGGAGGCGGGCATTCTGCTTCAGTGACTCTGACACTTTCCTTTTCTACGGAATGAACTAAAACTTCAACCAAAATCAACCTACTTGCCCAAGGTAGGCACCTTGTTAAGGTCCACCCAGTTACACTGATCCTGCATGTTAAAAATGAAGCTGGCTTGTGGCTGGGTTTTGTATATGACTCTTTGCATCAACAAGGCTTCTCTAGTCAGGTGAACAATTCATCCAATTCACAATCTCTCTTCTTCAAGTCAGAGAACTTACCTACCTGGGTGACTGAATCAGAACTAAAGTTCACATTACCTAAATGATCAATCATTAAAAAAAAATATGCTCATGGTGAAAAGTGAGCTCAGAATATCCAAAAATCATTATTTTTCAATGGAAAATAACATTTCAAAAAAGTAACAGTGGGTCTGTTTCAGAGCTGTCTACGTCAATGAATAACCACATAAATACTTTTATATGCACACGGTTCAAAGGCATTTTTGCATTGATCGCGTTGCAAGTCTTAAACAAAGGTTGATTCTATATTTCATTTTGAAAGACGGTATTAGATACCATAAAACGGTTGTTTTACGTACATTAGCTATTCTGCTGTTGGCTCAACATTTTCTCCTTATCCATCTAAGAAACAGTAAGGATTTTTCGCCTGTGTTGTAAGATCAGAGCATGAGTGTCAGGTAAAGCAACACAATGGATTTAACTGCTCCTTCCCGCTGGTAAGTTCTACCCAGCTGGATCAATAACCCACAACCTAAGAAGGGTTTTCATGCCCATTACAGTCTATTGAACCACAGGAAAAAGTTGTCACTACTGCTTCCTCAAGCAAAACATGCATAGCCTTTTTTAAGCGCATACACTGCACAACAGGTACCTCCTTCAAGGTCATTGGGATCTGTCATTAGTCAGTGCTGGCATTAATAAACTCCTGTTTAAAATCTTGGAATACCTCTAACTGAATTGTTCTTAGGAAAAAACATCCAAAGACTGGATTTTTCCTGTATGTGAAAGCAGGAGGTCAAAATTTACCTTTAATGTTCAGAGGATAATTTAAAATGTCTTTTGATATTCAAACTACAACAACAATTGATGTGTCATTTCAAAAGCACAGCTGTATTTGCAGGTCTTCGCCACACACACCAGCACAGCATTTCTCAGTATATCCTTGGGCTCTCCCCTTAGGTCTTCTCAGCCACCACACTTCACTCACAGCCAGAGGAACCTCTACCCCAGTCTCCAACACCGTTCAGGTGGAGTCTGTGCATCGCAGCTACTTCCACAAATTGGTAGGGCTTCTCTATTACCAAATAAAAAAAATCTCCTGGCTTCTTATTCCTCACGTATAGCAATTCTCAAGCCACCAGCATGAAAGTGCACCCTTACATATGATGTTTTCATGCATATGAATCAACCTGCAGAACGCTAACACCAGCTTTCAGAGACTACATCTTGAAGTACCACTCAAACAGCAAGGAGTCATTTACGTTACACAGGCCATGAGCCACATCCAGTATCACATCTCAGCCACTACAAAGGTGGGTAGAATTTGAACCTGGAAGAAGAAACCTGGCTGACTGTTGCCTGAAAGAGAGTTTTTGGACCACCTGATCCTCCTTACCATTAGTAATTTCAGAATGCTGCAAGATCAAACTGCATCACAAATCTACACTAAAAGCCCTTTATCCAAGCACAGCCTGTTGGATTTTTGTTGTTTGTTTTTGGTTTCTTTCACTACTAAAATCATTTATTTTCAGTTCAGACAGGAACACATGGCTACAGGCAGCAGTTAAATCAACAGTTCTCACCTCTGAGATCTTGCAGAGGCAAGGACAAAAAGACAAGCAGTGTCTATAATCCTACTGCCCTCCGGCAACACTCATTCACTTAGGGGTTGCACCCAGCAAAAACCAAACTCTCCATGATTTCTGTGGGTTTTTTAAGAGGCTCTCAGACTTGCCCTTAAAGCAACAAAAGTCCTTTTCCTAGTGGTTTACAAAACTACAGCTATTTAACCCGCCCACTGCCACCTGCAAATATTGTTGATTGTTTCATCAAGGTCTAGTTCACTCGAATGCTGACTTTGAAGGCATTTGCTGCAGTTATACACCAGAGCATCTCTAGGTTCTCTAAAAGCTGCAACCATTCCTCCTCAGAAGAGCAGCTACATCTCTCACCCTGCAGCAGCCGACAAAACACGTTCACACAACTGCTCACTCTGCACCATCTACAGAAAAAAAGACCACTGACAGCTGAAGTTCAAGAGATGCCTCACCCAGTGCTGTAGCAGCACAGAGACCCTACTGATGAGTATTTTCTAAGCCTACTGGAGGATTCAGCACAGCAAGTTCAGTGACTGCCACTGCTCTTTGCAATCCTGCATCAGCACAGGAGTGCACTGTGGCTCACTGGGAGCATCCATACAACCTTCTTTTAGAGATCTATTTCAGTGTAATCACCTCAGTTTTCCCTTACACCCCTGGAAAGACTACAAGTGACTCAGGGCAGGAGGCCAAGTCAGGCGACTGAACTACCCACTGAGGACTCTTGGTTGACAGATACCTCAGCAGATCAGCCTCTCAGTCCAGACACATAGATTAACTGCTTAAAAATTGGTACTCTGAATGTCCACACTGATATCTGGCCTCCATTACATACAAAGATGCTGGGGGAAATTAAAATTGTAAACTTGAGGAAGAGACAGTGCTTAACTCACCCTCTTCCAAGAGAGATCAAAACAGGCTTCTCCATCCCAATCAGAACTCGGAAAGCTTCATTAAGGTTTGCATAGGTGAAGTTTTCTGCTGCATCTCCGATAACCACGCAGTTTGGGTTTGTTTTATCAATCTCGGCAAATTCAGGGACAAGATCTACAAAAGGAAGAAAAAAAATTAATAAACCCACAAATCCCTTACCATTTCAGATCGCATTAGAACTGATGGGTTTTTCCCCAGATTTGTGTTTCCCTTCATTCATGACACAACACATTTAAAAAAAAAATAATAATTAAATAAAATCCAAGTCTGAATCAAGTGTTCTTCAGACCCTTCTATTCCTGACTGGATCCTGCTATTTATCTGTCCTACAACAAAGAGCAAAATAACCCATTTCCTACCCATGCCTTAGCTCCTGCCACCCACATCATCTAATAAGCATCTTGGCTTATTACACCCAAGCACCTAGATCCAAGGCAAACTCCTGGGTAGTTGGATGAAAGCATCTAACAGAAAGGCCAGGGTCCATCTTCTTTCTCCATACCCACGTTCTACAGAAGAAAACACTTTAAACTTAAAACCTCTGTCATGATAACAAAGACAACATAATGTCCTGCACAAGACCTCACATATCTCCTGGTCTTTGTGGCTAAGCAGCAGACTCCTCCATGCTCTTGCTGACCGCCAGCACAACTCTGTGCCTTCATCGTACCACCACCACAATGGGGATCTCACTCAGACCAGACCACTAAGGTTTATTCCACAGCCTCACAACTAAGGAAGAAGTTTTTCCCTGTAGGAAAACAACAGCCGGGAGCTATTCCCCACACAAGCTATGGGAATTCACTGCTCTACCAAAAACGCCCACATCCCTCTGGGCTGTCCCCTGTGTGTCCCAACATCTGCTGCAAGCATCATCCCACCATTGTGCACCAGCAAGTGTGGCCTCAGGCTGCGCTCCTTCAAAATGCGGCATGCTGCTGGGGCTGGGGCAGTGACTTCGGCCATGGAGATGTCAAAGCCCATGCCCTGGAGCTTCTTCACAAACTTCTCGCGGGTCGCTTGGGTTTCGTTAGTGCAGAACTGCAGCTTCAGACCAGCCGCTTTGATCCTGTTGAGTAAAAGCAGCAGAGGGGTTAACTAGACATAGAAAATGAGTGAAGAGTGTCAGTTTTGCTGTCCCACACCCAACTTGGATAATTACAATAAAAATGCAAAGATGATATTCCAGAAAAGCAACGGGATCCCTTACTGTGACCAAGACACATCTAAAACGTTGATTTGGGGCACTACAGCTGCAGTTTTCACGTGCAGAGTCCCTGCCATAGCATGTAGCTGCCCTTCTGGAGCCGAGAGCTAAGCGGAACACAGCAGCATAGGCAATGCCCACCATCCCCAGGATACAACAGTCTGTCAGGCACACACGCTCTCAACACATAAAAAAAAACCCAAACCAGTTCCTATTCTTTAAACTGGTCTATGGATGTAGACACACATGACCTGAAGACACTGCACTGCCCTGAGGACGGTAGCTGATGCAATACCCCTGGCTGTTAGCATTTTAACTTGGATTTTTACCTTTCCACTTATTCATCACCTGCTGCAGTGATCAGCTGGAGGTAACAGCAAGGCTTCGCACCTCTACAAACCCCAGGTAAGCCGCCAGCTAATTGCAGTAACACTTATATCAGCAATGGGGTTGATATAAGTTACAGTTATTATTCGGTTACATTTATTATTTAATCTCTCATAAAACACCTGTGCTGTTACTTTGCGGGTAATCAAGAAAAATACGGTACTTCAACTGACTCAGTCATTAATGTTTACAGGTAAATGGCTTCTCAAGGGAAGAAAACACGGCCCCAAGCACCCAGAGCCAAGGACATGGTTCCTGTGGATCGGTACTCTGCAATCTTGTGCAAGCCCTCTGCCTCTGCGCAGCTTTGTTTCCTGCCCCAAGCTGCGGTGACCTACTGGGGATGTCACGACAAGCCCTCTTCTCCAAGGATGAGTTCCCAGCTATTTGGAGAACTAATGCATTTCAAAGTGGCCATGAGAAATCAGAAGTGCTGAAAAAGTATCACAATTTTTTTTAGAAATATTTGCCAAAGGGACTGTGACTCAGCTCCTCAAATATATTAAAATGCCTAATTTTTTTCAGGTTTAGTGTGAATTTGTACATAATGCCCCTGCCTATGGCAGAGGGTTGAAACTACATTTTAAAGTCCCTTCCAACCCAAAGCGTTCTGCGATTCTATAACTATCTTTGAGAACCTGAGCTCACACAGGTTCAGATACCTTGGTAAGTTTGGGTCTAGGCTTATTAATTCTTGCTAAAGTATTATTACTTTTCTTTGTGTTAGGATGAAAAAGGACTTTCCTATTAGGAAAGCCCCTGCATTGATTCTCAAGACAATAAAACATGCTGGGTTCCTTTTCTAGGGAAGATGATCCCAAGTGGTTGGTGCAAACACTAAAACCGCCTCGAGGCAACACATCTGATGATGAACTTCCCATCAAAGGATTCTTGGAAATCTGGTCCTGACCCAGAGAACTCCTTCTGCTCATTAAAAATGCATGCCAGTGTCTTCTTCAATAATGCTGGTGATTCATTTCTTTCTTATTATTTGTCTTTCCTAATCATAGGTATGTGAATTATCAATTACACTTAGTGGTTAATTGCCCTTCATAAAGATAGCTTTTCTATTTTAAATTAGGCAGTTAATATATTGTAACTAATAGCATCCACTTGTACATTATAAATATATCTTCATTGATTGGAGCAGTGAATGTGAGATTCACTTACAAGTTAATGAAGCAATTGAGTGAAGAAGTGCAGGGTGTACCCGGGGAATAATTATTGTTAATGAATTATGATGTGACCTTCTCAGAACAATGAACAATTGGTGTGACAGTGGGATGACAGTATTCCACATCTGTTATTCGAAACACGGCTTCAGCTGTAGTTAAAAAGCAAAGCAGTGTAATTTGGATACATAACAAACTTTAATGGAGTGTGCCATGGTTAAAAAAAATCTTATTCTAAACGCAGAACCTATCTGCACACTCTTAGGAAAAAAAATCCCATGATTCATGACTGCCTGGAAGCAGATATTTGTTGAATTAAGAATTTACTCTTTCTCTTCCTAAAGGTCAATGAAATGACCAGGAACAACACTAAGCGCTGACTTGCACAGACAAACAAGCACCCTCACGGGTCAGCTCGGTCAAAGCAAAGACTCAGTTTTCCTATACTACAAATAAAACTTCCTTCTAAGAATTTTGGATGAAAAACAAGAGCTACACTTCTGAAAGGCTTGACCAAAGCAGAAGCAGTCTGGACACATCCTGGACTGCTTCACGCCTTTGTGGCCACCAGCAATCACCACTCGACAAACGAGCTCAGTAAATGCTCAGGATCAGGTGAGGTCTACAAAGAGTTAGGTCAGGCAGGTCAGAAAATGGGAGTCCTCTGGTGAAACATAAAAAGGACTCCAAAAAATATCCTGGAACACTAAACAAAAGAAAAATATCAAGAACTCCAGAAAAAACTTATTTCTACAAAATTATCTTTTCAACGAAAAGCCACCTTCTCCTTCAAATTAGCATCTCTAAAAAGACCCTTGGCTAGCTCTCTGCCAAATCCTCATACAGCAGTCACACTCACCGGTACATGCATGATCGTACACCCAGCGGGACAAATCCATCCCTTGATGCTCAGCATGAGGACCATGAGTGGAACCTGCAGGCCTGCACATGTCAGCAAACAACTGAGCTTAAATAATTAGGGAGAGCTTTTAACAACACCTCTACACGGGGGAAATCCTGACTCTGCTCATGTTTACAGCAAAACTCTCCTTCAGTTTTCACGGTCGGGCTTTGCACCAGCAGAAGCTAAAAGAGACAACTTGAAGGGCTCTGACGGAGGCTGCAAGTCTGCAATGCATGGAGGGCACTGCTGCTAATCTGGCCAGTTTGGCGGGAAACCTCAAGCTACCAAGCTGACCCAGCGCTTGCACTTCAAGAAGCACATGCAGAGCATGTTACTGCCATTTCTAGTGCTGGCAAGTGTGGAGATGTCAGGAGAAGAATAAAGAACAAAATTTGTAATGTGATGCCTTGTGAGATAAAGAGCAAGGGATTAGATACCTGCAAGTAGAGAAGAATGAGGCAACAGCAAATGAAATACACAACACACATTTTATCAAGATCTCCAGTGTATTACAGATTTATCAGCACCTATATTACAGAAGTGCAGGCACACCCAGGAAACCCAGTCAATCAGGGCTTCAGCTGACTTCTATACATCGTGGCTGCGATAAAGATCCCACTTAAACTCCAGAAGCACTAGAAATCGATCCTGATTAGAGTGCAAGCCGAGCACACCGACAGGCAGCACTGTGCTCCATGCTGCAGGGACTCTGCATGGTCCCGGTAGCCACGGACATCCCGAGGCCACCTCTCGCTCCCCATTTGGGGCCATCCACAGGCTCACCGTCAGACAAATCCACTCTGTTTCCAACAGGACTGCTCAGAGCACTCCTAATGCCTACGAGCAGGAATGGGGGAACTTGAACTTCACCTGCATGCAGGGAGCTAGGCGTGAAGGGAGAGCAGCTTCTGACCTTTTGGTGTCACAAATGGCAAATTGGGCTAAAAGCATCTCTGAAGCAAAAGACACTTGTCGGAGCCCCTCTTGGTGGGGACAGGAGAGCACACAGGGCAGCCGGGAGTAGACGAGGGGTCCAGCTGCACCCCCCCAGCTGCGAGCTGCACAGGCTCCGCTGCAGCGCTGGCAGAGCAGGCGCTGGCAGCCCAGGGAGCTGCCGTGGCACACAGGCGCTGAAGCAAAGGACAAGTCACTTTCAAGCCCGAAACGATAAGCGGAGAGATGAGCACTGAACCAACACACCAACAGGTGGGGAAGGAGACCTTTTCTAAGCCTCACCAGAAGAGGGATTGAAGCCCACTCCAAGCCAAAACAACCGCTTGGTCACCCAGCAATCCCTAAATCTAGAACTGGGGCACCCACCTGGCTCCAGGCATGCCGTGAGCACACGCATAGGGGAAAGATGGAAATGAGGTTTTTAATTTCAGCCCCGAGCTGCCCCTCACGCTACACCAGCTCTTTGAACTGACCTTTACCTCGTTCTGCTGGAGCAGGACACGACGCTGAGTGACAATGTCCCACAATGCAATTACCATGCGTCAGATGAGCCGGTCCCTTACAAATCACCTCGAACTTTACACATCTGCTGGCTGTCAGCATCTGCCAGGTTCACTCACCCGAAAATAATGAAAAAACTCTCATTATTGCTCCATAACAGGTAAAGTGTTAGGACAATTATTAGACATCCTGACTGACCTTGTGCAGACTTAACCAACTGCCCTTGCCAACCTTTACGGGCAGCCTTTGGGCACATAAAACACAAAACCTGTTCCTTCAGATGATGTAAAGGTTGCGACACCAGTAGGAAAAGAAATGGCCCTGGAATCTAGGCTGGAAGCCATCACTCCTTAAATTCACATTGTTCTGCACATGGCAGATGCAACTAAGAACATGGCATAAACCTACACTTCAGGCTTCCCATCTTTGGTCACTGTCTTTTGCAGCGAAGGTTTTTCCTACCACAGGAGCAGAGGGAGAATCCTGCCCACAGCCAGCCGGTACTGTGCAGATGGGCAGGGCGGCAGAAAGCAAAACCCTGGAAGAGGCAACAAACCTGAGCTTGGCAACTGTCCAACGCCAACTTCAAAGGGGTCTGGAAGAGCACTGGTTATGAGATTTCCAGAACTGGCTTTTTATTCTGCTTTTCTTTTTGCACAGTGTTGTGGTTTTGTTTGTGGGGTTTTTTTTTAATTTAGAAGAAAAGAAAGCGTGCTAAGCACTTATGCTATTTGACTCTTTTGCATCAGCAGACAAATACCAGCGTGCTTCACTGTAAACTTGTCAGCACTCCAGGATCACCTCTGAAACACAGGGAAATAAAATAACAGTACCAGAGAGTTATCTACCTGCAACCAAACAATAAAACCAGGACTTGTGCAGCAACGCCATTCTCCTACCTGGGCAGCATTAACATTTGCTTATTGCCCTCTGCAGGGTGCTGGTGCTACAGGTAAAGCATCTCCTGTCAAGAGAAGAAATCAAGCAGAGAAGAAACTGAGCATAATGCTCAAAAGTAGAAATGACTTGCCTAGTTTCAAGGGCAACACAGATGAAAGAGTTTGAACAGAGCAGAGATTTATACCAATTCTTTAGCCTGCCTGGCTGATGGAGAACCACAGCACGTGATGTGTTTTAGCCAGCATCTAAAAAACACTCAAAATGACAAATTGCAATGGGTTTTGCAACAAGAGATCAGTCCTAGTCCTCAAAAGCTTGCGTAACAGTGGGAAAAATCTCATCCAGACCACAAAATGGTGAGTGAACAGGACAAAGGGAGGTATGAAAAGCTGCTGTGCCTTCAGACACTAGTGACTAGCAGGCAACAGGATGTTTTTCCATTGCCCATGAAAGCCCTGGCTGGCCCTGCCCCAGCTGGGAAGTAATTCACCTAGCAAGTTACACACTGCTCTCCAGAGAAGGCAAAGACCCTCTTCTAGCCCCTGTGAAGACAGGTTACATCTCAGAGTCTCAGATTATATCACGTTTATGAATTAATGTAAATCCTGGGCCTGATCTTGCAGGCTTTTCATAGGAGAACCTCCCACTGCCAGAGGGGAACCTCAGTGCTGGCTGAAAGTGATAACCCCTTCTGGGGTCCAGCTGTGGAAATGCCTGTGTGTGGGGAGGACATTCGCTCTGTTTTACGTGCCCTCTGCTTAAAAAGTGTATTTGTGGCAATAATGTCTCATACTTCCTTCACAAATCTTCATTCATACTATTTCAGTGGCTAGCATTTTTCATCTTTAATTTCAGCTTCTGAAATAACACCGAGAAAAATCATTATTTCAGAAGTCTGAAGGAGACCAGCCATAAAATTCTTCATCCTTAAAGTCATCTGGCCAGTTTTTATAGCCCAAGCCTCTCCCAATTCCACAGAAACACTGAACTTCCCTGTGTTTTGCTTGGTGGGTGCAATGAATCATAGAATCATAAAACCATAAGACGGATTGGGTTGGAAGGGACCTCAAAGCCCACCCAGTCCCACCCCGTGCCCCGGGCAGGGCCCCCTCCCCCCAGCCCAGGCTGCTCCCAGCCCCATCCAGCCTGGCCTTGAGCACTGCCAGGGATGGGGCACCCACAGCTGCTCTGGGCAGCCTGGGCCAGCGCCTCGCCGCCCTCACGGGGAACAATTTCTGCCTCACAGCTCATCTGCATCTCCCCTCTCTCAGCTTAAGGCCATTCCCCCTTGGCCTGTCACCACGTGCCCACGTACAAAGCCCCTCTCCAGCTTCTTGCCGGCCCCTGTAGGTGCTGGGAGCTGCTCCAAGGTCTCCCCGGAGCCTTCTCCTCCCCAGGCTGAGCAGCCCCAGCTCTCCCAGCCCGGCTCCATGGCAGAGGGGCTCCAGCTCCTCTGACCATCTTCACAGCCCTTGAGATGAGATCAGAGGACTGTGGATGAAACCCCACGCATGCTCCTGTGACACAGCAACCTTGGCTTGCCTTCTGCTTGTTCCTTCCCTATCCCAGTGTCTGAACCTTTCCTTCCATTCCTCTGATTTCTGTCATCCTCACAGTATGTTCAAACTGCTTAAATCTTGCTGTCACATCTCAGATGATACTTTTGTGCCATGATCTCCTGGTGTTGCCATTCTCTGATGTCCTGTCATCGCTCCCAAGCGTAACTGAGCTCATTAAAACTCCTGTTCTCCAGTGGTGCAGCTTTCTGCTCCATATAGCAAGGCTGGCCTGACAAATCCGTACACGCAGTGCTTTTTGGCCCCACTCCCCCTTGCTTTGAGACACTATTTGACAGCAAAAACTGAAAAATCATGGAATTGTAGTTCAAAGTAAACTTTAAAAAACTACCAATATCTTTATTGAAGTAATTTCACCCATTTGGAATTTTTCACAGGTAGAAATAAATACTGGAAGTTGTACATCAAAACAAACACAAAGTCCATCTCATCCTGAATTCTCTACAAAGCCTGCCTCTCTCTGACCACTGAATACAGCTCGATACCAGAATTACTGAATTACCTGATACCGTAAATCATATTCCACCTGCCTGAACAGAAGGGTAGACAACAGATTTGTCTACAGATTTGTAGACAAACAACAATATGTCACAACAGTGAAATCCAGAATTAAGTATTTAATAAAAAAAAAAAAAACACCAAAAAACCATGCTTTTGAAGTGAATCTGCAGAAAGGAAGTACAAAGCAGAACATAAAAAAAAAAAATCTTTCTGGTTCATTACGTTCAGTAATAAAATGCATTTAATTGCTGCAGATTACCAAATTAGCTTAAAGTACTACACCTAGCAGTCCCAGACTTTAACCGCACTGCAGGAACTGAATGAGGGCTTCTCACTTTGTCTTGTAGTGGCTGGCCCATTGTTTTGTTGCAGCAACTTAATACCGAGTATAGTTCAAATATATGGGTGAATTTTGCAACAAACGCAAACTCCAGTTTACTGGTAATTCTGCACTTTGGAGAAAAAAAAATTAATCTGAGTTTTGCGGATTCAGTCAGCATGAACAGGTCTGAAATATATTAATTTGCATTAAGCAAAACACTTTTATGGACAATATAATGACTCATACTCCAACAGCTTTCATTCTCTGCTAAAAGCAGTTGCATTGTTTTGCCTCTGAAGCTACTCATTATTCTATTAAAATTTCAGCCAAAACCAAGTTATCTTTGTCACGGTCAAATTCTTACTTTGTATACAAACAGCACCTGTTTGTAACTAATGAATTCTATTTCTCAGAAAAAGAAAGTAAATTGCCAAAGGGTTTTATTTAGCCTGTTTTGTAGAGAAATAATTCACTTGCACGTGCTCTGCTTACCTACTTTAGAAGGTACCATACCATTTCACTACATTAGCTCAAAGACCAAGCTGCATTCCAGCAAACTTACTGTGATTTTAATCTGGAAGCAATCAGCAACTAATTCCAGCATATCACTTGCAAAGACAGCATGAAATCTGAACGGCAATACTGCTGAGGATATGCAAAGAATCAGGCTCAATTCTAAGATTCCAGACTGAGTTCACCAAACATGAAAGGTGGGGAAAAGAAGTTACTACCACAGTGGTAAGCTGAGACAATTTTCAAGTTCTAAAGCACAGAATGAGGCAGTGCTGCTCATCTACTTCAGGGATTAATCAGTATTTATACAAGGTAGTGGACAAACAAGTACGTTAGGTAGTAGGTATCACTATAGTATCTTCTATTATTCTTTATTGGCAAATATTTGCACAGCACATAATCATGCTGATGGACAGGTAAGTAGCTCAAGACCCTAAAGGTTAATGATGTTTAAATGCCACAAGCATAAGCACTTACTCATGCAATTTGTGTAGACAGCACTCGGAGCAGCCACAACTTCAGGGACACAGGTCTTTTTAAAAAAATCACGAACACTGCTGATTAGGAAAGCAAGTATGTATTAGGAAGGTCCACTGCTCTCAGAAAACTGAGGCCATAGCTAATGCTAGAGACTAGAGTGGAGTTTTTGACAACTCTGCAGCCCCTGAGGATCAGCTCCTGGACCTCCTTCTGGCTCTGTCAGTGAACAGCTACATGACAATACAGAATCGCTTCATCTTGTTGTGTCTCTGCTACTTCAGGAAGGGCAGGTGACACCAACCCCTCTTTGGGATCCACAGACAGAAGGTGTAGAGTTACGGGCAAAGACAAATGAACAGATAATTTGCACAACAGTATGTGAAGTTTATCTGCAAGTCTCTTTCTAGGAGAAACAACAACTTTGCTAGCGCATGTCCTGAAGGCACAGCCAGCCTTGAAACTCTGAACATCTGCGGAGCCTGTGCTAAGCCATGCTTCAGTTTTCTTCTGCGACAACAAAGATTTCCTACTCCTTGTCGCACACACTCTTTCAGATGGCTCTTTGTAAAGTCACAACTGTCCCACCTGAACCCCCGCACACGGAATTGCTTTACAGCTCCCGTTCCACTTGTTCTTCTCACAATCTTCGCCTTGTTAAGACTCTCCACGTATTTTATTTTAACACGACTGTCCAGCTGCTCCACAGCCTCCCTGCTCCCCAGATTTCCGTTGCTCTTTTAAAGGACTCTCTAGAAAGTTGTGCTAACAGATGCACTATACGGGCCAAACAACAGGATGTTGTAAATGTCCAACTACTGTGTGCTTTTCATATGGATATGCTAATGGGAACACTATCAGCACACAGCTGTAAATGCAAATAACAGAGCACAGGCTGAGCATCTTTTATGGACGTTTAACCACCTTCTGTCTTGTAAGAGACCAGCTCCCTGCTATTTGTAAGATAAAAAGCGAATAGCTCACCTCGTGTCAATGCTGTGTAAATCAATTAAGACAATAACAGCACAGCACAGAGAGACTGTTACGGCTGGCTCCAGAAGAAGCCTTTAAGTCACCGATGGGGCTTTCTGATCTGCTCCACAGCATCTGCCAGTTAACTGCATACACTCGGAAGAGATGTGTTTTATTTAACTCTGTTATGCCACAGTAAATTAAACCAAGAAACGTTACAGGTTAGAAGTTTTAAAGGGCCAAATTATCTTATCAAGCTGCTTTTTGATTTTCTAGTCATCCACCACTCCACTGTCCCCACCTAAAGTTAGCAATAGCAGCCCCCCGGTGGATTTAATAACATTCCTGGCACTCTAGCTTCTGGGTTAAACCAGGGCTGCCCATGCCTTTAGGCACACAGATGCCTGTCTGCCATAGCCCAGCTGAATAACAAGAAGGATCCAGATTCGCCTTATCATTATGCAAGTGCGTAAGGAGGTCTGCTCTGTACAACAAATACTTCCATGGCTTATCCTTTCAGTACATACCGAAACCTAAGATATTTCACAGGTAAACTTTATCAGAGATGCAGGTACATTAGCAATAAATAAAGCATTCCCAGTCGTAACACTTAGTGTTCCTCACACAAGTTATACCGACTCAGATAGTGACTACTGATGCTTTCCTCAGGAGGGTCTCCACAGCACTGGGAAGTGCGTTACTGAATGTCATCTTGGTTGGGATGTTTCAGTGTCCGTCAGCTTCTTCGGTCATTTTTTTCCACTCCATCTGACTCTACTGCTAGCTAAAAACAAACAGATGAGAGAACCACACCCCTGTAGCCATCATAAATATAAAACGGGCCAAATTCCACTGGCAGAAATTACATTGCTATTCTCTCAAATACTAACTCAAATAACTGCAGAGCAGAATTTGGCTGAAATCAAGAAGAATCATGCAGCAAATATAGTTTTAAGGAGCTGAAATGCCTTCAGTCACGTGCAACCGATGACAAATGAAAATATTTACTTATGATTTTTATTGGTGTGTACTATATGTTGTTATGCAAAGTTAATTACTGTAATGGTGTGGGAGATGATGTAGCAAGGCAATCTGAAGAGAACAGGTCAGCTGTCATATTATGAGAGTCCCCATCTGTAGTATAAATTATCAAAATGGTATTTAAGACTCCTATTGAACATATATATGCACTAAAAGATTTTTGACATGTCTTTTAGCAAAAGATCTCAATTTGAATTAGTTATAAAGTTCCTATCTATCTGCAATTATTTGTTAATTGATACAAAAATGAATTCATTTTAAAAAGAGCTGCTTTTAGCTTTAATCCACCTGCTTGAAACCACCGAGCTGTACTATGACGCAGACAAATATTAATGACCAACTGGCAATAGGATAATGAGTCAACAACAATTTTAAATGGTGTGAGCTAGCACAATTACTAACCTAATAGGCAGATAAATAAGGCTACTCCACTTTACTCAGGGAAAACGATTATTCTTAACCATTACACTGAACGATCCAAACAAAGCGTTTGGGGTTGTTTTTTTCCCCTTCCTGGCACTTCTCCATACTGACTTCTGCCATTCCCAGTTTCAACAGCTACCACCACCTCTTCTCCATTGATCATTGATATGAAACTCCTCGGAGCCCACGTATGCCAAAACCAACCACCAATTCCCAGCATGCTCCCTCTGAAACAAGCCTCATGCACAGAGCTGAGGAGAAGCCCAGCAGCCCACGAAGCAGTGCGGCATTGTCACCCCTCCGGCAGCACAGCAGGCACCAGCAATGCTCACCAGATCCTGACCAAAACAGATCGACTTGCCCAGCACAGTTCTCAGAAGCCCGTTGCTAGATCACCTCTCCAAACTGTCCTCAAAGACCCCGGCAGCCCCCACCGGGTCAGACAGGCTGGATTAGCTACAGAGTTGCAGAAACCTCTGAGGAGAAACAAGGGCTTAGACATTTCCAATGTTTCAAGAGGAAGTCTGTAATATCTTACATTTAGCCCAAGGCCAGAGTTTCACTGTTGCTTCACTGGCATATTTCTGATATTGCTACCAGTTAAATTGCAGTTTACATTGCCTCCATAAAGGAGGTTTCAGCAGATGCAGTGACAAAAGTTAATAAATAACAGCCTGCAACCCAACAAAAAAGAAAGTTTAAAAACCTACAAGAAAAAAACAGTATGCCAAAAGGATCTGGTAAACTGTGATGCAGACCTTATTGAATATGTCCTGGTTTTTAAATAAACAATCTGATCTCCAGCAGTAATTACATAGTTGTTATTTATGTTCACTTTGTCCATGTCTGGAGGCCTCAGCTATGATCCAGGCTGTCCCATGCTACGCACTGCACAAACTTGGCATACGTGATGGTCCCCACAGAAAGCACCAATTGGCAAGAAATGAGAGGAGGGTAGTAAGGTTCTCCTGGAAGATGGAGAGCAGGAGAAGACTGTCCTTCACCAACAGACCGGCATGGGCATCAGCCTCAGCAGGAAGCAGTATTAGCAGGATTTGAGCAAGGCAAGAAGGAAAGCCAGGGAGCTGTAATCCAGGCAGAGCCCACCCCAGCAGTGCCTGACCCTTCGCAGTCAGCAAACAGGCTGCTTTACAGAGAAAAACAAACGCCTTCATTTTGCTACAAGCCTTTTCTCTTAGGGTTCCTCTTGAGTCCTGAGTCTGTAGCACAGGTACAGAAAGGCACGAGAACAGAAACCTCTGTGAAATATTGTGTAAAAGGGACATGAAGGAATGGGAACACAATCCCTTGGAAAACCCACGTGCCACAGGATTTCAGTACAATGTCTTTATAAAAGCAACTTTTCTCTCTGCCTAGTTTCACCGAATTCCCTTGGCGCGCTGCTCTTCTGTCAGCATTCTCAGCCCCCATGGCTCCCTCCGGCTGGCTGGGGCCAGCTGAGCACCACAAATGGGCCAAGAGCCTCAATAAGCTTTCAATTTGCTTCAAACACTGCTTTCTGACAGCACTGGAAAGTCGTCCTGTAGACAAAAACAGAAAATTCATCCAAAGACACTTTATGTGCCTGTTACACGTATATTAAGAAATACGAACAAAGATATAATTAAAAAACAAACACAAAACCAACAAAGCAGCAGCAAAGCCTTCTTCTATCACCAGTACATTTGGATCTTCTCTGGTTTTGCCTTTTCCATGGCAGTTCCACCAACAATTAGGCGTGTATTTAACTAACCTCATACAATTAACTGTAGTGATTTCATTATTTCTTCCTGCATTATTTCCCTGCTTGATAAAGCACTCACCACAAGTATGTTTGTGTTGGGTGGCCACAGAAAACAGAAGCCACAGAGGTGCTCGCCAAGGAGGCTGTCAATGTTTCACACAGGTTCAGTATTTAGATATTTAAAACATTTCAAGTGGGGTACACACAGCAGCACTCGCCACATGAAAGGATCCTGCAGCAGGTTAGTGAAACATCACGCAGAGCCAAAAGGCTCTTCAAGAAACCCATGACCTCCTCCAGCAGGGCAAACGCACAAACTAGTACCTATCTTTAAATAAAAATGGCCTTGCAGACATTGCTCTCCCTGGTCCCATCCTCCTCTGCTCAAGCAGGGCCAATACAAACACGCTGGCAAGTCAACCTAGTTCACCGAAGTGAGTTAAGTTAAATTAATGAACTCACTGTCTGTTTAGCAGCGGTCACTCAGCTTGTGTTAACTGGATTGCATTACTCAGCTAAAAGGGAAGCAGTTCACTACTTGTGGGCGCTGGAAAGTAACTCGCCATAACAGTATTTTGCTTTTGAGTCGCTTACAAGCTGGGCAATCATTAACTGCACCCCTGAAATTCTCCATTTCTGCTGCATTGCAAGTTCTGTGCAAGAAGCCCCAGCTAACCTGACAGCAAAGCTAACCAATGTACAGCTGCACCGTGCCAGCGTGGGCCATATTTTTTAAATTATTACAGGGGGAACGTGCCAGATCTCCCACCCATTGCCCGCTCCCGCCGCACGTGCGGTGACGACAGCAAGTACAAAAATCAAGCGGGATGTCACCTGCGCGCGCTGCTCCGGGCCCCTGTCCCCTGTCCCCATCAGCCCAGGGACAGCGGAGCCACAAGCTCAGTGGACACACTCACAGCTTAAAAAAGCCTAAAAACCACCAAGGTGATCCAAAATGTTCACGTTTGCTGCCCTGTCCCGCTCAGCTTCACACAGCAAGCCGAGGGGCTCCACAGCCGGGGCTGTCGCAAACCACGACCCCCGCGCGGCCTCGGGTGCAGCTGCAAAGCCCAGGCCAGGCCCGCACTGCGCGTTTCGGGGCGCCCGGCCCGCACCGCCATGCTCGGGGGTGCCCCCCCCGCACCCCGGGCGGCCCCTCACGCCGCCGGCCGCCTCCTCCTCCCCCGGCGGGGGGCCCAGGCCGGGCCGCGCCGCGCCGAGCCAAGCCGAGCCGCCGGCACCCACCTGCGCACCGCCTCCACCGAGCCGGCGATGGGCACCCCGCCGCCCTCGCCGCCGCTGTCGTAGAGGACGCCGCTGACATCCAGCAGCAGCCCCCGCACCGCCCGCGCCCAGGCCGCCATCTCCCCCCGCCGCGCCGCGGGGGCTGCCGGGAAATGGAGTCTGAGGCGGGCGGGCGGGACCGCGCCTCACGCCCGGCGCGATTCGCTCCGCCGCCGCCGCGCCGCCTCTCCATGCACTTATTAATTTATTTTGGGGTTTTTTAAGAAGGCACCTGAGGCCGCACGGGCCAGGTTTGGCTTTTCCAGGAGACGGCAGCAGCAGCGCGGCAGTGCCCGGCGGCTGCAGGCAAGCCCCAGAAGCGCGGCTCCTCTCCTCAGGCGGGGCGAGCCGGGCTGCCCGCCGCCAGCAGCCGGCCGAGGGGGCCGGCCGGGGACTGGGCGCCCGGCGGGTCAGCGAGGGCCGGGGCTTGCTCCCCGTGTCGCCATAAGCCCCCTCAGGCATGGCATCCCCGGGGAAAAAAACTTCCATCCTCTGAAACCCACATGGCACCTGAGCCAGAAGCTGTCAAGAGCGTAGGCAACATCCGTGTTCTCTTCAGGATTTATACTACTTGTGTCATTTCTGGAAGGGCTCCAGACCCTCAGCGATACCTTCGTGTCAGCACCCGGAGCCTTGATTTGGGCCAGGCTTTCCCAAAGCACGAGACACTTGGCATCCATCTTCCCACCCATCCCGCCGCTTCCCCGTGGCGCGGGAGCGTGGCTGGACAGACAGTGGTGCGAGGGCAGATCCCCACACCGCTCCCGCAGCCACCGCAGAGCCAGGGTTCACCACACACCCCGCAGGCAGCCCGCACCGCCTCTGCGGGTCTGAGGAAACTGAGGCAGGACAGGGTTTGGCCCTTGGGGACCGTGGCACTGAGCCACGCAGCGGCACAAGGCTGGCGGGACCCATGTCAGCTCAGCTGAAACACTGATGGGGCCATGCCCTGCCTCGGTATCTTCTACATGCCCAGCACTTCATACAGACCACAGAGAAAAAAACCCTGGCTCATCATATAAAGAATTGAACCGATCCCCTCCATTTTACAATCACGGATAAGACTTTATCAGCTGTGTTCTAGCTTTACAGATAACATTGTTTTCTCCCTTGATAAAGCCCCAATGCTTTCTTATTCTAATTCCATCAATAGCATGCCACGACTCCCAGAATATTTAAGGAGTTGTCGTGGAATTATAGTTCACTTTGTTTTAAGAAAAGCAGAGGAGCCTTGGCAGCATTGATTTGCATCACCGCTTCTGCCATAGCCTCTGGCTTCTCCTTAAAGATAATATCTAAACTGTGAAATTCATTAAATAGATCCAGAAATGGATCAGGTTATTTAAAACAACATTACTAATGGCGCAGTATCTCGGCTGTCTCCACCGATAGTGAACATTGTCTTGGATAATGTTATCAGTCCAGGACACCCGCTATGAATATTGATCCACAGCTTGTTACAGCCATCACTTGCCGTCAGGACAGGTCAGGGTTGAAACCCACCTAGCATCAAAGCAATTTAAAGACAGAACTCGGGCTGAATTTTAATGCTTGAGCTAGGAAACGGACCAACTTCAAACGCTCTGCTAAAACTAATCCACAAACCTATGCTTTTTCGTGTGTGCCTTTTCACATGCATGTATGTCTGTAGGTCAGTGTGCATGCATGGATGATACTTGAAGATGTCTGCTAGCTCACAAATTAATCTCAATGCTGCAATTTACCTCCTCAGCTCCCGCAGACACAACTCAATCAGAAGTATTTGTAGTTTCACATAGATCAGATTTTTTTTCCTTCAAACACAAAAAAAATACCTAGCACTGCCAAGGCTTTTAAGCATTCTTAAAATACTGAGCCATACACTTATTTACCATACAACAATACTTACGGTTTGTCCACATAGTTTGAAAGTAATGTTATGCCACAAAAAGAATCTTGTTTCAAAAACATTGACAGGATCTGCCCTAAGACTTCATACCCATTTTCTTTATTTGATCTCGCTTTTGTACCAAGCTGTTCAGTGGCTGCAGCTGCTCCTCCCCTTTTTCTTCTCCTTCTTCTGCACCTCAAGGAACCTGAAATACATTAGCAATAATCAACTACCACGCACCACTGTTTTCCAGTTCACCACCACCTTCACTTTTATGCACTTTTTACCACTTTTAGGGTACATCCCTAAAACTAAGATTTATCCTTCTGCAGCTTTAGTGTGTGAACTCCTCAGGACTGAGCTCCTTTCTCTTCTGCTGGTGTGGGGTAGCCCATAGCAGAGGCCAGTGCCAATCAGGTTCTTGGATGCTGCCACCACATAATTAACAGTAACAATTACTTGTAACCACATTACCCTGCACATCTTCATCTCATCTCTTGCTCTCCTATTATCTTAAGGCCTATGCCTTTGCAATTGCAAATAGAAAGCCCAATTCTGCTGAGGCTGAGATGCCAGTCAAGAGGAAGAGGGCTGTGGTCTGCACCTCTTCCTGGGAATAAAAGCAGGTTGGAATAACAGGTTCCTACCAAGGGCTGCCTTCCCTGGCCTCCTCTGGCTGAAGGGTGCCCCTTCCTTCACAGAATGAATCATAGAATCAGAGAACGGGTTGGGTTGGAAGGGACCTCAAAGCCCACCCAGTCCCACCCCGTGCCCCAGGCAGGGCCCCCTCCCCCCAGCCCAGGCTGCTCCCAGCCCCATCCAGCCTGGCCTTGAGCACTGCCAGGGATGGGGCACCCACAGCTGCTCTGGGCAGCCTGGGCCAGCGCCTCGCCGCCCTCACGGGGAACAATTTCTGCCTCACAGCTCATCTGCATCTCCCCTCTCTCAGCTTAAGGCCATTCCCCCTTGGCCTGTCACCACGTGCCCACGTACAAAGCCCCTCTCCAGCTTCTTGCCGGCCCCTGTAGGTGCTGGGAGCTGCTCTAAGGTCTCCCCGGAGCCTTCTCCTCCCCAGGCTGAGCAGCCCCAGCTCTCCCAGCCCGGCTCCATGGCAGAGGGGCTCCAGCCCCCTGACCACCTCCGTGGCCTCCTCTGGGCTCGCTCCAACAGGTCCGTGTCCTTCTCATGCTGGGGGCCCCAGAGCTGGTCGCAGCGCTGCAGGGGGGTCTCACGGGAGCGGAGCAGAGGGGCAGAATCCCCTCCCCCGCCCTGCTGGCCATGCTGCTGGGGATGCAGCCCAGGGCACGGGGGGCTCTCTGGGCTGCGAGCGCACATTGCTCGGTCACATGGAGCTTCTCATCCACCAACACCCCCAAGTTCTTCTCCTCGGGGCTGCTCTCAATCCATTCTCTGCCCAGCCTGTTATTTGTGCTTGGGATTGCCCCGACCCACGTGCAGGACCTTGCACTTGGCCTTGTTGCGCTTCATGAGGTTCACAGAGGCCGGCCTCTCAAGCCTGTCCAGGTCCCCTGGATGGCATCCCTTCCCTCCCGCGTGTCGCCCGCACCACACAGCTTGGTGTTATGGGTGAACTTGCTGAGGGTACACTCAATCCCACTGTCCACGCTGCTGACAAAAATGTTAAGCAGCACTGGTCCCAATACAGACCCCTAAGCAACACCACTTGTCACCGGTCTCCACTTTGACATTAAGCCATTGATTGCAACTCTCTGAGTGTGACTATCCAGCCAATTCCTTATCCACTCAATGGTCCACCTGTCAAATCCATATCTCTCCAGCTTAGAGACGAAGCTGTCATGTGGGACAGTGTCACATGCTTTGCACAAGTCCAGGTAGATGACACCAGTCGCTCTTCCCTTATCCACCAACACTGTAACCCTGTTGTACAAGGCCACCAGATTTGTCAGGCATGATTTCCCCCTAGTGAAGCCATGTTGGCTGTCACCAGTCACCTTATTTTCCATGTGCCTTAGCACAGATTCCAGGAGGATCTACTCCATGATCTTCCCAGACACAGAGGTGAGACTGACTGGCCTGTAGTTCCCTAGGTCTTCCTTATTTTGCTTTTTAAAAAATGGGGGTTATGTTTCCCCTTTTCCAGTCCATGGGAACTTGACTGGATTGCCATGACTTCTGAAATACGATGGATAGTGGCTTAGCCACTTCATCTGCCAGTTCCCTCAGGACCCGCAGATGCATCTCATCAGGTCCCATGGAGTTGTGCACCTTCAGGTTCCTTAGATGGTCTTGAACCTGATCTTCTCCTATGGTGGGTGGTTCCTCATTCTCCCAGTCCCTGCCTTTGCCTTCTGCAGCCCGGGCGGTGCGGCTGGAGCACTTGCTGTTGAAGACTGAGGCAAAAAAGTCATTGAGTACCTCAGGCTTTGCCATATCCTGGGTAACTAGGTCTCCTGTTTTCTTCTGGAGAGGGCCCACATTTTCCCTAGCCTTCTTTTATCACCGATGTACCTATAGAAGCTTTAGCTGTTGCCCTTGACGTCTCTGGCCAGATTTAATTCTATCAGGACTTTAGCTTTCCTAACCTGATCGCTGGCTGCTTGGACAATTTCTCTGCATTCCTCCCAGGGTACCTGTCCTTGCTTCCACCCTCTGTAGACTTCCTTTCTGTGTTTAAGTTTTTCCAGGAGCTCCTTGTTCATCCATGAAAGCCTCCTGGTGTTTTTTGCCGGACTTTCTCTTTGTAGGAATGCATCGCTCCTGAGCTTGGAGGAGGTGACCCTTGAATATGAACCAGATTTCTTGGGCCTCTCTTCCCTGCAGGGCTTTATCTCATGGTACTATACTAAGCAGACCCCTGAAGAGGCCAAGGTCTGCTCTCCCCAATTCTGTGGTAACAAGCTTGCTGTGTGCCCTCCTTGCAGCCCTAAGGACCTTGAACTCCACCATTTCATGGCCACTGCAGCTAAGGCTCCTCTTGAGCTTCACATTCCCCACTACCTGCTCCTTGGTGAGAATAAGGTCGAGCATAGTACCTCTCCTCATTGGCTCCTCTATCCCTTGGAGAAGGAAGTTATCAACAACGCATTCCAGGAACCTCCTGGATGGCTTACACCCTGCTGTGTTACCCCCCCAACAGATATCGGGGTGGTTGAAGTCCCCCATGAGGACTAGGGCTTGTGAATGTGAGGCTGCTCCTATCTGTCTATAAAGGACCTGATCCACCTGGTCCTCCTGGTCAAACAGCCCGTAGCAGACCCCCACTATAATGTCACTTGCCCCTGCTCTCCCTTTAATCCTGACCCATAAGCTCTTGGTGGGCTCTCACCCATCCCCAGGTGGAGCTCCATGCACTCCAGCTGGTCGTTGACATAGAGGGTGACACCCCCTCCTCCTCTGCCCTGACTGTCCTTCCTGAAGAGCCTGTATCCTTCCATCCCAACACTCCAGTCAAAGGAGCCATCCCACCACCTCTCCGTGATGCCAGTCAGACTGTAGCCCTGCAGGCGCACACATGTCTCTAGCTCCTCTTGTTTATTCCCCACGCCATGTGCCTTCGCATTTGCGTGGGGTCCCCCTGAAGCTGACTTACTGGCTGGGGTGGCTGGAATTCCTTTGTGCTGCTCTTCAGGTGCTCTCCTGCTGCCCTGTGATCCCTCTCCAGGCTCTGGGCATCTCTTGCTGGCACTGGCATCAAACTGGTAGGAGTGGGATGGACTGAGGTTCCCCTTTCCTGGCAATGCTACTGTAAAGCCTTCTTCTCCAGCTTGGCAAACCTATGACGGAAAATACTGCATCTACACCTCAGCCTGATTCATGGCACCAGCAAACACCGGAATGCTGAGAGGGAAAAGCATCCTCCTGAGCAGAACCAGATGTAGAGATACCAGGTTTCTTGTAAGCGCTGCTGGCGAGAAGTGGTCACGGTCATGGGACTGGCACAGGGTGGAGAGGCTTGGCCCGCTGTTGCCTACTCTATCCCAGTTCCAGGTGCGAACAGACAACAAAGCGTTACCACTCAAGGCAAGGAGGGTTCATCAGGGTGCTCGGTGGGGCAGGTACTGCTCCACAGCAGGCGTGCCTCAGTTTCCCTGCCTATTAACTGGGAATGGCATGAATGCCACGGGTGAGTTGCAGGAGCTGGGGGCAGCCCATGGCCCAGAGTCTGAACCAGACTGGCCCCGGGCTGACCCAGCATGAGAAGCTGCTCGTTCCCCCCGCGGTCCCCGCCGTAGTTTCACATCTGAAACGGCCGCTGGCAGCGGGAGCGCTTCGAGCCAGGACCCGCGGGGCGCAGCGCAGGCGGGTGCGGGAGCCGTCCCGCCGAGACAGGCGGCTCCCCCCGCCGGACCCCCGCCCGCCCAGGGGGCTGCAGGTGGCCCAGCGGGGGCACAGCGGCACCAGGGGCTCTCCGGACCCCGGGGGGCAGCAGCTGCCGGCGGGCTGCCACGTGCCGCCGCATCCTTGCACCGGCGGCGGACCCGGCTCTGGTGCCGGGGCTCCTGGCCGCCCCCGGCCCACCTCGCTGCGATGTGTCGCCCTCCGTGCCCTCCGTGTGTCCGTCTCGTGTCGTGCGTCGTCGTCCGCCCCCCCCCCCCAGTCCGGGGCAGGTAGCGGGAAAGCCCGGTCGCCGGGAGGCTGGGACGGAGGGTGGGAGGGAGGCGCCCGCTGCGCCCCGCGGAGCCGCGGGGAGGGGGCGCGGGGGCGGCGTGCCAATGGCTGCTCTGCCCCCTCCTCTGCCCCCACCCCGCCGCCGGCCCCTCCGCCCTCCCCGCCGACCCTCCTCCCCGGCGCTCACTCCGCGCCGCCAGCGCCCAGGCGTGCGGGTCGGGAGGCGGCCGGCTCCGCGCCCGGCGCAGCCCTCCGCCGGCTCCGCGCTGGGAGCCAGCAGGTCTCCGGGAAGCGCGGAGGGTGGGGGGGATGCCGGAATGCCCGGACCGCGGGGCCAAGGCGGCCCCCATCCATCATAAAATCTCCTTCTCCATCTTAGACATCCTGGATCCCCAGAAATTCAGCAGGAGACGCGAACCGGCCGCGGGGAGCTGGGGCAGCGGCCCCCGCTCGGGCGAGCGGGAGAAAAGTTTGGGAAGAGTTGAAGTAGGAAAGGACGCTGCTGCTCCCGGCAGCGGGAGGAATAAACTAGAGGCACATGGTAGGAACGCGCTCGAGTTTCTCCGGCCGGCGCTGGCGGGGCGAGCAGGTGGAGGCGCCGGCGGACGGGGGCCCCCGGCCCCCCGAGCCCGGGCTGCGCTCCCCGTGCGGGGCTCTCGCAGGAAGGTGCAGCGGGCAGCGCGGGGGGGGGGAGGGAGGGAGGGAGGGAGGGAGGGGGGGCTGGGGCTGGATTTTAAGTCTCGATGATGCGAAGGGAAAAGTTCTCGGTGTGTCGTTACCCGCCCCCCCGCGCCGGTTCCCGGCGTGCGGGGCCAGCCGCCGCCGCCCGAGGAGGACGGGGCATCCCGCCGCCGCATCCCGGCCCCGGCTGCGGCTGCTCTCCCCGCGGCACGGCGGCCCTTCCCCGGGGCGGGGTGGGGGTCGGGGCTGCCCCGGCCGGCCCTGACCGGCAGCGGGACGGGCGGCTGGGTAATTGCTCAGCCCGTCCCCACCGGAGGATGCCTTAGCTCCCGCTGATCGATATCCTATTACCGACTCCCGCCTATCTCCTGCCCGCAGCTTGCAGGTGCCCACTTCAAACCTCCTTCCCCCGGGCTGATCCTGATACTGTTCGATTAAAACTTACCTTTAATAGATGACATCTATCGATCTGGCCCTCGCAAATCTGAAACTCCATTAGCGCGGGGATGGGGAGGGGGGAGGGGATTTATTTCGCTTCAGAAGGGGACTTTAATAACTTCTTTTTTAATTGGTAAGAAATCCATACCGACGCCTCCCCCCTCCCCGCCGCAGACGCGATGGCACAGCGGGGAGCGCGGAGGTGCTCCCGCACGGCGGGCGGGCGGTTGTTTAGGGTGTTTTTTTTTCCTCCTCGTTATTTGATTTTAACGATTGCCCTTGTTTTATCGCGCTGGCGGGTGGGGGGTGCCGGGGGAGAGGCGGCTGGGCGCGGGGTGGGGGGCGGGAGGAGGGTGCGCGGCCGCCCCCCGAGGCGCCCTGACGAGCGCCGCCATCTCGCCTAGATGCGCACTCCCCGGCGGAGAGCGGCGCGGAGGCAGCGGGGCAGGAGCGCGACGAGGAGGGCCCGCCCGGGGCCGGGGCCGGGGCCCGCCCGGCCGCTCCCGAGGAGGCGGGCTCGCCGCGGGGCGCCCGGCGGCGGCGGGCCGAGGCGGGGTGCGGCAAGCCGCGGCGGGCGCGGACGGCCTTCACCTACGAGCAGCTGGTGGCCCTGGAGAACAAGTTCCGGGCCACGCGGTACCTGTCGGTCTGCGAGCGCCTCAGCCTGGCGCTCTCCCTCAGCCTCACCGAGACGCAGGTGAAGATCTGGTTCCAGAACCGCCGCACCAAGTGGAAGAAGCAGCACCCGGGCGCCGATGGGGCGGCCCCCGCCGCATCCCCCGCGGCGGCCGCGGGCGGCAGCAGCCCCAGCCCGCCGGGCCCCGGCGCTCTGCCCTTCCAGACTTTCCCTGCGTACGCCGCCGCCAACGGCCTCGGCCCGCCGGCCGCCCCCTTCGCGCTGGGCGGCGGCCCCTTCGCGCCCTTCCTCGGCCCCGCGTACCTCGGCCCCTTCTACGCCCCGCACCTCTGAGCCGGGCCGGGAGCCGGGCGCCGGGCGGCGGGGCCGAGCCGGCGGGGCCGCCCGGGAGCCAGGCGGGGCGCGGCGGCCTCACTGCTGCTGGTTGCATGGCCATGTGAAGTGTAAGAAATTGATTTTTTTTCTAGGCGTCACAGCAGAATGTGTAAGGTACCATACTTGGACACAGAGGGGAAAAAAACCCCAAACCCCAAGCCACTGTAACCACTGGATTTTATTAGCACGTTTGAGATGTAATTACAGCTGTTGGAGATGGGAAAAGTAACCCTCTTTACACATGCCTGACACTAATTCCTTGCAAATTCTTCTCCAAGTCTGTTTGTAAAACACTCCTCGCTGCCATTTGGCTTGCCAGCACATGTCCCAGATGCGGAGAGCTCGTTACTGCCGTCAGTGCTGCTGCTGGTGCATGTGGCCGTGTCACATCCCAGGGATGCTCGCAGGTGAAGACATCCTCTGAATTCACTCATGGACTCGGTTGTGCCCTGTTTGATTTATGTTGTGTTATCGTTTCTGACTTTGGGCCTGAAAACTGCAAGCCGTGGACTTGGTACCCCACCTGGAAGAGAGTTTCTCTTTTTTGTCTGAGAAGGTGTAGGAAACGGCAGCTCCGTGTCATCAGGCGACAAGTAGAAAATCTGTCCAGTCAGTGGGAAAGTGTTCAGTTGCTGCTAATGTACACTGCCTTTCTTTTCAGTTCATTCCCAGTGACTTCAGAGGTTTTGGATGAGATGTCTAAAGATCATTCTTTTTGCAGAGAACAGTTGTTCTTGTGATAATACAGCATTAGTGCCAAATGAGGCAGAAAAGAAAACATAAATCAGAGAAAATGATTACATTATTCATTTCTTTAAAAATGGGGCACTTGTGGTAGAAAATAAGTAAAATGCAGAATTTCCAGCATGCCGAGACCTATTTTCCATAACAGAGAAACACATGCTTTTTCTTTTTTGCTTTTTGGAGCATTTGTTAGAAAGGAAAATCACATTTCATCTTCATCGTTACAAGCACCGGAATGAAACGGAGTTTTAGCTGGGGGCTTATCTGTCCCTGAACGGATGGGAAGTAATTGGTTTAAAAAAAATCTGTCTCATGCAGTTTTACAAATTATTACAACACACTGTTCAAGACTTGTCCTCTCAGTCTCTTATGATGTTTTAAAGTATACATTGGCTCTCCAACCAAAAAGTTTAAGTCATAAATCCTATCTAGCTCTTCTTGTGTTTGTCTAAATAAAACATTTTTTTTAAATTATACCATGTTTAATTGTTTTTAATTGTACTTGGACAAAGCAGCGTTTGCTTTGTGGACCAGTTCCCCACTGGGTGTGTATGGAGACAGTGCCCTGGGGCCGCATGCATTGACTGCTGGTGGTACCCCACCTCCTCCAGGTGGGCTGCGAGGAGGGGCTTCGCGGACACCCCTTTCTTGCAGAAATTGGCTTCCTGACTTCCAGCTTTGCAGGGAGCGAGGTGTGAAGCGCTCAAGGCCAGGCTTAGAGAACAGCTTCTGGCAGGCAGGCTAACTGAAATTGCCTGCCGTTGTCTTCCGCACTTGAAGAGGAGGTGTTCGGTGTCGCCTCGATTACTTGTGTAGCTATGAACAAAGCATCAGGTTCGCCTAGGGTCATGGTTTTGGAATTCATAAGTACTGTATCAATTTATTTACTTGCAGGTTAATTAAAGTAACTTTTTAACTCTGATTTGACTTAAGTTAGAGTTGGAAAAGACAGGGTTGTTACAACCACACAGCATACATCCTGAGCTGCTGTGTTTTCTGGGCATTGAATCAGCAGCCCCAGGTGTCTGAGCCATCGGGATGCAACACTGCTAGCAAACCAGCTGTCCATTTCTGGCTGCCTGTAGCCAAGCCCCACAGAGAGAGAAAGATGTTCTACCAGGCTTGTCTAGTCCATTTTCCCTGCCACAAGTTAGGACTAACCAGACCTAAATCCTCTTGACTATTTGTGGTCTCCTACATGTGATTGGCATCGCTGTGCATGAAAAAACGGTTCTTAATTTCATTTGGCTGTCACTTTTAAGACGTTCCCAGAGCACGAAATGGTTGGTCACCTGCACTGTACTGAAACTTCTGGTGGAAAAAAAAGACTTGTGTGCTGTCATTTGTCCTGTGATTAGTTCTATTCCTTAAGAAGTGTAAATCGTAGCAAAAAACAGGGAACGTTACGAATCAAAATAACACAAATACTATAAATTGTCTCCTCCTTTGAGATGTGGTTTTGCTGTTCATAAATGTTTTCTAGGCTCTGCGGTTTGCCAGCAATTTTGCCTTTGGCAAAACGATGTTAGCTTTATAGGAAATCTGAATACTTCATTCCTGTGCAAGAAATGGCAGCCCTTTTTTCCACCGCTTTTAGTCAACTTCTATAGCCCAGATTCACAAAAATGTTTTACAGTTAATTCCAGAGAAGATACTGGTCATGGTTCCCACTTTGCGTGACTTGCACCTCTGCACAGCATTGGAAAGGCGATGCATAGCAATGGGACTGCAGATTTTCTGGCACTGATCCCAGGCCACCAAAGCGTTTCTGGCTAAACGCTTCCAAGCCCTTCAGATAGACCCTTCCCCTCCTGCTTTGCTGAGGGGGCAGCTGCTTGGGTGGGTGATCTCTTTGGCTTCTAGTTAGGGATGTGGTGACTGGCCACTTATTACAGCTGTAATTAAAAGCAGTCCCGGAAACAGCAATTGCCATCAAACACTGCGTTGTCCAGATTATGCTATTTGCGCTGGTAACACTTTTGGAAATGCCCCACTGAGTATCCATTATCTCTAACAATTCTGAATACCGATTTGTGCAGTATTTTCAGGCATAGACAAAAATTGACTTTACTCACAGCTGAGTATAGATGTTAAAGGGGATCACACGTAAGTCCCATGTGTAAAAGGCAAAATATGCATTTCTATTAAATTAAAAGTTTTGAATTCAAATGCTCCACAGAGTACAGGAAAGTTAGTAGCCTCCCTCATTCCTACCATACCATCTGTAGTAGCAGCGTCTGTGGTGAGCAGGCATCATCAGCTGTGCTTCAGACTGCCCAAACTACTGGCAACTTCTAGGTCATGCAAGCCTGGATAGAGCTTTGCTTATACTCTTTTTGGTTTTATTCCAGAACATAACACGGCAGCGAGGGTACTAGGCTTGAAATCTCACCTCCAGCAATGGCATCTACTTGGTGCTTCATTGGACAGCAAGAGAGCATATGCTGTGCTTCAGCTGTAGAAAGGGAAAGCTTTTGGCTCATACAGTGTTCATCACTAGACAAAAATTTCACTCTTGTTTCATACCTTCTCTCTGCACAGGCAATATTAATGGTCCAAGAACCACAAAAGCACTTTGGAAATCAACTTCATTTAAGCTAATAACGAAAGAAGTACATGGGGGAACACCGTGACATCACAGTTTGGGAAAAGTTAGAAATGTCAGTTTAACTGGACTTTCAGATCTGTACTTAAGAAAAAAATGAAACAACTCATACCGTTGGGTTTGCAAAGTCTGAAGAATACACTGGACAATTAAATGCATTGAGAAACAAAATATAAATATATTTATTGAAATGTCAGTGAGCAAGCGTTTTTCATGAAGAAAACCGATATGGTTTGTTGTGTAATAGAGGACTGGAAAATTAAACTGAATTCTATTTCCTTCCTGGTGATCTCTTCCTTTCTCATAATTTGCCAGAACGTCTGTAATAAGCTGCGTCCCACCGACACACAGCTTACTGAGCTGGGGATAGGATCCCCTGGTTTCCACCTGTGGATTTTACTTTGCAGCGCCCGTCCCCCTGCGCTGGGCACTGGCCAGGCCGCCCCTCGAAGCCGGGCTCAGCTCTGGGCCCCTCACTCCCAGACAGACCCTGGGGGGCCGCAGCGTGTCCAGAGCCGGGCAGGGGGCTGGGCAGGGGGCTGGGGCACAGGGCTGGTGGGCAGCGGCTGGGGGAGCTGGGGGGGCTCAGCCTGCAGAAAAGGGGGCTCGGGGGGCCCTGATGGCTCTCAGCTCCCTGGCAGGGGCTGTGGGCAGGGGGGGTCGGTCTCTGCTCCCAGGGAACCAGCCACAGGACAAGAGGGAACGGCCTCGAGTTGCGCCAGGGGAGGGTTAGGTTGGGTGGCAGGGAAAGTTCTTCTTCACCAAAAGGGTGGGCAAGCCCTGGCACAGGCTGCCCAGGGAGCTGGTGGGGTCACCAGCCCTGGAGGTGTTTAAAAAATTCGTAGAGGTAGTGCTTAGAGAAATGATTTTGTGGCAGACTTTTCCAACCTAAATGATTCAAAGTAGGGCCGTGTAGAGAGAGTCAGGGATGACCCAAGACAAGGAGCAGGCAGAGACTGAGCTCAGTGACCTTGCTGTTCCCTGCTTCTGGCAGAACAGTTCCTTCAGAAGAAACATGACCACTGATATTTTTTTGTCACTGTGGAACATGTAAGTCCTACCTCCTGATGGCAGCACAGGTTTTATTTATGTTAAGGTGTACATAGCAAATGTCTTTTGGCAGATGTGCTCTTGGCCATCCACACTCAGATACACCTGTGTTGTGTGAAATGGCCAATGCACAGGAGACGCAAACATAGAACCGTGGAATCATTTGGGTTGGAAAAGACCCCTGGGATCACCAAGTACAACCGTTAACCCAGCACTGCCCAGCCCACCGCTAACCCGTGTCCCTAACTGCCACACCTACACCCCTTTTAGGCACCTCCAGGGCTGGTGACCCCACCAGCTCCCTGGGCAGCCTGTGCCAGGGCTTGCCCACCCTTTTGGTGAAGAAGAACTTTCCCTGCCACCCAACCTAACCCTCCCCTGGCGCAACTCGAGGCCGTTCCCTCTTGTCCTGTGGCTGGTTCCCTGGGAGCAGAGACCGACCCCCCCTGCCCACAGCCCCTGCCAGGGAGCTGAGAGCCATCAGGGCCCCCCGAGCCCCCTTTTCTGCAGGCTGAGCCCCCCCAGCTCCCCCAGCCGCTGCCCACCAGCCCTGTGCCCCAGCCCCCTGCCCAGCCCCCTGCCCGGCTCTGGACACGCTGCGGCCCCCCAGGGTCTGTCTGGGAGTGAGGGGCCCAGAGCTGAGCCCGGCTTCGAGGGGCGGCCTGGCCAGTGCCCAGCGCAGGGGGACGGGCGCTGCCCTGGCCCTGCTGGCCACACCATGTTTGCTCTGGCTATTCCCTTTATCAGCTCCCTGGTGGGCTCCAGATAGCTATTGCTGGACTGTAACACCTTGCTCTTACTCCTGAAGGTGTCAGCTAGGAAGACCTGGAGCAGGAAACGTACCAAACATTTCAAAATTGGTTACTGTGCGCTGGGTTCCAGCCAGCAGTTTTTCTGTACGATATGTAAGAAGCAGACTGGGTCCCTTTTAAAGACGTGGGTATCTAATTCTACATTATTTTCTATGACACATATTAGAACAACAGGTATGTGCAAACCTAGTCTTGGTATACTCAGTCTGACAGCTAGACCCTTTTTCTTGTTTACCTTATTTCATAAAACATCATAGATACTACCTTTGGCAACCTGCCAGGCCTATACCATGTTCAGAAAAGCAATGAAAGTCAAGGTACTCATGTGTTTATCAAAGGGCTCACAAAATATAACAGCTGATCTATTAAATGCCTCATCAGCTCACTAAGTGGTCAGGTGACTCAGGAGTGATTGAGAAGCGTTGCTTTCGTCCCATAACTGGTTACGAATTAGATCAAAGTCTGATTTTCAGCAGCTTTACAGCTCACAGGCAGACTAGACGTCTAGCAAAATATTTGGTGTGTGAGATCCTCCTGAAGAAAAATTGATAATAGGGTTCTTGCATCACTAGACCTGAACGCGTTTTTTCTTTTCCAGTGTGACCCTGTATCAGCTGAGGTCACCTTGAACAGATCTTTACAGCGCTTTCTTGACACAGAAAACTCATATTCCGGGCCCCGTTTCTGGTAGGGTACTCAGTAAAAGTTTCTGGGAAGATACTGATGAGTGCAACTAATTTACAAGAGGCATGTTACAGGTTTGCTTTAGCCTCTTACTTGGCATCTTTGCTATTTTATTCACAGGAGGTGTTTTGTGGTTGCTGTGATTCATGTAGCCTGTAGCAACACCACCTTTGCTTACTACTGTAGCACAAATATTAAACTCAATTTATCTTAGATTTTCCCCTTTAAACACCAAAGAGTTCCCAAGCTAGCTTCTTTCTCAAGTTGATCATCTCATTTTCTGTGTTCTGTTGAAAGCCACATGAAAAATGTAATTAAAGATGTGGCATTCCATGGGGCTTAGGCACGTTGTAACACTGCAGAGAGATTTCAGTAGTATTTAAGATCCATGCTTTTCCATTGAGCAGCCTCTGACATGCTGAAAATACTGTAAAAGATACAAGATTTATGCACAAGATCAATACAAATAAAAGATTTTACTCCTTTTGACACATGCTGATTTGTTATAGTACCTTTGATCATGGAAATTATTTCACTGCTATTTCTTTAAACATTTGTATATTTTTTAAAAAGACAGAATATACAGAGATACATACTTTGCCAAATGAGAACTGTAGAAGATGTCAGGTTTTCTGTCTGTGGATCTCTGAGAACCTGACTTCACAAATTGAGAGCCAGCTGAGTTGAAACCTTGCCCTCTCAGGTTAGGTCAGTTCTGTGATGATGTCCCAACATCCAATACCTGTGCTGACTCCTCTTTCGTGTTCGTGGGTAGCCGTTAGACTTTCTTATCATCCAGTCCCTTCCACTGAATTACACTGAACGTCACAAGTATCAGTGAATTCAAGAAATGCTGCATTTCACTGAAAGTGCTACAGAAGAGCATTAGTTTGAATAAATGATAAACAAGCTGCAGGGAGCAAAGAATGGATTAAATACTTTACTAATTTATTTGTCCCTTACAAGGATAAGTAAGTAATGTCTGTCAAGATCCTGCTGCTTTCTGAAGATCTTACTTTCTTTTGGCAATATGCTCTCTGTATTTCTGACCCCTCAAGTTGTGTGATTTTTGAAAACAATTATTATGAAAGAAATTGTTTTAAAACTATGTACTTCAAGGCAAAGTCTTTTGTCCTAACATGTATCAAGAAAGTCTGTAATTTTCAGAATTATCTAGTATTCTAGAAAATGTAAGGCTAGTTTAAAGTCCTAACTGCAGAAGTTCAGGAACTGACTGCATGTCATCCTACGGTAATGACAGGTGGCAGATAATGCAGTAGGTTGCCTCGCTAATCTTTTACTGGAATGACACCAAATTAAAGTCTGACTTGGTCGAGGAGCTATGTAAATTCTTCATCTTAGAGACTACAGTAGCCCTGAGCAGGTGAGTGCTTACCATTTAGCAAGACTAGCAATTGTTGTTGCAGCAATGTCAAACACTGGAACAGCAGGGCTGGCAGGGACATGCTGTGGAAGAATTTTGAGAAGAGTTTCCCAGCTCCTGAGATAAAGTGTATCCAGATGTTCAGTGCTCAATCCTGAGATTAAGCAAATTGACAAGATACTTATTACACAGTTAGATGAATTTATGTTCATTTTCTGTGTGCTCTCATGACAGTTATAGCTGCCATCTGGGTCACATTTTGAAAGTCTGGAGAGCAGGTAAAGTAATTGTCTTTTCCAGAAATCACTGTCCTGAGAAAATCCAAGAATGAAGAATGGAAGTTAGGAAGCAAAAGGTCTGCAGGATCCAGATCAAAATTCATTTGTACAAGGAAGAAGCAAGCTCACGTATGAGGCACCTGAAAGCCTGAAATTCAAACTGACTTAGTCTCACTCCAATTTTCTTTGAATTTTATTTTAACATTTCTGATTTTTATGCTAGAAAATGCTATTCATTTGGTTTCTGTAAATTCTTGGACTCCTGCCCACCTTCTGCTCTCATGGATCTCACACTCGGATTGTGTTGCTGTTGGAATTGAGGTACACTACTGTCAGAGTTGCATGTCAGAACTAGAGAAAAATCTAAAACTAGTCACTAGTGAGCTGAAGATACACAGCTCTTAATCTGTCTTGGTACATCTGAAAGTTGGTTTTCCCAAACTCTGTCCAATTTGTGTCTTCCTGATAGTGTGATGCCCAGGGAATATGATGCTCACCAGACATTATATGTAGAAAGCCTCTTTCATTTAATTAACTTCAAGAAATACAAAAGCTTATACTTTACCTTTAAATTTAGCATACAAATAATATGTCTCATCTCATTTGTGGAAGGGTCTGGGTGTAGGCATTGATAAGCTGCAAAGGGAAATAGCTGAATGTAAGTTCAAACATTGGAAACAATGCCTAACAGAAGACAGTAACTTAAACTATTTTGATTCTATAATCCAGTTATCCACACTGTCATCTAACAAGCAGAATGTCATTGAAATCTGTGTAAAATAAGCCAAAATACAAATTAGGGAGGATAAGTATTAACTATAGCTCAAGGTTTATAGCGCAATAAGAATATCAGCTCTAAGGGTTGTTTGTGGTGCTTTCAGCTGGGTTAACTAACATCCATCCAATAAAACAGCACTATTTTGAGGGGGTCGTCCTATGCTTTGCCAAACTATCTTGAAAAATATGAGCTAAAAAAGAAATCTCTAACAGAATTTGAGAGGCAGATATGCTTTGCATGTATTACAATTTGTTGCTCGTGTGCTCTGACTGCACTGTAAAATATTCTGGCTGTGCTGCAGGAAAAACTAAAGTTTCTTGTCCTGCAAGGAATGTCTTAATGTAGAATTCTGCTGTCCGTAAATAACCAGAATAACACAAACATAGGCCATGGAAAGCCATTGTTCTATATAAGACACTATCAAAAATGTGCATGACCTTCAACTCTCATTGACGAAAATGAAAGATGGAAGTGCACAAGTAGAAAATTCTTGAAATCACCCATCTATCCCTTGGTATCTTATAATCATCTTCTTCTTGGCTCTTTCCCAGATATATGTGTTCAAGTAGGAGACATCTGCCACAGAAAAGTCTTACCCCTGTGTAGGTTTGATATTACACCAGACGCTTTCTGATAGTGGGCAAACCAAGAAATGATACATGGCCTGTGTCTGCGCGTTCCACACGTACACGTGTTACAAGAGTCCCATCACTGCATACTGTTACCTTGGCAGTCCTTGTTCAGATGACACAAACATCTGCAGGGCTGGCCTGCAGAGTACGTGACAGCATCACACTCTGCAGAAAGCTGTTCAGTATGAGGTACCTGGGCAGCTGTCAGGCTGCAGCTGTAGGTTGAGTTCTCCAGGGCAATATGCTGACCACGAGGTTTGCCTTAAAAGCTGCCTTTGGCTCAGAGAAGCATAACTTTTCTGCTGAGTGGCAGTTTCAACAAAAAAGAGAAATGGTGAAGACTACCCTTGTGGCTTCCCTAGAGATGGGAAGAGGGGTGGGACTGTCTTTCTGCCAGCACTGTAGACTTGTATTGGTTTTAGCTAACTCTGAACTTGCACCTTGAGCCTCATGACTTGGATAAACTTCATATCCAACCTGCTGACCGGTCTGAGTCTCACTCCGAAGTGAGGAACTCTTCCTCTGAGCTGAGTAAGAAACTACCATGCCATTAAAGAACTGAACACTGGTGCGTGTACCTAAACATCAGCTATTGAGGCACTTTGGGGACATACTGCAGCAGACCTAAGACAGTGTTAAACTCAAGAAAGGGCCCTGCAACCTTGCCACTGCACTCGTGCCTGCAGCAGCTCCCACGAGCAGCATGTTAATCCCTGGTGCACACTGAGCTTGTGCAGCCAAACTGACTTAGGAGGCCAAGGCTGTAATAATTCCCTTGTATTGGCCCTACCTCTAAATAACCACAATAACTGGGATGCAGTTCCTCCGTCTCTTCACATGCCTAATTCCCAACGACTTCAATGAGCATTTCTGCCAGAGACAGAGCTGCAGAATTACTCCTAACAACAGGCATGACTTAACTTGTTCTTCTTATAACTTTCTGGTTTACTCACATGTCAGATTGTATTTTATGGATAAGCAGAATGAATATAATAACCCTCTTTCCTCAAGTAGGTCAAGATTTTCTTCTTTTCTGCAGGCAAATTACTGTAAAATGTGAACATTTCATATTTTCTGTTTTTTGTATTTTGGTTGCTGTCATGTGGAGCCTTTTGGGTATCTACAGGTAACTAAATAGTACACATTAAGCGTCTGCTGTCCTTTTTTAAATCACAGGAAATACTATAGTTGAGAGCATCTGCCTCAAGATCTATGGTAATAGGTGATACTGTGCACAATGTGAACAACTTAAAATTCCAACTTGTAGCATATGAAGAAGAAAAATGGATATTTTCTATGTCTTGATTATAAATGCCAAAAACAAAGGAGGAAAGAAAGTGGGTCACAACAGGACTACAATGATCCTATATAAAACTGATCAAGTTTACGTTAAGTAGTGTTTTGAAGTCACTCTGTCGAGTGTTGAATTACTAGACACCAGCTGGGAGTTAGAATCATAGAATCACAGAGTAGTTTGGGTTGGAAGGGACCTCAAAGCCCACCCAGTCCCACCCCGTGCCCTGGCAGGGCCCCCTCCCCCCAGCCCAGGCTGCTCCCAGCCCCATCCAGCCTGGCCTTGAGCACTGCCAGGGATGGGGCACCCACAGCTGCTCTGGGCAGCCTGGGCCAGCGCCTCGCCGCCCTCACGGGGAACAATTTCTGCCTCACAGCTCATCTGCATCTCCCCTCTCCCAGCTTAAGGCCATTCCCCCTTGGCCTGTCACCACGTGCCCACGTACAAAGCCCCTCTCCAGCTTCTTGCCGGCCCCTGTAGGTGCTGGGAGCTGCTCTAAGGTCTCCCCGGAGCCTTCTCCTCCCCAGGCTGAGCAGCCCCAGCTCTCCCAGCCCGGCTCCATGGCAGAGGGGCTCCAGCCCCCTGACCACCTCCGTGGCCTCCTCTGGGCTCGCTCCAACAGGTCCGTGTCCTTCTCATGCTGGGGGCCCCAGAGCTGGTCGCAGCGCTGCAGGGGGGTCTCACGGGAGTGGAGCAGAGGGGCAGAATCCCCTCCCCCGCCCTGCTGGCCACGCTGCTGGGGATGCAGCCCAGGGCACGGGGGCTCTCTGGGCTGCGAGCACACATTGCCGGGTCGTGTTGGGCTTCTTGTCCACCAGCAGCTCTAAGTCCTTCTCCTCGGGGCTGCTCTCAATCCATTCTCTGTCCAGCCCGTGTTTGTGCTTGGGATTGTCCTGACCCACATGCGGGACCTTGCACTTGGCCTTGTTATTTCATACTTCTAATTTTTAAATCTCATAAACAGTCCATACAAACTTTTGAAAATGCATTTACATGTAGTGTCTATACATTCCATATGATTTCTTTATTTGAGCATATAAATATTTTTCCTTCTTTCAAGCCCTGCAGATTCCAAAAGAAAGCAAGCCTTTTCTTGCTTGAGGGTTAGTTGTTTGTTTGTTAGTGCTTGAAACTCTGCATTTCAAACACGAATCTGCAGCATTTACTTGGGTACACAACTGCTGTTTTCCTGGGAGTAAGGCTGGATGTCTGGCTTCTGAAATCATCTCCCAGGGCAGTATGCCTTTAGCTCCATGTGGGAGAGCCTGAACCCAAGATTCAGCACTTCAGCAATTGATCTTGGTTGCCTTTAGTTTGCATTCTTTAATTTTTCAGATGTGTATTTTCCTTACATGATATGTGCTGTATAATCCTTTGGACAAGGTCTGTCCTTTCTACATTTTTCTGCTTCCTCTGAAAAAGGCGTGGCTGGATGAATCTAAAACAATTGGAAGTGTCCTTGAGAAAAACAGAATTTAAAGGTAGGTAAAGGCTGTTCTTGAGTTGAGTCTATGAAAGATGAAAAGAAAGTAGCTCCCAGTACCTTTTTTTTTTTTTTTGTGGCTAAATAGGTAGAATGCATCATTAGCATGAGTTCAGCAAACTGATAAGCTATCTACCATGTTAATGAAATACCAAAGTTAAAAAAAACAGGTGACTTGAAACAGCATTTCTTACCCAGAAAAATCACATTGATCCCTCAGATGGCAAATTCTGGCCTATGTCCAATCAGACTATTTAAGAAAAGTGAGTATATGACAAACAAAATAATGCATTTTTTTCTTACACCAGAGATGAGCTGGAACCAAGTATAATACTGAAAACAGGTGGGTCATTGCTTATTTTCAGCCTTAAATTTTTAGGTGTTTCACAAAACAACATAGCTTTAACTAGAATACAAGGGGTTTCAATATCTCCTACACAATAACTGCTTATGGACTTAAGAAACTTGGCACAGTACAACCATGTATTCGCTCAACAGACATGACTGTGAAATGTGTTTTGCAATTTAGCACCTAAGGCACAACCTTTTGGTGCTTTACGCATTCAACTTTGGCAGCAGATGTAGGGCACTGTGTGTTGGCAGAATTAGGCTAGTAAGAGACACAAATACATTAGCAAATTGAGCCTAACTGTATGTGTATTTATAAAGAGCACAGTGTTGTCTGTTCTACTCCCAACCCTCACTGCATCAAGCTGACAGCACACTGGGAAAATTTTCCCTGAGGCGTTCTCCAAACACATAAGCAATGCTGCTCCCTGACATCCAAGGTCTGAGCAATTCGGTTAGAAGATATGACAAGATTCAGGAATATTTTCAAATGCGGGGTTGCTTTTGTGTGGGGAAGATATGCAAATTATCTGTATGTCAACCTAGGATACCATGTTTTCTTTGTGGAAAAAACAACTGTTTTCCAGCACTGATAGACTTGTCAGGACAAGTTATGAACCAAAAGCAAGAGGCACTCAGAAGACTGAGGCACTACTAAGACCGAGGTTTTTTTTGTTTTCTCTACTCCTCAGTGAGGTGAGTAGGATAAAAAGTGAAATATTCTCAGTGTTTTTCTTTCGGATTAAAACCAGCACATATTTATCAAACACAGCTCGTGGTTCCGTGCAAATGTCCAGATTTTCTGGTTACAAAACACTCTCCGAGTGCAATTCAGCCTGGGGAAAGGTCAGGGTTCTGCTGGCTAGTTACAGCCTGCCCCTGCTCACCTGCTGCAAGCTCCCTGGAAGAGCGAGCCAGGCCCTCCCGCAGCGGACCCCGCTCCCCACATGCCTCCCTCCTTCCCAAGGCAGCAGGGAGCGAAGACTGGGGCTCCATCAACGCCACGCCACTGGCGGAGCATCCATTCCCGGCAACAGCCAGCGCCGGAGGAACCATGGCGGGCTTGGGGAGAGCTGGTGCGTTTGACGCGTAGGCAGAAAACTGGGTGCAGGAGCTCTGTGAGGAATTTGTTAGCAAACTTAGTGAATCTCTGGCTATTGTTTTAAATTACTTTTTGTGAGCCACATATAAAGCGTAAAAAGATCAGGGAAAAGCTCACGCACAGCTTTTGTGAAGAGAAAGGAAGGACAGGACTGGCTTCAACTATCATCCTCACAGTGGCGCTTCGGGAAGCCATGACCTGCAGACACCACTGCCCACGCAAGGAGGCCACAGGCCAGTTGAGAGCGTTACCACAATCATCCCCCACACTGCCCATTTCCAGGAATGTCTTCCCAGTCCCTCTCTATTATTATTAATTTTTTTTTCTAGAGCAACTTCCCAGATGGGGGGCAAGCGCGGCCAAGGGTCCGTGGCACTACGGAGGAGCCGGCTGGGTGCTGACACCCGGCGGGAGGGCGCTCGGCTCGGTCCGCAGAGCCGGAGGCTTCAGCCCGCCGAGCGGGGAGATTTCTATGGCTGCAAAACCTGCCCCCAGAGCCCGGCCCGGCAGAGGCCAGCGGAGCCCGGCAGTGGCCAGCGGAGCCCGGCAGCGGCCAGCGCCCCCACGGGCCCAGGGCAGGGGCCGGCCGGCGTGCGGGAGCGGACCGGCCACCCTGAGGGAAGGAGAGCCACCGACCGCCTGGGCGGGACCTCGGCGCGCGGGGGTGCCGCCGTCCCATGCTGATTGGCTGAGCGCGGGGTGTACGCGCGGAGCTCGACCAATGGGAGGCGGCCGTGGGCGGGAGGGCCTGAGTGAGAGCGCGGGGGTGGAGGCGGCCAATTGGCGGCGGTAGCCAATCGGCGGCGGCGGGACGTCAGCGGCAGGGGCGGGGCGTGCCGCGGAGCGAGGAGCGGTGACAGTCGCCGCGGGCCGCCTCCGCCTCTTCGCCGCGGGCTCCGGGCTGAGAAGCAGCAGCAGCAGCAGCGGCGGCGGCCGGCAGGTACAGCGCGGCGGGGGGGCCCGGCCCGCGGGGCCCGTTCCTGCCTCCCGCGGGGTCGCCTTGCTCCGGGTGCCGGCCCGCGGCGGGTAGGGGCTGTGCGGGGCGAGGCCGCGGCAGGCCCCGTCGCCAGGACAACGGGAGGGGCCGAGCTGCCCAGTGGCGGCTGCCTCCAGGGGCGCGGCAGCGCCGGGCCGCTGAGCGGCCGGAGCCCCGGGATCCGGGGCCGGGCCGCTCTGGGCGCCCTCTGCGGGGGGAGCGGGGGTGCCAGCCTGGCCCCGGGCTCGGGCTGCGCCGCCGCAGGGTCCCCGTGCGCCCCGCGCCGCTGGCAGCCCCGCTGCCGGCCATGATGCCACCTTCGCCTTCGCAGGGGCCTTGGCCGGGGCCTGGCCAGAGGCTCCCGGTGTTTCACCGGGGTGTTTCATCCCGGGAACCGCAGGGTTTCTCGCTCTTCCATGTCTGCCGGCCTGGGTCCTGAGCTGGGTCTGATGTGGCGCTGCTCTGCAAAGGTAGTTTGGGTGGCCAGGCTGATACCCCTCCTGCTACAGCTTGTCCCCTTGAACGTTCACCCCCTTTGGATTCAGTTGGTAAAGGCCGCAGGTGGCATCGATTCTTCTGTGCTGTATCAGCATGAGTATTTTTTGTGTATTTTATAAAATAGGCCGTTTATCTTGGGGGGTGTTTCCGTGTATGTCATGGATTGGGTACACAGAACCGTTCAGTTTACTCGGGAGGCCTGCAGGTGCAGTGCTCTTGTCTGGATATTCTTGCTCAACAGCTGAGCAGAGTTGTCCAAGTATGTTTTACAGCTGTGCTTTGAGTAACTCTTCTGTTCTGATGCAAGACCTTTTCCACTTGGTGAAATGCCTGGCTCCTGATTTCAGTGCTGCGTGCTACAGGGCATGATCATATTTCTCATGTCTTCACAGTTGATAATAAGTTTGGGAGTTTGGGTTTGTTGGGTCCCCGTCATCCCGGCCCGTCTGTCATCGTTGTCGTCCCCCCCCCTCCCCCCTTATTTTGCTTCTCCTCTTTCTTGAAGTTTCATCTTGTCTTGCTGATCCATCAAAACCAAATTTTTCTCCTCTTAACTCGAGATGCATCCATAATTTTCAGCTTCACTCAGCCCTACACCATGTAATCTCCCACACCTTGGCTAAAATGATGTGGCCTCACTAGCATAGTTTGCAGGGCATTTCTCCTCGTGGAGGGGAAAGCCCTTTTAAATATTTCTAATTAATGTTTTCCAACCTGAAAGAAGTAAAAGAGCCTCAAAGTGGTGGTCATCAATTCTTCATACAGAAAGGTAGCTCTCTGATACGGAGCAGACGAAAGTTTCATTTCGTTACAGCTTTCACTTCAGGAATATCTGGAAAATCTCCAAAATGTTGATGCTTATGATGGAATTAGCTGCTCTGCCATGAAGGTGTGCCAGGGGCCAGGATGTCACAGACCAATTAAATTTTAGAAGTTAAGCAAGCTGTAATTTTGAGTGGCAGAGCTGAGCTGAGTTTCTGCCAAAACCTTTTTTTTTCCACAGAGAAGTATTTGGTTTTCTTATCTGCAAAATCTTTGAATAACTGTCTTGAAAAGTATTAACACACTGGCTAATATTTAATGACGTTGATGGTAACTGGTAAAATGCCCAGAGCTGTGAAGCTCCTGTTTATCTCTTGGCGGAATGGAGACTATTGACTCTTCCGAAAGACTTGGATTTTGGTAGATGTAGAAAATAGTCTTCTGGCTTTGCTTAGAAGTGAGGAGCAGCAATGTAATATCTTAGGAGTCTGCTGAAAGAAATGCCTCTCTAAGGTGGCACATCCAGTGTGCTGACCTTTTCCAAAATAAATTCAGAATAAATCTGTGACTTAATATTTCTGTCTCTGTTCAAGCAGCCTGATATACCAACGCCCTTGTTGTAAACGATCCCTGCATTCTCCTGTTCATACTTAGTAAGTATATTTTGGTTAAGTTTTACACTGTACTTTTGTTGCTAGGTAGTGCAGCAGTGTCAGGGCTACTTAGCTCTTCAGTTTATTATGGAGCATGTTACAAAGTGTTTGTGTTTGATAACTGGAGCACTTGTCACTGTAATCTGCAATCTTCCTCTTGGGCCAATACCTTTTTCCAGTTTATCAGTGTGATGTTCAGCAAGACTGGAAACTGAGCTTTGAGAACTATCGGCCTTGCTAAAGTGATCGTTGTTTTCTTGGGGGCTCTCAGCTGTTCCCACTATGTGGTGCTGTGGGGAGGGCTTGCTCGCACAGCTTTTAAAATGCCAGCTCGGTTTCCCTTCACTGGGATGTACCTTCATGTTGGCTGAGGTGAAGGCACATGGAGGAAATGCGAGTGCATTTGTCTTCTGAAGTTGTACCCTCAGATTATCTTTGAATGTTAACAGTAAAAGGTTATGCATTCAGGGGAAATCGCTGAGTTTTACTAAGAAAATACAGGGTGTTATAATGATTGTTAATGTCTGACATACTTTTATTTCCCATCTATTTTAGACCTTATTTGATAGTCTTCAAATGCTACTAACAGTGAGTGCTTTATGTGTAGGTGGCAACATTTTAAAATCAAGAATGCAATTTATATAAAAAGTCACAGATTTTGCTTCTTAAAGCAGACCTCAGTTAAAACTAATCAGTCCTTTATCAAATCTGAGAAATATTATCAGCTAACCACTCTCTGGGTCAGGTACATGTTTCCAGTACTATATTATTTACTTTTTGATTTCTCAACAAGGTTTGTTTTATGGAAAATTTTTTGAGGCAAAAGGCATTTCAGTAGCACAAGAAGTTTTATAAACTTTCTTATTGTAGTTTATATTAATAATTCTAGTCACAATTTAAGGCACAGTAAGAAAGGAGCAGTTATAGGAAAGATTATGTGACCTGTTCATAGATTTGGTGAGTCATGTATTTTAGTTTTCTTTCTGTTACTCTGAGTGTATGTTAAAACAGGAAAAAAATACTTACTTGAAGTTAGTACTGCATTCATTTGTATATTTCATATAAGCTTTCTTGATTGAATTGCAAAAGAGTTGAGAAACCTGCCATCCGTGCAGTAAAAACGCTTCAATGGCATCGTACTTTTCTGAAGTATCCTTAGTGTTAATTATTAACTTTTTTTTTTCCCCTCCCAGGTCTGTAACGGCATACCTGAAGTCAATAATGTTCTCCAAGCTCACTCGCTCTCAGAGCATTGCTGTTCTCTGTCGAGGTGTTCATGCTTCGCTGAGTTCTGCCACCTCTGTTGCTACTAAAAAAACCATTCAAGGACCTCCCTCCTCTGATCTCATATATGAACGTGAGGCTAAGTATGGTGCCCACAATTACCACCCACTACCTGTTGCTTTGGAAAAAGGAAAAGGTATTTTATTTAGGCTTCCCTGGGTGGTGTAGATGAGATGGGATCATGGCATAGTTTGGATCTAATTAGTTTCTGAACCTTTGGGGCTTTTTTGCCGAGTGGGGTGAGATTGAGATAATTGATGAAATACAGACAGATAATTGCTGATTAGAGAATTTGATCATCATGCATAAGGCTGCCTGATAAAATTTTAGTCTCTTTGAAATGACTTACCTAAGTAGAGGTTTAAGTTCTAATAGTTTTTGTAATTCAGAGTAACTCAGCAAGAAAGTTTCAAGCAACTTTGTTTCTTCTTTTACCTTGTGTGGAGAGATTTAATGTCAATGTGAACATGATGAGGTACATTGTAACCCTGTTCAAGTCCTTGTGTACTGTTCCTGTATTATTGCTTAATTTAACTTTAGTTACGTTTAAGAGGCTTTTGTGCTCTGCAAGTTAAATTCTATGAGCTTATGTTGAAATGCTATCAGCATAGTGATCCAGTAGTTTTTCTTTACTGGTACACATTTTGACAGCTCAGAGCTGTCGCTCTTTTAAAAGAGTTTTGAGACTTATTTAGGTTCTGTTGGTTTTGTTCTTCTTAGACCTCCAATTCTTATTAATTCTCTTACAAAAGTACTCTTCTCTCTCTGCTTCTTAGGACCCAAAACAAGCTCTTGGAAGGGAAGTAATATTCTGATATTACTTATTAACTTAGTGGAATGGAAGCTTTATATGGGGAGTGCTTCTTTTCTTGATTCCTCATTGGGCATTTATTTGTACTGTACTAGGTTGTTGCTCACGCTCTCCTTGTCAACTGATTATTTTCTAGCTAGAGGGCCTTTCAGATATGCGCTAAGGAAGAACAAAGATAATGTATTTGACGAGATTGTGCTGTAGCTCTTAGCTTATACCATTTAATATTGTCTTTTATTTTGTGTATTGATCATACCTCTCTTCTCCTAGGCGTTTACGTGTGGGATGTTGAAGGTAGGAAGTATTTTGACTTCCTGAGTGCTTACAGCGCTGTTAATCAAGGCCACTGTCACCCAAAGATTGTGAATGCTCTGAAAGCTCAGTCTGAAAAACTGACACTTACATCCAGAGCATTCTACAATGATGTACTTGGTGAATATGAGGAGCTTGTCACCAAAATGTTCAATTATAACAAAGTCCTTCCAATGAACACAGGTAAAAAAATAATTGTATTTCCATTTTATGTCTTATCTGTGAGATTGAATGATTCTGTAACATTTAGTACTGCATCAATGTCCTGTGTCATGTACAAGTGTGATAACAGTACTGCTGTATGTTTTAGGGGTGGAAGCTGGAGAAACTGCCTGTAAATTGGCTCGGAAGTGGGCATACACTGTGAAAGGAATTCCAAAATACAAAGCAAAAATCCTTTTTGCAGGTATGTAAAGTGCATGTTATGAGTTGAGGTATTGAAGAAGAAAGCTCTAGATGTTGGATGTAGCACTCTTTTCTGTCGTAGCTCTAGTGATTACTTTGCAGTACTCTTAATGTTTCTTTTTTTCACTGAAACAAGTTGAAATATGTCCGTTTGACATTTTAATAATGTAAGCTAAGATCTCAACCTGTTAATGGGTTATTTTGTACTCGTGTATCTGCAGTTGGTGATTCTGGTGAAACAACTGCTGTTGTGGCTACAACAGGCTTTGCAGGACCTTAAGGTTCTCTAAGTGCCTCCTTCTAAATTGTGAACTTCAGTCTTAAATATATTCTGTTGACAAAATACTCTGTGTATGCTTCTGGGTATTTGATTTTAACCTTAAATAGTTACAATTAATTATAAACAACATAATATAAAAATGATATATAAATGTAATGTCCCTTAAAAGACGTCTGTGATTTGCTTTTACAGTCACATCTGTTAAAGAGATAAGAATATAATTCCTATGACAAATCAGTTTCAGATCCTCTCGCATGTGGAGATGTATGCATCTGTTTTTGGCATATGAGGATATGAGGCAACGAGGGTAGTTGTGCTTTGTCAGCAGCTGCTGGTAATGTCTGGGTTTGTAAGGGAAATGCAATGATGAACTTAAATTTGGGAAGGAAAATATAGTTAATGAGGTGTATTATCAAGCTTTATAAACAGTGGTTGAATATATGAAGTGGACCTTATTTGTACTAAACTTTTTTGGTTGTGAAAAATTGATGAGTGGCTGCCTGAAGTCACATGGGAAGTGCGTTCAGTCTTCCATCCTCTTTTAACTGCTTCATGGCATTAAAGTGTAATATCTTTGATTTCTAATTAGTTGATTTTTATATACCTTTGTCGTGATTTCATTCCTCAGATTGCTGCCGCCTGTGTCATATATTCATCAATTGGGTTAAGCCAACTTCCCTCTTAAGCTTTCCCTACCAGTTATAGGTAGCCCAGAAAAGCCATACTGTAGTCTTGACCATATAATGAAAGTAAAAGCAATACTGCTGAAGTAAATGTGGGGCCCTGGAAAGTCCTGATTATATATGTGATATACTTCCTCCCTTTATCTGCCTGCTCTGATCGGCTCTGTAACACGGAGAGGTTACCTGCCTCTGAAGAGACTATTGTACTTGGCTTATAAAAATAAATATAAAACCTTCCAGAATAAAGCTTACCATTTAAATATTGACTGCTCTATTTTTTTTGTAATTGCCACAGCTTTAAATAATGTTTTTGACTTTTGGTACCCATAGTAGCTGAACTGTAAATTGTCATTAGGCAGCATTTAAAAGTTGCAGTTCATAGTTGAATATTGCATTATGGCTTCTGGGATCACATAAATTAGATTTTTATATTTTTTTATTTCTTCTGGGAATTCTTTGAACAAATATTTCTCCCTCCTTTTCCGTATATATTTTATTTTGCTCTTCAGACAACTAACTTTCAGCAAGTGCTTTCTCAACTTGATAAACTGGATATGCTCCCATCCCCTTAACCACAGTTTATAATTATGTGCCAAGTAGTTGGAAAACATAGTAATCCTTCTCTTGTCAGAAACCAGCATTCTGGCAGGTAAAAAAGCTCTCTTGGGTAGCTAGCATCAGAACAAAAGATGGCTTTAAATATCATCACTGGAGAACGTGATGTAGATTCTGTGCTTGATAGTGAGCCAGTACGGATCGGAGCGGTGCGGTGGAGACAGCCTGCTTCTTGTCATTCAGTCTGCAGGGCTTTGTTCCAGCATACAGAGGGTTGCATGAGCGTAACCTTGAGGTGTCAAGCAGGTGACTCAGCAAAGCATGGCCAGGGATTATCCTGCTGGGAGACATTGCTGTGGTGTACAGTGTCGTGCTGTTTGCATTTGGTGACCAGGAAGAAGGGATGCCTGGAGCTGGCTGTGTCGCTCATACTTGACTTCAGGATTTCCTGCAGATTGAGAACACCCTCTGCCCCTAGGATCACACTTACCCAAAGAAATTTGGGTAGGGGGGGAAGAAGAGGCTTGTAATGTTGGGAAGGAGTTGAACCCTTAATCTTCCTTAGTCTTATTAAGCACTTTATTGATTAGCTGAGAGTATGTTGATTTAACTGAAATATTAAAATGAATATATCATAGTCTTGGTGATAATTGGTTCTTAGGCATTTTAACCAGTGTTTCTATATGAAATAGTGCGATGTCACAATATTTTTACAAATTTAAATGGATCCTTCTGGAACTTTGAAATGCACAGAAATATATTTTTTGATTTAGGCTTAATGGCCACTTTATGTTCAGGATCTAAATTCTGTGTGATGCTAACTTTTTTTTTTCTGAATTTAATGAGTAATATTTACTTAAAAGCTGTATATCTTCCTTAAACAGATGTTATATTACTGAGTAATTTTCAGTTTTTTCAGATTACTAATAAAGCTCATGGAAATTATTTTGTATACTTGTCAGGTCTAATACCATAATTTTCTTTTGTTTTTGATATAGCAACACGGTGTATTTATAGCATCAAGGTAAAATGCTAACAATTAGCAGAAGAATGCTAATAGGCTAATGTTAGACAATGCCTAAAATGCACTACCAAATGGAAAGTATAAACTGTTCTGGATTTTAGTGAGTTTTGTAACAATCTTTTTTTTTGTTTTTTATTTTTAGCTGGCAACTTCTGGGGCAGAACAATGTCTGCTATCTCTAGTTCTACGGATCCATCCAGCTACGATGGATTTGGGCCCTTTATGCCAGGTTTCGAAGTGATCCCATACAATGACCTACCAGCTCTTGAGGTACTTGGCAATTTTTGTTCTCTTGTACGAAAGCATCCTACAGTGTGTGGTAAGTAGCAAGGCAGGAAAATCAGAACTTTATCCTTTGAAACGTGTGCTTTGACATTAAGATATATGTATCTAGACATACGTAAGAAATATATATATTATAATTACATATAGGAAATGTGTGTAAATTCTGCTTTGGTTTTGATTTTTAGTTTTGCTTTAGGGTGTAAAAGGAAACCCACGTGGTCTGTTTAATTTCCCACATCATAAGATGTCCAAGGTACAAATGAAGAACAGCAGGTAAACTGCAAGGGAATTTGGATCAGTAGCATACATTCCAAAGTCAGGACTTGGATTCTGAAACTAATATCTTTACCTAATTTTCTTAGAAATGTTGTGCATTCTTCAATGACCAGATGACTAGAATTTGCTGTAGCTGCAAACAAGTCTTTCCAGTTTCACAGCATCCTTAAAACCATGCTAGGCTGGCCTTTCACTTACACCGTTGAAACGCTAATGATTCTGCATTTCCCTGGGTTTTCTGAGATGCATCCTGTCAAACTGTTGGGGAGGGTTGACCTTGCTTAGTCTAAAATTTCCCACCCTCATAATGTGGTCTTAGTTATTAAAGGGTCAGCGGTGCCTGATGGCAGCCATAGGATGCTGGGCTTGGGACTCGGGAGGCAAGAGGATTCTGCCAAACACAGGTGGTCCTGCAGCACTAGGGACATTGGCACTGCCACATTTCCGTCATCTGGGTATGTCATCTCCATGAGTGACAAGTTGGTTAGTCCTCTGTGCCTGTTGGGTCTGCTTAGTACAAGTGAGTCAGCTGTGGAGACTGGAGGGTTTATAGGATGGAGATGCTTGCCTCCTCGGAGTTTGGTTAAGGGAAACAAAGGTCTTACAGTGTATTATAGTTGCAGTGTGGAAAAGCTTACTCGGATTTGAACCTACATAAGGCTGCCTGTTGTGAAAGCCCTCTTAAGTATTTGGTGGCTTTCCGCCAACTTTTATTGAGGCTTTGAATGTGCTCAGGAGACCCGAAACTTAGCTCCACGTCCATCAGAGTGATAACTGAATTTGTTGTGTTTACGGGGCAATACCGAGAAAAGCTGTAATAAATTTGTGCTGGGAATCATTATATCTCGAGTCTCGTGGACTTCTAAACCTTTTAGAACTTGATGGTGCAAGAATATGGACTTTGCTTTAAGATGACAAAATTGTTCTGGAGAGGCTCCATTCTTTTTTGTTTGAGGGGAGCGTTGAGCAATTGTTTGTCTGGTATGGGGTAATGCAAAACTGAGTGTATTTCTGAGATAACTTATGAACTGATCCGATAATCTATTTGTCTGGGTTTGCAATTTTTAAGGTTTGCAACTTCCTAAGCGAGCACACCAGCTGATATTTTGAGGCAAATGGCGACACAGGCTTCTGTGTTGGAACTGAAGTGGCACACGGGGATAACTGCCTGACATGAATACTATTATCATCATTTACCAGGGTCAGAGCTGGGTTCTGCTATATGTATTCATTGCCGTATTTTCTGAATTTGACCTGAGGAAAAGGTTTTTCTTTTTGTCTTTCCTATCCATATGTCCATTTTTGCAGCGGGCCCTTCAAGATCCCAATGTAGCAGCTTTCATGGTTGAACCAATTCAAGGTGAAGCAGGCGTGGTTGTTCCTGACAAAGGTTATCTCACAGGAGTGCGGGACCTCTGCACAAAACACAATGTAAGGAATTTGCTGTAACAAGGTGGCTTAAACATTACACACTGTGTTTACTGATGTATCTTGTAAGGTCATTCTTGTATGCAAGGTACAGGACTTCATATACTCTTTAATAATTTCCTTTTCTTTCAGTGGAGTAGGGTAGGCATACTTTTTGTATTTCCTGGCAATATCTTACCAGGAAGTATTTCTTAGTGTGCACTTTTCACTGTTTCATATTCCTGTCACTGATTTAATTTTCTGCTGAATGGTCTTGAAAATGGATTTATTTTAAGGAAATTTAACTTTTAATTTCTTTTTTCACATTGTAAGTTTTTTGGACCAGAAGCCAATTACTGCAGTGGTTCTACTATGGCCATCAAGGGGCCTCTTGCTGGGGTGCGTAAGCGCTACCAAGAGTTAGTAACAGTAATGGGTCACAACGAAACACCGAAGAAAATGATCGTATGTTTATGGATGTTCTTTTAAGACCTCTGAAGAGCAGAGGTCTTATAATTTTGTTCCTTTGTTCAGCATTTTCTCAGATTCTCTTCCATACCATCTTCCTGACTCCTGAGTATCATATCCTGTGTGAATTCTACTAAGAAACGTTTAGTTTTGAAAATAGTGCTAGATCCATAATCTCTGTTTTCTGCTGGTGAAGACACACTGGATTAGACTTGCATTCCAGTGTCTCTGGAAGGGTGGGAAGATGTGTTTGTATATATTTCCATGTCTGTCAGTTGTCTTTGGGTACTACTACTTCTCACACGCAAGCTGCCCTCTCCCACAGGCCTAGGCCATATCCTTTGTAAGTGTAAGGAAAACGAAAGAGATCTGTTGATTTACATCTCTTTCTTCCCTTGGTGTTGCCAGTCTGATTTAAAAATCAGCGGTATCTCTTCCAACAGAACTCTGATTCTTCATTTGCAAGTGCTACCCCTACTTCCTTCTATACCTTCTGAGGAAGGTATCGACATATTATTAATAAAGTTGTCTTTGTTATTGCTGTGATACTTGGCTCAGAAAAAATAAGAGCTACTTTACAAATAGTAGTGTGTGACAGTAGTGCAGCTTAGGAAAACAAGATCCAAAACTTGGATTTAGGTTCTCGGTTATTTAGATACTTAGCAACTCTGCAAGTCTTCTTGTCTGATGTCTAACATGGCGTTTTTCAGAAGCTTCCAAAGGTCAATATATGAACGATGCATTGGGAGTAAAGAAATCCTAACTTATTGGTAATCCCACTCATTGTTACACTGCAAATAGATCTTGGTTGGACAGTGCCCAGCCCTATGTGGACTATGCCTTACATTGAAAAGAATATGCTAAAGATGTCGGAGAGAGAGGACAGCTTGTTCATTTGTTAGAGGTTTCACATTTTGTGGAATGTGTAAGTCTCTGGGAGGTTTAGAGGAGGTAAAGGAAGTACCTTCATGTAATTAGTGTAATGCAGCTGGAAGGTCTTTCTCTTACTATGTGCAATTATGCTGTGTTGTTTGCATTGAATTAGGAATGCGAGTGAAAGTCATTCTCTTAAGTGTGGGTTTCTCTCCTTTTTGTCTCTGTAAAGGTTCTATTTATTGCTGATGAAATACAGACTGGTTTAGCCAGAACAGGGAAAATGCTAGCTGTTGACCATGAAAATGTGAGACCTGATATAATTCTTCTTGGAAAGGCCCTTTCTGGTGGCTTGTATCCTGTGAGTAACAAATACCTGTTTGTGGAATAATGTTTCTTAAGTACAACACTGAAAATCTGCTAGTTAGAACAATAGATCTGATGTTTTTTGTGCTTGTAAATTGGTGTTTACAAGGTTAACTATGATCTATGACCCAGGTAGTCCAACCTGTGAGAGATACGTAAGAAAATAATGGAATACATAATAATACCTTTGTAGCTGAAATGGCTGTATAGTGTCCTGATCCTTCTAGATTGATACTTGACTTGTTAGAGTGACAAGTTATTAGATGCCACCTTCTTAGGCTGGTGATTTTGGGGTATTTTGACCCTTGTCAATTAATTGAATAAATTTGGTATATCTCTGTTTTCTTCAGTTTGATATTACCCTGTTAGGAAAACAAGTGTCTGGTGGTCAGCTTTTCATTCTGGAATGACTGGTTAGTCCTTTGTACTCTCTCTGGAGAGTAGTTTGTCACAGTCTTGCTGTGATTAATTTCTAGATTAATTCTGTGAAGGAAAAAAACCCCAACTAATATGTGTTTAAAAAACATATTATAAAGCTATTTCTGAACAACTGGAATTATTTCACTTGTTTGGCATGCCCGCATGACTGATTTTATCCTCTTGAAGTGACTTAAATTCCAGCTGATTAGGCTGGAAATTACAACATGCCTCGAACTATTTCAGCTGATTGAAGATATTTCTGAGTTGTTAAACAGAGTATTGAAGTTTAAACTCTAGAAATAATACTAAGTTTGTAGAAATGCCCCTCAACTGTGGTTAGATGTTACATGTTACACTGTAGCTAAGTGTATTTAAGGGATTAACCTGTTACGTGATTGTCAGATACGCTCTCCTCTATACAAAGCTGGGAATGTAAATGTGATTTACCACCACAGGCTGAAAAATACCCTTTCCTGAGCCCTGAGGAAAAGTTTGCTTCAGAGATACTTAAGATTACTATTCTAAATATATATGTAAATGAATTGACTGACCTTCCCATTTTAGGTCTCAGCAGTGCTATGCGATGATGAAGTTATGCTGACCATTAAGCCAGGTGAACATGGATCTACCTATGGAGGAAATCCATTAGCTTGCCGTGTTGCCATGGCAGCACTGGAGGTTTGTATGTTGTGATAGAGATTTGCATTCCAAAGAAAAAAGGGTGTCGCACTGACATGATCTTTGCTTAAATAAATGGTATTATTTGTTATGCTACAAGTAGAAATACAGCTTTAAGTAAGAATGGAAAACTGGTAGTGGTTAACTGTCTGCATAGATCACAAAGCAAATTCTAAAGTCTTTGCTGGAAAAGTGTCCTAATTTCTGTGTTCTTATGGTCTTTTAATGTCTTAAATGGCAAAATTTATCTGGGGCAAGTTTCAAGGTACTTAGTAAATTTGGTAAAATAGTTTCACTACTTTCACAAAGACATTTTTAAATTGGCTCATTTTACTATACCACATTGCAGAGGCTGCTGCTCTGTGAGCGTGATAACACATATATGCTATTGGTGCTCAAATGGAAGTTGGTAAAATGTCTTGTCCAGAGCCCATACTTTAATTATTCTGTGACTTTATAATTGACTATGTGTATTGCAAGTTACTCAGAAAGCCTCGTTAGCCATACGTGGACCTGGGCAGATTAAGAGGCTTCAGAGGTTTAGTGTTTACCTGTATGTAACGGCAAATGAAAAGCAGTTAATTCAGAATAAAATTCAAAGAGGTTATTGTTTCTTGGAAACATGAATGAGTAAAAGCTTAATACTAATCTGCTTGGATATGCAGCCTTTGCAGTGACACTTTGGATGCAACAGCTTTTGTATCTCAGCAATTGTAATGTCATTAGTCATCCATTCCAGCGTCGTCCATAAAACAAATGCAGTGCCTTTCAGTTGACTGTAGATCTGACTTCCCTTTAGGTAATTGAAGAGGAAGACTTGGCTAAAAATGCAGAAATAATGGGTAACATACTAAGAAATGAGCTCATGAAGACACCGTCTGATATAGTAACTTCTGTAAGAGGAAAAGGACTATTAAATGCAATTGTAATTCGGGAAACCAAAGGTAAGGAAATACAATCAACTGCACAATTACCGTATGAAAAAGTATTTTCAACTTTAAGTTCTTAATGGAGTAGGGAGATGGCTTATAGGCATAATGTTTGGGTTCAGATCTCAGCTGTAGTGTAGTAGTACCTACTGAAAATTTATTCAGGTGACTGGTGCTATTAAAAATAAGGGGTTTTTTACTATGCGAGTTTGAGCAATTTTTTTTAATTACTTGATTATTATTAATTTTTTTATGATTTGATAATGTTCAAACCTGATGATAAACCTAACTCCCAACAAATATCCTTTTGTCTCCTCATTGGAAGAAAACTGGCCACATTTGGAACACCAGTTTCTGTCAGGTTATGGAAGGATTGGCTGAAGCTGGTTGTTTTCAGGACAGTTAGAAGAGAACAATGAATACAGGAGGGTAAAAGGAAGGGAAAAAGCTAATGACTGAGAACATGTTTCTAGGGATTAACACCTTGAATTATATTAGAAAACTGCTTAGAAGCCAGAGCAGACAATTACTTTTGTCATGAATATGCTGAGTGACAAAGTGCTGCAGGGAGGTGTAATTTCCGAAGACATGCACGTGATGCACTGAAATCCAGGCATAAACCTAACCTTGTCTGAAGCCCTATCCAGATGTTCTTACCTCCCCTTTGCATGGTTCCCTGTTTTAAATTTATTGCTGTATCTAGACAAGCACTCAGCCGTGAAGGAGCAAAACTCGGTGTAATGGAGGCAAACTTGTAGGTCCCTTCAGAAAAATTGCAGTTTTGTATCAGTCTTGCACGTTTGCTGCAGATTCTGAGGAGATGCTCAGGAAGTGACCACTTCATTTCTGAACACACTTTGCTTTTCACTGCCAGATGGCAGACGGTTGACAGGCTGGCCCCACAGACTGCGTGCTGCAATTGTGCCACTTTTTCTGCTGTAGTGTAAGTGTCGTCTTTTACTTTTCCTTTAATTGTAGACTATGACGCCTGGAAGGTGTGTTTGCGGCTTCGTGATAATGGACTTCTTGCCAAACCTACGCATGGTGATATCATTCGGCTGGCACCACCGCTTGTGATTAAAGAGGATGAAATCAGAGAGTGCATTGAAATAATTCATAAGACCATTCTGTCTTTCTGAACACATGGCTTTTAAAATATATCTGCTGGCTGACCCAAGGTTGTGTGTTGAAATATGTGTGATGACAGCCTGCTCTTGAAGCAAGCATCTCTCGTTCATTTTATCTAAGAGGACTTGACTCTTAAAACGTAGCTATGTCTTTAAATTATAATGGCTCTGAAGAAAATACAGAATGATTTTCAGGAGTTTCCAGTCTTGGAATACTTGGAAATAAAGTGGTGAGGTTCTGTTCATCTAGTTGTTCACCTACTGAACAGTGAAGTCAGAACATTTGAAGGGAGGTATCTGTAGAAATCCTTATAATTGTTGAAAGTCTTGGCCAAAGTTTAAAGTATAATTCATGTATATTTTACGAAGAGTGGTCTTGCACTCTCATATCACTCTCCAAAACATCACATTTGGCATTTTTGCCCCTTGGTGAGATGTCTGTAGGATGGAAGCACTTGTCATTATGGATGAATTTCTGTTTCTCATTTGTAGCTAGAAAAAAAATTCTAATGCTGAATGTTTGACAAACTGGGTGTTATGCTGGTGAACTTGAAGCATCGAGCTGTGTTCTCTATGTACAATATTTTGATTGTATGACAAGAGGTGCTGTTTTCAAGCCTGGTCTCAGTGTTTGGCTTTGCAATCTTTTAAAATAGATCTGAGCATATAGATCTGTTTTTACTGTTATAAAACTTTCTATAATCAGGATGTTTATACTAAACCATGCCTTGCATTAAAGAAAAGTTAATGTCCAACTAAAATACATGGTGTATTCAAAAAGAGCATGCACTGCAGAAACTTGCAGTTGTCTCTGTGCAGCCTCTGTAGTCTTTCTGTCAATCTATATCAAAGCTTCTACTTGCTTTTTTACAGGATGAGTGCTTCTGTACTTTCATGCTTTTGGACGCTGCTAGTCTAGTATTCTGTATGAAGTTGCAGAGTTGGCCACTATTCTCGTACTAAGTTGTTTTTTCATATTTCTTAGCTGGTTTTAGCTGAGACTAAACCCTGATTAATCACTGTGACTGTGAAATGTTCCCTTTGCCAAGCATAGAGGTTAAATGCAGTCACATGTTTGTAATTGGAAGTGGTAAATAATCCCTTGGTATTTTAAAGACAACTTAGTTTATGGAAATGAACCAGTCTGCTGGTTAGGGTCACAGAACCATTTATCCTGCCTTGTTTTGGGTGAGACAAAATGAGTAGTCGTCTGCTGTGGATGAAGTACAGCTGACTTCAGTTTGGAAAGGCCTCATTGTTGCAAGGTGTAATGTGTCACTGACTGTTAGGAATAAGAAAATAAATGCAGAAAGGTGTTGCCTAGGGAGTCTGGCATTTCTGAGAGCTATGCTTATGTAGTTTGATTGGAAGGGAGTGAAGTAACTGAAAGAAACCATAATATAAACAGCATTTGCTGGAGTCCTTTCATAAACCAAAAAGTTAAACCCCCAAAAGTCCTTAGCAGCCAAAAAGCTTACTTTTGTAGAGTAGTAGGGGTGGCAAGGACGAAGGATGCGGTCAGGTCCGTTCCCCTGCCCCAGTTACAGTTATGTTGTTGGTTGTGCTCAATAGGGCTGTGGGGCAGGAGACTCCAGGCTTTTGTTTTCTTGCTTCCCTGTCCTTACTGCTACCAAGTCTCCCACCATATTCTCAGTCTCTCTTGTTGCCCATCTATAGTGTCTGGCAGGCCACAGGGAACAGGCTATCTTCCTTCTATGTAACAGCCTTCTACATACCTGCAGTTTGTTACTGTTCCTGTTTCAGCCACTGCTTCTTCCTTAGTTACAATTCCAATTCTCTCCTGAGAGGTAACGTTTTCCAGAACAGGCCCCACTGTTTTCCTCCTGCGATTCACTGCTCCAGCCCTGCTTTCACTAGTGCTGGGTAGAGCTACACTAGTTCACGTGGCTTGTGTGCTGCACTGTGGTTTATGCCCCAGCATTGTGGTTTGGGTTTTCCTGCAGTAGCATATTTTTATCTCAGCCTGTGCTCCGAGACTCCCTTCTGTGCAAACTGTTTTGAAGAACAGCTTTGAAGTTGTTTCACCCTGCCCCCCCCCCCCCTTTTTTTTTATTTGTGTCATAAGCAAGAATTACATGCGTGTAAAATTCTGTGGTCTGGTCTACTAACTTTCATCCTCTATTACCGACAATAACTTCTCTGGCTTCTGGTGATCAGTTTGAGCTCTACTCTTGTCCAACCCACTTTCTGGTTGTGGATTCACTAGGTCAAGTTTGCTCAGAACTTGAGAAATTTTTCTTTCTACAGCAGACCGTTGCTGCCTGATCTTTGGGCTCTTTAGTCATCTTATGATTGCTTCCTGAATCCAATGTCTTTGCAAGCTTATGAAGATCAAGGTATGTATAGCCTTTCTGAAGACAAGTCAAAAACTGTCATCTTAAATTGCTCTTCTTTAATGATGAACTAATTGAGGAGTTTTCTGTTTTAACCTGAAAGCTCTCTTTGAGGTTGAGGCTTGCTTTCAACCCTGCATTGTTCCCATAGCCACAACTACCTGTGTGAGGAAGGCAGGTGTGTAGTACCTGCCCAAGCAGCTCAGAAATTCAGGAACAGGATTGAGGATGACAAAATCCTTGGAGCTAAATACATGTTTTGGCTGTCCAGGGCCCTTGCAAGGTACAGTGGCAGCTGGTTCTCGCTTTTTGCATTGACGTGGTGGTGGCTAGGATGTGCTTCTGGGAGGTGGCTCTGAGTGAGTGAGTCCTGTGGCTGCACGAGTGTCTTTGTCACTGCCTGTCGTTCTGAGGGTGGGACAAATTCTGCTCGTACTTGTGAAACAACGCTGCTGTGTGCAAACCAGTGAAAAACTAATGGGGCAGGAAGCAGAGCAAGGACAAGGGTGTATGTCTGCAGCCTAGGAGCTAAAGCAGACAAAGGATTTTTTGATAGTTTGGTTTAATTATGGTTCAGTGCCAGAACAAGCACAGAATTACATGTATCATTTCAGTAGTAAAGACAGGAACACATGGCTTCTCTTCCCAGCCGTTGAGCCTGTCACCAGTTAACCTATACTTCAACAACAGTGAAATACATCTTGGCAGTTGTCTGTGAGATAGCAGGAGGAGCTGGAATGGCCAAAGGAGATGTCAAAGCTCCTCCTCTTCTAGTGTGCAAAGTGACAAGATTGTAGGCTATTAGAAAGATCATCTGCCTTGGATATGTGGGGTTTGTTTTGAGAAAGAAGCAGCAAAAGAAGGGTTTGCTTTATCATGGAGAGTGGGTTTTGTCTCTCTTCCAGCAAGCATAAATAGGGATTTGGCCAGTTGTCAGTGACACCGCTTAAACCTCTCAAACGCAAAGATAGTTGCTTGTATAACTAATGTGCTTGTAAATCAGTCCCTGGTTTTGCTGTCTGGGATCTTAGTTAGCCTTAGAAATTTTCTTCAGGGCTTTTATTACCAAAAAAATGTAGACAACTAAAGTGCCCTTACCCGCTTGGTGCCAGAAATTCAGTGCTTTCGGGTTTGTACTTGTTCCGCTTATTGCTCAAGTGCATATAACTCAGCCAAATGCTGGTCCTGAGTAAAGTATAATTTGAAGGAGGCCAAAATGAAAATAATTTACAAATCAAGGTAATATATATACTGAAATGTACGAAGAAAATATGTAAGATATTTCATAAAATACTTTGAGTTTATTTTTTGAATCGTAACTTTAGAGGAGGTGAAGAAGTAAGAAGCAAGCTCAGAGAATGCCCTTTCTGTACCTTTGCTGTATTTTTCAAATACTTTTCTTACTTTGTGTTAGAGATGAGAGAGTGGAAACGGTACTTCTTTGGTGATGCTTCTTGCTGTTGTAATTGAAATTTATTTTTAAAAATGGTACTTGAAAGAGATCTGTATTGCCTATCCATAGGGTTTACATTTCTTTAGCAAGAGCTATACAGCAATAAAATTTTCTACAGGTATATGTATGGATCTACAAAATGTTGCTTTAAGCATTTGGCTGTAAAGGCTTCATCTGTCTCCATCATATCACCTGCACGTATTTTTGTGAAGTAGCTTCTGGTGTTTCTTTGCATCAGGTATATGAAACGCTTTCCTAAATGAATAGTGACGCTGTGTTCAGTGCTGTGTAAGCACAAGGAGGTAATCTAAGCGCCCAAGAGCCAAACCAGCATTTCCTAGGCACCCGGGGCAGCCCTTGGCTTCACTGGAAGCTTTGTTTGCAGGAATAATGCCCAATTGTGCTGTTTGGCAAGGGAAGTGTGCGTGTTTTTTGGCATGAAATCATGAAATATATATACTGGCATAAAATATATATATATAAAACTACACTATTTACAGATAAATGTAAACCAGGGTTTAAAGGCACCATGTGAAACACTGGGAGGCAAGAGCAACACAATGAACAGTGGGGAGATAGGAAAACATACAATGAGGGTTTTCCTCCCCCCACCCCCTTTTATTTTTCTTTTCCCTTTCCTGCTGGCAATCTCGGGAACCACACTTATTCCACTGTCCTTTATCCGGGCTTCTTTTCAGCTACAAACCCATGAATTTATGTCATCAGACAGTATTAAACTTTTCTAAAGTTAAAAATTACCAAAATAGATTACTTAATAGGACCCAAATGCCTATCAGTTGTGATCTGGCAAAGAGCTGCACATCTTGAACCTGTTGGAAGTTTCCATGATGAACCCATCTCTGTTTGGTTTGTCTTTTAACAGCAATGTTAGTGCACCCAAGTAGAAAAGCAGGCCTTAGTTGTCTTTTTTTTTTTTTTTTTTCCCGGCTGTAGCGGCTTCTTGTTCCGTTCTCATCTTTTCCACCTTTCTGGCAGCAGATGGAGCCAGAAGCTCAGCTTTACACCCAGCAGTAAGCTCTGAGCTCAGAGTTTTTGGAGTTTGACTCCTGGGGGCTTGCTTTTGGTCTTTACTAATACCAAAACTTCAGTGACACAAACTTCAGTCTTCTCTCTGGGCGCTATCTCAATGCGTAACTTGGGCTGTGTGCTCTTATGGCTAGTCTTGTGTGAAGGGGGTGGTAGAAAGAATTCCTGTATCTCTAACATGGCCAATACCCAGTAATTCATAACTGTCAGCATCTGAGTGATGGGGATGTGGGGGCAGCTGAGAAGGAAAAAATAAGAGGCTTTCCTACTCACAGCACTGAAGTAGAGCAAATCAGAAGGTGGAGGTCTGAGCCAAAATTTTAAACATTTCTTTAAACCTGGGAACTGTTTTCCCTGGGCCTCCCTGTGGTGCTTCAATCCAGATGAGAAGCTTAACCAGTTGGAGTTGCTGTATTTGTGCAGTAAAAAGAGGTGTTTTGCCGAACGTTCATTCAGCCCTCAGCAGGCAAAGCAGACAAGAAAAAAATGGTACTGGCACTATTAGGCAATTAAAACCCCCTAGCAGAAAGCTCACAAAATTACTGTGCTGATTGTCTTTTGGAAGGGGTCTTGGCATCTGCAGCAAATGCTTGAGAATGTTAACCTTGTGCATTGCTTCATCTGTGCAATCTGGGGGAGCTGGAGGGAGTTATCTGAGCCCCACGCGGTCAGGTTGCTCTGGCAGTCAAGGAGGAGCTGCTGCCTTGGGCCATGGGTTAAAATGCTCCTTTGTTTTTTTTTTTTTTTTCTTTCCAATGCAAGTTACTGTGCTTTTATTTTCGTCCCTGAGGCAGTGCCTTTTCACCCTGCAGCCCAGTGTGCTGAACGCTAAGGTGATACAGATAAGGCGTGACCATAAACAAGGGTCTTTGGTTGTTGTTTCCCTTGGTGCTCTTTGTCCCTCTGCTCAGGCTTGTTTGGAGAAATCTGAGCAGAGACGGAGCTGTCCGGAAAATCCCCAGGCTGTTATCGGCACTAGTCTAAATAAATAAAGGAAGAAAGCAACTGGTACTCATTCCTGTATAAAATCCTATTAATCTGCTATGATTTAGGCTGCGTAGAAAGCCCCTCAAGAGTATTGACCCTTTGCATGACTTGTAAACCAAACAAAGGCCTGGACCTTGGATGAACTCCCGGCCCTTCCTTGGAGTCCGACACATGGGAGACCTAATCCTCAGGCTAATACAGTCATTTGGAATAGCTGTGAAATGAGAAAGGGGAAAAGCTGGCCCAATTATACCCCTCAGCTTGAAATAACAGAAATAACCGTACGTAAGAGGGGGTAACTTACCTTCTAAACGCTCAGTTCCCCCTCTGCCACAGTTATTTCCAGCAGACACAGGCTGCCCTGCGGTAGATGAGTTGTGCCAGAGGCTAGTTTTATGCAAGAAATAAAACCGTGGTTCAGACCGACTGGCAGTGGCGTGTCGTTCTCTCTGGCTCTCCTCGTTTGCTGGCAATACAGCCGACGCCTGGCCAAAATGGTTCAGGCCTCACAAGGATGCTGTGGGAGTTTCCTCAAAATTCAGGAATTGTCTTGAGATTGTTGGGTGAGAAGATGCACAGGGACGCTCCCCTTACCACTGCTACCGACTGCACCTATAGATCTGTGTGTTGTGACAAGAGCGTCTGATTTCCAGTATTCCTCTGTAACAGTTTTTCATCTTTTACCCTTAAGAACAACCACACATCATTAAATATGAATTACTTGGTATGGTGGAAGCGTTTTTGAACAACATGTGAGTAACACAGCTTCTCCAAAAAGGACCTTCATTCATTTCCACCCTGACGGAGGCAGGATGGATGAGGAAATAAAACGTGTGAAGGCTTTGGCTACTATCCTGCGCTGCAGCAAACCACACCTTCTGCCACCAGCTACATGGCAGCTCCTACCTTCTCTGATGATAAATGCTCATCTTTTTGAATAACAAGGGTAGGACGAGTCCCGCAGGCACCCGCCTGCTCTGTCATAGCAGGTGGGAGCAGGAGCAGCTGTACTGATGCAGGAAGAAACCCCCGCTTTTACGTACTGTATTGCAGTAGTTTAACACACCAGCCTCGGCTGGGACTAAACATCTAGCAGAAAATTATTAGCTGTATCGCATCACGGATGCATAACCGCGTGTGGGTGGGTGAAGCCCCCTTTATTGGAAGTCACGTTGTTCACGGGGGCGGGAGGCCACGGCAGGAGTACCCAGCTCTGTTCCCTTTTTCTCTTCAGAAAAACTTCCAAAGACTCTGAACTTTGGCTGGTTGCTCTGGCCGAAGGAGCGGGACAGTGTTAACCATTCTGTGGTCAGTTCCTCTTGGGGAGTCCGTAGCTGTTAATGCTTCATTAGCTACTCTGGTGAGGAAGGGGGTGGTGGATCATCCCAGCTCACTGCGGGGGAGCTGGTGCCTGAGGAGCCATGGTGACCTGTGGGCAGTCACCCAGCTCTGTGCAGGATAGGTCCCACAGCCCTGCTGCTGAGCACAGCACCTTCTTCTATGGGACAAGGATAATGATAGAATCAGAGAACGGTTTGGGTTGGAGGGGACCTCAAAGCCCACCCAGTCCCACCCCGTGCCCTGGCAGGGCCCCCTCCCCCCAGCCCAGGCTGCTCCCAGCCCCATCCAGCCTGGCCTTGAGCACTGCCAGGGATGGGGCACCCACAGCTGCTCTGGGCAGCCTGGGCCAGCGCCTCGCCGCCCTCACGGGGAACAATTTCTGCCTCACAGCTCATCTGCATCTCCCCTCTCCCAGCTTAAGGCCATTCCCCCTTGGCCTGTCACCACGTGCCCACGTACAAAGCCCCTCTCCAGCTTCTTGCCGGCCCCTGTAGGTGCTGGGAGCTGCTCTAAGGTCTCCCCGGAGCCTTCTCCTCCCCAGGCTGAGCAGCCCCAGCTCTCCCAGCCCGGCTCCATGGCAGAGGGGCTCCAGCCCCCTGACCACCTCTGTGGTCTCTGGCCTCTCTCCAATGTACGTGCTTCCTTTCTGCTACTACATTTGACTGACCACAAGCTCTTGAGACATCAGCGAGTGACTGCTACTCTGAAGGTGCCCTATGCCTGGCATGACAGGACCGTGATTTCTCCCCTGGCATCTAAGCAACACCATCATTTGAGTAGTCCCAATGTAAATGATGCCGATGCACGTGCAACATCGCAAACTTGCATTGTACAAGGCAGAATATCATAAAAGAGAAAAGAAAAAAAAGGACAGGGAAAACGATGCTGTTGTATGAGAAGCATTGCACTGCTCTGTGTCCCTGCACCAGGCTGGCTGTCCCTGGGGGAGGCTGTGTGTGTGCATGGACCGGAGCCACGTCATCAGGACATTCTGTGTTGTCTAGACTGCAATAAATGTCAGGCAGTTGGAGCACAAACACAGAGCCGTGGCCTTGCTGATACATTCCTTGATCTCTCCCTCTCTCATCTGCAGGAATAATTCCTTCACATCAAGGTTAAAGGCAGTGTGAGCAAGGGACTGGTATTTGCATGCAGTACGGGCTGTGAGCAAAAGAGCTCGGGTTTGAGCTCCCAGCTCTGAAGTTAACCTTCAAGAGCACGAAAATGAAAACAAGATTAAAGCCAAATCGGGCAGGCGTTCCTGTGCAGCCACTGTATTTGTAGCCGACGATACCTGCATCATTAAAGACATTAGGTGGGTGCAGAGTGGCCTTTCCAAGCGGAGCTGCTTCTTGCTAGCGAGGGAGCTAATGAAAGACATGATTTTCAAAGGCCCCGCTCTTTGTGGCAGTGTGAAGATGAACTGGGATCCTGTAATGGGGCTTTTGCAGCTCCAGTACCGCTACTTATGTCCAGAGGTGTGAGCCACAGGGATGCACGGCTTGTCATGAGGCAACCTGGATGAATTTCATCCCTGGGAGGGAGGGCCCCTCGTGCACCCGTGGGTGCTTTCAGCTTTGTGGGTGTTTTTATTTTGTGGGCTAGGATTCCAGTCATCAGATGTTTCCAGGAGAGTCTCGAGGTGTTCCTGATGCTACTTGAAAGGGATGCTCACTGCAGCCTGGAGCCCTCACGGCGAGGGGGAAGCACTGTGGTGGGGGGCTGGGGAGCGCAGGGTGTGCAGAGGTGGGTGGCCACAGCTTTCTCCAAGCTGAAAGTCAACAGTTTGTAGCAGTTTGAGCGGGAACATTTTGGTTTAATCTAGTTCTCTGCCCATGCTATTCTTCTGCAGGCTAGTGGGTGGTCACATGCTAAACCAATAACAAGTAAATTAAAACCAAAAAAGAAGGGCTGACAACCATGGTGGTGCCTGGGTCCTGCTTCCCCGTGTGGCACAACATCCCTTGTCTCATTATGGCTGGGCCAGCTGTGCCCTTGCAATCGTGCTGACGTTTCTTTGTGGCTAGAGCAACTGAGATCTCAATCCAGAAATGAACGTAAGATTGCTGAGCAGAGGGGAGGTAAGGTCTGGGGTGAAAACCAGCACTTTCAGAGAAGTACTGGTGCCTGCCTTGCCTTGTGAGAGAATTCTGACGGTCTCCCTTGGCAGAGCTAAAATTTTGGATCTTTGGAGAACGTGCATTTGCATTTAAGGGAAGCTTGGAACGTGATCAATATCTAAAGAACAAAAAAGTAATGAGGATTTGAAAATGTGAAATAGCTGGGTGGGAGGAAGCGCAGCTAGCAGAGGTTGCACAAGAGTGATGAAGAAGCTTTGCAAGAACAGAAACAAAGTGCTGGCAGTGGCAGCAGGTCACAGAGCTCCTTTCAGCCGTGCTTTCCAGGCTAGTGCTCTCCCCAAATCTGGGAAGCCTCAAAAAATGCTCCTCCTCTGCCCAAGGGAGTCTGGGCCATCGTCTCCCACTTCATGCCTTTCATGCCTCCATTCCTTGGTCTTATCACCCAGGCCTTGGAGTACAATTTATTCTCCTCTTAAAGATTTAGCACATGCCCCCTCACTCTTCTCAAGGCTAAATGATCCACATGTTGAACTGTTTCTGCCTGTGTTGTGTCTTCCAGTCCGCTCAGCGCTTCTGTGCTCCTCTCTGCGGTGCTCTCTCCCCTTGCTGTGCTCCCAAAACTGGCTGCAGCCTTCAAATGAAGATTTTCCAGGGCTTACACAGAGCAGCAGCACACCTTCAAGAATGCTATTCTCATTATTTAGACGTCTGAGCTGGATATTTTCTTTCTTTTTTCTAACATTCTTTTACAACAGCATGACTCGCACCTTGCTGGTAACCTACGATAACCACCCGTGGCTGGTTATCTTTTGTCAATGCAATCGATTATTCCTGCCCAAGTGTCACACTTGTCACTCGCCCCTGCCATCAGGCCTTTCTCCAGTTTGTCAAATCTTGCTGAATTTTATCCCTGACAGTCTTCTACCTGCTGCCTGTCCTGGCTGTGCCAAGCTTAGCCTGTTCTGGGGGGCCAGGAGAGCACCGCCCCACACCAGGGCCAGGGCAGACCCTCGCTCCATGCCGATGCCATTTCGCCAGGGAGCCGCTGGGAGCTGCCAACAGATTTATTTGCACCTGACTCTACCGCAGGTTCGTGCAGCCCACATTTTCGGAGCTTAGTTTTGAGAGCAGCAGCGAGAGCTTTCCCAATGCGAGGAAACACGATGACTGCTGCTTTTCCCTCGTTCACCAGTGCGGCCAGTCTGCTGGGGAAAGGACCAAAGTGGTTTTGCATGATGCTTTCCTGATGCATCCATCATGCCTGCTAATCACTCGTGTGAGTGGGTGAGTGTTTTCGGAGTATCCCGTGCAGGGCTGAGGGGTGAGATGTCGCGGTGGATTCGAATAGGCAATATTAAAATAATAGCAAAGCAGCCAGAAACTGGACAATTAAGTTCAGTCCATCTTGTGGATAGGAAGCTTTGAAATTCAAGTGGGAGACCAGTCACTGAGAAAGAATGAAATCTATGAATAGAATGTGATCCCTGCTCATCACCAAGCTTCAAGCAGACGACGAACATTAAGAACACCCACACCAATGGGGTGGTGGTGGGGAACCACTGGCCCTTGGGCTTGCATGACCCAGTCTCCATCTTACAGTTATTCCTGCGAGACAGTAATTGAAACAGCTGGTGGCGAAGGTGTGTCCCAGAAAATTAAAGCATGTTTTACTATTAAGCAGCAGCAGCAGCAGCAGAGGGTTTGCAGGTGGATGGGGCTGCTAGATCCCTGCTAGATCCCTGCAGCTGCTGGGGCTCTTTAGCCTGCACAGGTTGCATTAAGATATGGGTTGGTTTTTTCTGGCTGAGCTTCCCACTGCTTCTGCAGCACCTCCTCCTCCTCCTCAGGTCCCAGATCTCTGTGTTGTCAGCAAGCTTGATTAGGGACAAGCTTTCCACTTTCTTCCTGCTCTTTGATAAAAGTTGAAAGCGGCACAAGACTGAGTCAAAGCCGATTGAAAGGGACCTGCTGCTCACAGTTTTCTACAACAAAAGCATTTGCTCAGTTAGCTGACCATTCCCAAACCTGATTTCCATGCTGCATCGCACACTGCACCGCCTTGTTCCTCCCGGTGCACGCACCTGCTGTCATCCTGCACGATACCCTGTTCCCCCTCCATTCCTCTTTGCATCCCCTGGCAGAGGGTGAGCGGGGAACGGGGAGCAGCACTCTGCCCATGGGCCACCCAGTGCTCCTGGGGTGACATAGTAAAGGCGCGTTTATCAAGGCTTCGGATAAAGGCTCAAAAGAGAATACAATACTCAAAAGCAACAGAAAATGTAGCCTAGGCTAGATTTGCATAGAAGACAATTTCTTACACGTTTGTTGAAGCTGCGTACATGATGTCTTAGTTTTTTTGTATGGTAATTAACCCTCTGTTGGCCATCCTAGCTCACTGAATGAGTCTCTTGTCCTCACACACCAGAGATCTAGTGGCCCCCACCCCAAATGCTGGTGACGTTGGTGGATCATACTCAGCAGCTGACTATAGCTGCTGTTTGCAGTGCTTCCCTGCCCGGCCACCTCTCCCCACTTCACACCTCCTTAGCAGGGAGATACGTTAGGATCAGCCGCTTTGTCTCTGCTCACACTACAAGCGTTTAATCCCTGGTTGGGGTTTGTAGCCCTGTTCCTGGAAAGCTGTTGCTGCCTGTGTGACTGCTCCAGCCTCCCAAAGCCTCCTCTAGACAGACATCACTCAAGGCTTTTTTGGATGTGTTGTTAGAAAGATGCCTAATGCATGAAATCAGTGTTGTCCTGAATAGTTTAAGGTCAACTCCAGCCCCTGAACGCAGCGTGTTCCAGCTGCTGCAAGCCCCGAGCCAAGAGGTCTCCACCACCACCCCCAGCAGAACGAAAGTTTTCTCATTAGCTGCTACTTTAATCAACATGTGCTGCTGCCACTTGGCCCCTCTTCCTGGGAGGATTTCTGGCTCGTGGGAGGATGGCATGGTCACATTCTTGAATCAAACTTGTCCTGATCCATCTTTGATCATCCACATGCTTTCATATAGGGGACGCCTGGCCCCAAACCCAGGATATCCCAGCAGGGTCAGCTCTCCAGCACCCACTGAATTAAGCAAAGGCTGTCCCACAAACACCGGTGTGACACCCTGAGAAGTGGAAGCCAGGTGTGAGAAGTGAAACACAGGCTACCCCAGGGCTGATCATGCTTTTCCATTTCCTTCAGAGCTTTGCCATTTGCAGTTTTCATGGTCAGATGAGGCGCAGGCTTGTCCTTGTATTCATGAAACAAACAGAAAATGTGCCAAGCAATTCCCGAGATGCTAAAATGTGGCACATGCTTTTGGGAAAAAAAAAGAAGCTGATAGAAGTAGAAGCAGTGCACACAGGTGGTGGCTACCAAAGGATGCATGTTTACCGTGCTGGTAAGTGATCTTGCTAATTCTATCAGACAATTTTCTTAAGGCAAGCTGAATTTGGAGACTTTTCAGACAAAAGGAAAACTTCTGAAGAGCTCCCATACTCTTGGAGGTCAACTCTAGCCTTAATTCTTGAGTACTTTGGCTTTTATCACAGCTTTAATGTGATTTTATGGCAGGGGAGTATACATGTGGAGCATGCCATCGTCGTCTTCCCTGTAGTCCCAGAGGACCCAGCAATGGCTGCATTCCCTCATCGGGCAGCTGGGACGTGCTGGGAGAGCTGCACCCGCCTCCCTGGATGGCACCCATGCCCTGGCCAAAGTTTTTGTTTCAAGTAAGAAAAGAGGTTTAATCACGTGAAGAGGTAATAAAGTCATACACAACTGACATGTAAGAAATACAGCTGGAAACCCACAAACAGCTTCTTTTTCCCATTCCCCACCCAACTGTGAAAGCGCCCTTTCGTGTAGAGCTAGGAAGATCCAAATCTTGTGTTTCTTCTGGTGCCCACGCCACGGGGATAAGCTTTCTTTCTTCGCTATATAATCTCATTTTGTCCTCAGAGCCTGAATTCCTGACCTGTTTACTGGTGCTGACCTATTTACTGGTTTGCTGGAGGACGGGGCTGCCCATGCAGAGCAGCTGATTTATGTGCCACCTTGCAATCACGCCTTCACAGCCCTGGCAGCGCACACCCAGGTTCGGATGTGGCTAGGATTTTTCTAGCACAAACTTATAAAAATGTGTTTTGAGTACGTCTGACACAGTTCCATGGCAAAAAAAAAGAAATACTGAGGGCTAACAAGCGGTTGGCAGGAATTGTTTTAGAGTCTGCATTCCTTAGAGAGCCCATCATCAACACAGACGATGTAATGGGCATGATTAAATAGTTAAGTCATATGTAAAAGCAACGGAAGCATGATCTTTCATGTTATGTCTGATGACATCATTCCCCCCAATGAGATTCAGTGCGATTCCCAATATTTTGCTTTAGGAAATACAGAACATAAATTAATGTGATGTACATTTTGCTGTGTAGCAAACAGCAACAGCCATTCCTGTAAGGAGATTTGAAAATTTGCTGTTACCTTCTATTTTATTCTTTCTCCAGGACAACCAGCCTTTCCCAGGATGTTTTTCTTTTCCCACTGCTCTTCCTGTGCCTTATTCATGATACGCTTTAAGCCTCACTTAAATGAAAATTTCATTCATTATAACTTCGTCACCTTTAATATCTGAAAGGTCTGTCTAATTATACCCATAAATACCTCAGGAGAGGAATTATAATCAAACATCATTCAGGTAGTGTCCACATATATTGAAAGCTGCTCTCTGAAACAATGACTCATCTCATTCTACATGCCAGAACGCATGCCTCGCATTGTTAATACCTGAAGTATTCTTTTACTTCGAAAAGCTTGGCTTATAAAACTTCATCAGATAACATTCATATTTAACAACTGTGTTTAGATCACATAAATCAGCACAGACGCTGCCTCAATTTGGGAACAAGTGGTCTGAAGGGCTTCCAGCTCTTCTTCTTTATCTTACTCACTGGTTCCATTTCTGCATCATAATAAAAGCCATCCTGGCTGATGGCCCACTCCATCAGCCGTTTTCACAGATCCCATTTGCTATTTTATCTGCAGGGCATCTCAGACATCCTTGAGGACTTCTGGGGTGTTTGATATGTGTTTCCCACTTCTTGGTGGTTTCCAGGGGATTGCTTTTAAAGCTAAATTGATGGCAGCTTTTGGTCTGGACACAGCAGGGACAGCGCAGTTTCGCCTGGGACATCCCAAAATACCAAGTGGAGGTGCCTGATGTCACATTTCCTACCTTCAGCAATGCTGGGTTTTCTCAGCAGGTGAGGGGAACACCTCTCTGTATGTTTTCCATCCCACCTGGCACACTTCCCTTCCAAATTCAGGGAAGGCACAAGGTGAAGTAATATTCCAGGCTCGTTCCATAGCTTTGGAACTTAATCTGTTTGATGCCGCCTGATGACATTTCGTTAAGCAATAAACCGCTGGACCCGGTTTGCTGAGGCGAACAGAGGAAATAAGCAGCAGTTCGTCAGACTGACTCTTAGCCTGCTGCCTGATGCTCTCCCCAGCTCAAAAGTTCTGTTCTTCTAGATCAAATTTATTCCAAAGATGGTTAAAATTATTGGCCCTATGGAAGGCTTACCCTAGCATAAGGCTAAAGGTTTTGAAATGAACCCTTTTCTTAAGCGTAGGAAAAAATATGGCCTTTAATGTAGACTGATAGAAACCAACAGACCTTTTTTTCTGAGCTAGGGGTGTGTGTAAATCTCGGCGTCAGGGCAGGACAGCAAGGAGGGGTTTATGGTTTCTTGGAGCTGTATAGAAAGGTCTGGTTTTTGCCCAGATTTGTCTGGCCCCAGCTGGTTTGTGTCACCTCCAGAGGTTTGCAAGGACTATTTATTTCTACTACTTGTAAACCATTTTTCCACATGCAAATCCTCCCTCAAAATGACCTTTTCCCGGGTATATACAGATTACTCAGCCCAGCATCCTCTCAGGCTGAGGGATGCACTGTGACTACACCCAGTTGCAGTTTTCCCCAGTGTCCCAGCTCTCCTGTGTGATGGTTTCCTTCGTGGGGGGGCGGGGGGGGGCTTCTGATCCAAATTAATTATCTTGAGTGGTTGTGTTATAAACGTGTGTGTTATAAAATAACCAAATGAGCAGCAAAACTCACAGCCGCCTGACGCTGAATACCGCTCTTCCTAGATATTGTGGCATATTTTTCCATGTATCTCTCTTCCCTCGAGTGCTTGGCAAGTTCCCATTCCCCGCTGAGAGCATTTTGCTGCCCAGCTGGTTCCCCCATCCCCAGGTTGCAGGGGACCACCGAGATGGGGTGTCACTGATGTGGTCCATGCAGCCCTGGGATCACCACCCCCCTCGGACTCCAACCAGCCCCAGCCCTTGCGGTAACGGGGACAGTGAGCAGCCTCGCGGCTGGCTTGCACCGCTGTGCTTGTGTGTGGTGTAAAAAGGGACAATTTGGTGTGACACAGCTGAGCTGACCCTGTGGCTCTGTCTGCTGGGCGTGCTTGTCTCACCAGCAGCTTCAGCACATAATGGATTGCTGTCGGCACAGCAAGAGCAGGACTCAATTAAAACTGGCTGTTTGAACATCAGTCTTTAAAATGTGCCACCAGTTGTAACGTTCTTCCTCATCCCTCCGCAGTGAACACCTGGAGGAAGCGTTGGTGATGATGAGCATCATGCCTGTTTCAACAAATCCTAGCGGAAGCCTGGAAAACCACTGATGACCAGTTCAGTGAGCTGGCACAAGCCAGCCTCTTACAAACAGCTGGCACCCTCATGTTGTCAGGGCTTGGTATGTCCTAATTTCCCTGCTACACCGGTATGTTCTGGAACGATGCTTTTGTAAAAGGACCTGGTATGGGTATCGACCTACTGTGTCCCATGGTCTGCTTGGCACTCTCCCACAGACTGGTCTAACCCAGGAGCTTCCCTGAAGAAATCCTCCTGCTGCCATTGCGTTGGCCAAAGTTTTGCTCCATCCTCCTTCCCAGGGAGACAAGCTGGACTATCCCAGCAGCACCAGTCCCGGCTAACCAGCCGTGCCTTTCCCTACCATCAAATTAGCATACATAACTCAATAAATGGCACACATTAATAACATTCCTGATGAGTGCCCGGGCTTGCAGGTTTTGACTCAACACAGCACAACTGCTTTCTCACGAGGTGCCTTGGAGCAGTTGGTATTTGCAGACCTACAGGGCAAATAAAAAGAGATTGATGTGTTCATGTCAACCCTGCCCCCACCAAAGACAGGCAGCAAATTATGTTGAAGCACCAGTGAAGCAATCTGAAGATAATGTGTCTAGTGATAAATTAATTGCGATTTAAAGTTAGCTGGTTTTCCTTTACAAATCCCAAAGAAAGCAAGAGACACTATATAAAACAGATGGTATGTTGTCAGTCAAGGAAGCAGAATGAACAGAGCTCGTGGGGATTCAAACCCGTGTGAGGGGAAACCTGGGCTATGGAGTGGGGGTAAATGATGGATACCGAGACAGTCATTAAAAACTGGTGATCTTTTTATTGCCTGTTGTGCCTGTAGCTTTGTCTCCAGGGACCTGTGCTTCTCCCCAGTGGTTTTGTGGAAACCATGCAGAGCTTTTTTTCGCTGGTGATGGGTGAGAGTTTTCAGTGGATAAATGCACTTTTACACTCACTCCGGATTTATCACCCAGTCTTCGTATTATCTGAGTGCTCAGCTGCTAGTAGTATCTGAGAGTCAGTCTGTTTTCCTTTTTCCAAAATGTGTCCAAAGTACCCAAACAACGCACCCCACGTGTCAGTGCCCGTGTGCGGCGGCACACAACCTGCTCCCCGGCTCCGTGATTTCTCAGTGCGCTCATCATCTCCCGGCTGAGAAAGAGGAAAGGCTTGTCACAGCAGGCTCAGCGTGTGGCTCTCCAAATTGCACTGCAAGGAGTCAGCTTTCCTTCAGAGCTCAAAGCCATGAATCACGGTGAGGCCATGATCCAGCAGAAGCTCAGACACACATAATTAAGGCACTGAATATCAAGGAGCAGGTCCTCCCTCTTGTATAACATTACAGCAGTGCTTAATGTTGCAGTGATAAAGCACACCCTATTGCTTCTGCCCTCACTTAAAATAGCTGACCGGTGGGGCATCTCTCTAAGAGTGACCTTTCATTTCCCGTTAGGTGTTTTCGATCTGTTAAACCAGAACTTTAATATATTACATTCAGGGACTTTTGAATCGTCCTATTTTGCTTTGTGCAGAAACTTAAAAAGAGGGAGAAAAATGTTTTTTTCAAGGTCTCTGTTTTTTTTCTGCCATATCAAATGAAATGTCATTGTAAAAATGATTTTAAGGTACTTTCAGATAATACCCAAGAAATTTAAGGGTCGTGTATAACTCAGTTTAGCTGCAGTTTTCAGACCGTGTGTGGATCTCTTGGCCTGGGAAAGTCCACTATGAAATAACAGCAGATGTTGATGGGGTTATCATTACTAGACCTGTGCCTTTCAGGTGCATCTTTCAGCTAAGAAAAGGGTTAAATGAACAAGAGAACATTTCCTTTGAAGAAAGTTTTGCGGTGAATATTTGAATATCCTCTGTAAACAGAAGTTTTGCAGTTACTTCTCATTTTGCAGCTGCAGGGCACGAGGGGCGCACAGTAAGATTGCTGCTGTTGGGAAAGTCTCAGGGCCGTACCTTCACCCTGAAGCTGTCTGTCCCTTGAACCATCACTGGGATGCAGCAGCCCATCAGGGGAGTCCCACCATAAAAGAAATGGCACCAGTGTGGCTCACAAACACTTTTTAAGATGTGGGGCCACACAGTCTCCAGACCGAAAAACATGCAGTCACAGCAAGGATCAATTCATCCCTTCCCTTCCCTGTTAAAATCCTCACTTGATGATGATCTCAACAGCTGGCAGGAAGATGGAGATAACTGTGCCAAGCTTTCATCCTGAGACCACCGCTGGAAAACCCAGACCCTTGCACATCCAGCAAAGAGGCCAGCTGGTGCTGCTCACTCTCCTGTGCCTTTTGAGAAGCTCAGACTCTCTCGGTGGGTTGCAAAGACACTGGTTTCAGGACAAAAACTTCTTTTGACCCATCACACAATCCAAGACATGCCCTTTTTTACAATGAGGCTAGCTGAAAGGAGTCTGAAAACCAAGTGTATGAATCCTGTGGTTTACTCCTTCCTGCTGTATCCCCCTCTTGTCTCCATCTTTCAGTTCGGGGCTTGCTCCTCCATTTAGCCCCTCCTTTATTACCTTTATTCATTTTAATTAAGTTCTCCCTCAGATTCAGACGCTTAACAAGGTTTAAAGAAAGAAGTGACTTGCCCAGCAGACTGGCTTTCCCCAGCTTAGCACTACACGGTCACAGTTCCCCTTTGGCATCTCGTGGTCTGAGCCCCTGGAGCTCCTGCTCTCAGGGCGCAGGGGTGGTCAGGAGCTGGAGGGCTGCAGTGGGCCAACAAGGGGATGCTTTGCTTCCAGAGTCATTGGTACTGACCAGCTATTGGGGCACAACCGCGTCGGGTGACCACCCCCCGTTTTTTTGAAGGGTAAATTGCCCTGTTCCCATCCCCACTGGGTGCCACAGGCCTGACAAAGCTGGCCACGGGGGCTCCTGCCAGGCAGGTCCCAGGGACACCCGCTCCAAGTCCCTCCAAATGAACAGCCTTGCTGGCTCCAAGCCCCCGGTGTGACAGTCGGTGACGGGGAGTGGGCTGGGGGTGGGTGATGCTGTGGGCACCCTCACGCCCAGGGTTGAGTTCCCCAAGGACTGCCTCCCTCCTTGAGCGTGGTTTCTGCCTCGGGCAGCAAAGAGTTAATCTCCAGCTGAACTCCTACAGGTAGCAGATTCCTGCAGCTGAAGGTAGACCTTCAGGCTACTCTTTAATAGAGGTGAACAGTATTTAACTCCTGGATGGCGGTGGTTCCGCATGCAGCTCTCCGTGCTGTCATCAGGCTTCCTCTGCTGAGCCCTCTGCAAAGGCAGCTCCTTGTTTATCCTGTGATCACACACTGTTACCACCCAAACAGCCCTCGGTCATGTACATCATCTCTGCATCTTATTACACAGTTAGCATCTTGTTAGACATAAATATGCTCTTCCAGAGCTTGTTAATGTTCAACCAACAAACGAATACATTTGCAAAGTAAGATACTCGGCAATCTAGTAGTGCTGGCAGTACTTTTCCACACTCCTATGATTAGACAGGTCCTAACTGAACTATGTGTAGGAGTCTGGCTAAGTCTGGAAATAATAGGCTTATTTTCTAGATCCCCTTCTGCTGTACTGGTCTATAAGGGCACTGAATTTTTTTTGTTGTTGTTGTTGTTTACAGTGATTATTTTTTATTACTGCATGCCTAGATTTCATCCACACCAGCCTACCTCCTGCTCAGTGTTTCCCCTCTGCATTACCTTTATTACTACCCTGACTTCAGCAGAAGTTTCTGGAGAAGCCATAGAAGTTTAAGTGTAATCAGCTCCAGGCTGCCTAATGGGACACCTCACTGCAAATATTTAGTATTTGGGCAGTGCTGTGCTCTAATCTCCCAGCAGCAAGATGCTGCTGCTTCTTTTTTGTGCCACCCTTGTGGCCTGTGACACTCAGCTGATGGGAACTGCCTAAAGATCCGTTTTGGAGCAACGTTAGTAGACACTCAGCTCACAGAGCCTGTCTGAAAGCCGGGAGATGGACTGGAGAGTTGGGAAAGGGCAAGACAGCCTAGCACTAGGTAACCAGAACCACTGATGCATGCAGGCACTGCTAACGTTCATGATATACCCAGAGGACCAATACCACTTTCTGTGATCTTGGCAGTTACCCACAAGTCATATTTTCCATGCTTAGGAATTGTCTTTGAAATGCCGGTTGTGTCCTGGACACAGTAGCTGCTCTTGCCTTTCATGTAGTTTTCTTGCTATGTATTTATCTTGGCCACTGCGAGGAAAAATCCCTTCCCTGATGCAGCCTTATTTCCACCGCCTCCCTCCCTTAGCCTGCGCGAGCACGTAACACAGCAGTGCTTGTAAAATCCTCACCGTGGCCGTATGATATGCTCACATGGCACGGCCCACGCTGTGTAGACTCACCAGGGGGGTCACATCCTTACGTTAACAATCTTTTTCTACTTGGATTCAGGAGCAAGACTCATTAGGGGATGGTGATTTTGCCATGTGATAAGCTGGAGTGTTTTCCCGACAACAACAAAAGGAAAATTTCTGCTTGAGCACAGGGGTTATAAAACTTGCCAGGGGCTTTGCAGAGAAGTAACGCCTTTTTGGTTCCTTTGTGCGCCTCAAAGAACGGCTCGTGTGGCCAGCCCGAACGTGCACAGTCTCGCACATCCAAGCAGGGCTGGACACAAAGATGCCAAAGTACAGGGCACATTTTAATACGCTGGAGGTATGGGCTGGGGTACGAAATTGGTATCCCCAGGGACGCAGGAGAAAGCGGGAGGGAGTGTTCAGGGCTATAAGTGCTTGGTCCTTCAGAGGCAGGGAGTCTCCGCAAGTGGCCAAGGATTCAGCTTTAGACTAGAGCTAAGAGTCTAGATATTAATGGCGGTTAGGTGAATGCAATCAAGTATAAGTGCAAGGTGGAAAACCAGCAAATCAGCCTAAAAAATTAATAATCAAGATATTGGAACAACATATTTCACATTAAGCAACTTTCTTCCCTCTGCCACCTACAAGGAAGAAATGGAAAAAAGACCAAATCTTCGTCCCTAGTCCCTGGTATTTCACACCAGCTGGCCAGGGCATCGCGTGGTGCCAGCGGCTCGGCGTGCTGGCAGCAAGCCGCCCTGGTGTGGTCCGTAGGTGCGGCTAGGCACTGGGGAGCCCTCGCTGTCCTGCTGAAGCAAGCCCTGCCCTGCAGCTCATCAGGCAGCAGCAGCTCAGGAGGCTGCTGAGCAAAGAGGTAGTGGGGAAAACCCCTGAAATTTGCCTCCTGATTTTCTGCCCTGGGTTCCCCTCTTGGAGCCAGCTCCCGTCACCGATTGCTCCGCTCCTGCAGCGAGGCTTTGCCCTCTGTGAATACAGAGGACAAACCCAGCCTAGAGGGTTTGTGATGCATCTGATAAAAAGCCTCATCTGCTCAGTTTTTGTTACTGACCGCAGTAAGCAGTTGGATTATTGCATGTTACAGCCTCCCAGTAGCTGGAACTCAACGAGTTTTATAGCCAGCATTTTAGTCCTGATGGTCCGGCTTATGATGTGGAATTGGATTTGAACATCAGCCCTGCTTTTGTGACTGTGCGTTGGGTTAAATGCAGTGAAGTTACACTGCGGACCTGACAGAGAGGCAGGAACATGCATCATTTAGAAGCAGTGATGTTACCAGGAAGAGCAAAGTTTTCCAGAGAAACATGTTTGACCTTCCAAGTGTTGAGTTTTAGTACTGGAAGCCATAAACATTACTGCTTCGATTAGGAAACCCAACTGCACGGAATGTCCAGTCCATCGTCCTAGGGGCTTGGGTTTTATTGCTTGTTAGAGATAAAAGATTGCAAACATTATTTTACTCTTAAATACTTACAGGACTTGCTTTACATTGTACGTTACAAATCTTAATGCCCTCACCCTCAGCCTATCCCTAAGAGAACAGGGGGTGCTACTACCACTTTACAACCAGGTTACGAAGACACAGAGCCGAACTGCCTTGCTTCACATCAGACATAAAGTCTGCTCCAGAGTAAGGAGACTTGGCTTTGATTTGCAAACCCCCGCCCTCTGCACTAACCAGGGCACAGTATTTCCTTGTTTTTCTAGCATCTGAAAGGGCCACTGAGGGTTTGGATAAGAGCCCTTTTTAATAAATGGGAAAAGAGGAGAAAAAAGAATGAACACTTTGGCCTATCAAGTGTTATTTGCTGAAACTGAGCACTGGATTGTGAACCTTCCAGCGCAGAGGCTGGCTCTGTTGCGTGTTTGTATGTTGTCTAACACAGTGGATAATTAGTCCCAGTTGGGATACTTTGGATGTACAAATTATGCAAATGTATTTACTACGAGTAATAAAAACAGTAAAAAAAATGGGCAAAACCCTCCTGCTGTCTAAAACAGTTTTTCATTTGAGACAGTATTTTCAGTTAAAATTCAAACAATTCATTCAATATAGCCGCCTTCACTTTCAGGTCCCCTAATCATCTCCCCCGGGGAAGTAATAAAAAACATTTTCCCAATCATTTTCATTTTAGTTTTTCTAGATAAAAGAGGGCCTATTCCCAGCCTTGATCTATCAATTGTTGCTTGATCTCTTCAAAAACCACTCTCATTCTGCTCAGGGCTGACGCATAACTGGGTTGTGAACAGAAATGCTGCTCATGGTGATGAGGCCAGTTAAAAATGAGCAGTCAAGAAAAGATGGGGTTTAAAAAAAGCTCAGTTTGGTCTTTGCTCCCAGTGACCTTACAGATGATGGGAACAGCTTTAGACCAATGACAGGTAATTTTTGAAATCCCATATGAAAATAGCTATGAAAATAGTTGGATTAGAAAAGCGTTGACCGGTCAGATGTTGGAAGATAAGAGGTTGGGATTCACAGTCCAAGATGTATGATGTGAATGGCTGCAGATCTACTGGCTCAGCAGCTCAGTGTCACGTAGCTTCTTGACTACTTTTCATTCTTCTAATTATTTAATGTTTGTCCCCGAACTAACGGCAATAGCAACCCTTCCTTGCGTGGCCCCTATACCTCTCAAAGTCTTGAAAGGAAAATCAATGATAAATTCATTCTCTGAGATTTTTGCCTATCAGAAGTAGAGTTTCATTGCTGTGCAACATATTTTCCAGAGTAAGAGAGAGGAGAACTGCAATTTGCAGTTGTTAACTCTCCTCAAGTGTCCTTGTTTCACAGAGGCAGGCCCCCAGACCCGTAAGAGCAGACACACCTGTGCTGCAGAGCCAGGTTGCTTGGTGGCCTGGCAGAGCCTGGCACTGCGGTGGGTGCTAAGCGTGCTTCATAGCTGAAGGGAAGACACATTACCAGAAAATCATGACTTTTTTGGACACGCCCACCCCCACACCCCTGTTTCCACAGGTTATATCATCGTGATTTATCAATCTACTTCAAAAGATTGGCCTAGATGGACTTTTTTTCCTGTCAGCTCCAAGCATGAGACAACACGTTGATGGTCAAGAGGATAGCGCAGCCTTCAACTGCTGATGCATAACAATCCATAATGCCCTTACTTTGTGTGCAATCCTTCCCAAACTCTCCTATGGAGGCATTCAGAGTCATTCAGCTGGTTATTTTAATCAGAAAACCCTTCAAAACACTGTTGTGTTTGACTTCAATTCTGAAGAGTCAACACAACACTTAATGCTTTATGGGTAGGTTGCAGGGGTGATGCTGAGCACTGCGGAATCAATTAGCACTTTTCCTACCCTGACCTCTGCTTCTGGAAAGCACTTTTGGCCTCACTGGTTTTATCAAACCATTGGGAATAAGCAGGAAAATTAACACAGCATAAAACTAATTTTCTTCAGAATTCTAGGAAACGTGCAGCCAGCTAAAATGCAGGTGAGACTGGCAAAGCTTTCCCATACTGGAGCTGTACTTCTCTAGTTTGATTGGAAAAGAAATTTCAGGAATAAAAATCATGAGGCCAACAAATAATATTTTATCAGAAATGATGTTTTTGTTATTACAGGACATAGTGTTTTACATAGTGTGGTTTAGTCAATGAAACTGGGCAATTAGTGACACTCCACTGTCCTCACTGATACTGGTGTGGCTTCACAGAACTCTTCCTCTAGCTCAATGTGTGATGCTCATTTCCATGACAGCTTTAGTGAATGGGTATTTTATTATGAACCGCTGAAGAATATCCACATTAAACCAGTATCAAATTTATAATGGAAAATATTCCCACCAGAAGCCAGGTCACTTAGAATAGGTGCAGTAAACTGCTTGCTGGATAAAAAAGGAGCTATAAAGTAATATTAAGTAAGAAACAACAACAAAGGACAGCTTGTGTTTGAAAAAACTACTGAAGAATTAGTCACAGGAATCTCTTGATGAACAAATCAGTCAGTTCCCAGATCATTCAAGAGCAAAGTGACATATTTCACACTGCAGTCTTCTCACAAGTTTACTTATAATTTCCCATCTACATTTTCTCAAGGGCCTCGTATTTTCCATTTTGTCAGAATAGCTGATAGCAGTCGCTTCCAAACCTTTAACATCAAAATGACACAGATGAAAATAAGAAATGTAAATCTCATGGCCCTTCAGATGAAGGGGCTAAAATGCTGCACAGCTGTTCTTTAAAAACAGGAGAGCTGCTACTGACCTGCACAGTCCTTGGGACCCCTTGTATCACTTACTCATCAAGAGAAGAAGCTCTCCTGACCCACCCTGGCGAGAAGGGAGGCTACACGTGCATAGGACGGGGAAGCCAAGGTCTCCTCTCCAGGATGAAAGTATCTGGGGTGGCACACGTACCTCATGCATGCATGTGCCCCATCCCCAAGGCAGTGCCTAGGTTTGGTCCTGGCATACCCACAAAAGACAGCGAGGTGTTCACCTGCCACCCACTCTCCCTGGGAGTTTCCCAGGAAAACCTCCTGGACTTCAAAGTCAGGCTGGATTGGGCTTGGAGCAGCCTGGTCTAGTGGAAGGTGTCCCTGCCCATGGCAGGGGGTTGGAACAAGATGAGCTTTAAGGTCCCTTCCACCCAAACCATTCTGTGATTCTATGGCACCCCCAACTTGACCCTGGTGCCCTACCAAATATCACTGCCAAAACCAAAGGGGTTTGTCCTTGCTTTGTGGGCAGCAAGACCACACTTACCAACATTGCTGAGAAGCCTCGAGCCTCTTCCAGTCAGAGAAACCTGAAGCCACTAGGTCCTCCCACCAAGGGCTTTATTTGGAGCCATGAAGTGTAGAGGAATGAAGCTGGGCTAATTAGCATTGACAATATACAGCTGTGGGCTGGCTTCAGGGGCGGTGGGTTGGCTGGTGTAGATGAGGTGCCGGTGTGGCTGGTTAAGTTAAGTGGTTGGGAGCCAGTGAAGGGGGAGTAGCCGAGGAAGAAGAGGAGAGAGGAAGAAGCAAGAGAAGGGAGAGTGAGCCCTGGATGAGGCAAGATGAGGAGAACGCAGCAGAGGGACTGTATGAAGAGTGTGCTCGATGAGATGGTAAAAGACCTTGTCATAGCTTGATAGTTTGGAGAGTGCTGTGACGATGAAGCTCTCTCCCATCAGTGACCTCAGTTTCTATTTGCTTTGGACTATGACTGGCACAAAACAAATTTAACTGCTGTGGAAATAGGACTCCTTTACCTGGTCCCTTGTATACAGAGCTTGGAGGGAGGCTAATGCTGTCACCTAAACAGAAGCACAGGTTATAGTAAAGTAAATTTTGAAGCCTGCTCTGCTTTTTCCATGCACGGCACAACAATGTTATTTTCAAACTAAAAGACTTCTTCTACCCTTCAGGAAAAAGCCAAACCTTTTAGAGAAGACGAGTGTTGGGATTTGTGTCTGCTCTCTGATGGCCTCCACTGAAATGAATGCAAGGCAGCTGCCAGGCGCCGTGGTGAATAAGGGGATGCCTTCGAGATTTAAGAGTGCAACGTACCAAAATAAAGGCATAACAGCTCCATAGTACATGCACCACAAATTACTAAGTGTAATTACACAGAAGTCTGTATGAATCTGAAAATATCCTGCTGCCACATGTTATTTATTAGTGAAATCTACAAAATTGCAGAATAATTAAAGGATAAGTTACACGATATTTGTGCCCAGCGACTCAATAAAATCACTTTCACAGCTGTTTTGACAGAATGTTCACTTTATTTACAAAGAAATTGTTATGCTGAAACAGCTGTGAAACTGCCTTTGATGTTGCCTGGGTTTACATCTATTCATAACTGGGACACTGATATAAATCATATTTATCCAATTTTTTCTCTGTGTTGACTAAGCTACAAAGGATAACATTCTAGGGGTACATTCATAGGACTCTGCAGTGAAAGTGCATGCCGCTTGAAATTCTGTAGTTCTCCCTGATACTTCTCTATAGGGAAAAAGAGAACTTTGTAAAGGTCTTTTAGGCCAGAGAATATTCACCATCATATAATCGAAGCATTTACCTAGCACTTAAAGGAAGTGGAAACCTGTGCATAAGGAACGTATCTCCTGTTATTTAGTTACCTCTGCATTAGACTGGAGAAATTATGCTGAAAGCAGTTGCCTTCTACCAGTACAAAACTGGCAACAGAACTGGGCCAGGGATGCTGGTTTGCAGGAACTAGGATCATGTAATCGTTCAGGTTGGAAAAGACCTTTAAGGTCGTCAAGTTCAACCATTAACCCAGCACTGCCCAGCCCACCGCCAACCCGCGTCCCTAACTGCCACACCTACACCCCTTTTAGACACCTCCAGGGCTGGTGACCCCACCAGCTCCCTGGGCAGCCTGTGCCAGGGCTTGCCCACCCTTTTGGTGAAGAAGAACTTTCCCTGCCACCCAACCTAACCCTCCCCTGGCGCAACTCGAGGCCGTTCCCTCTTGTCCTGTGGCTGGTTCCCTGGGAGCAGAGACCGACCCCCCCTGCCCACAGCCCCTGCCAGGGAGCTGAGAGCCATCAGGGCCCCCCCGAGCCCCCTTTTCTGCAGGCTGAGCCCCCCCAGCTCCCCCAGCCGCTGCCCACCAGCCCTGTGCCCCAGCCCCCTGCCCAGCCCCCTGCCCGGCTCTGGACACGCTGCGGCCCCTCAGGGTCTGTCTGGGAGTGAGGGGCCCAGAGCTGAGCCCGGCTTCGAGGGGCGGCCTGGCCAGTGCCCAGCGCAGGGGGACGGGTGCTGCAAAGTAAAATCCACAGGTGGAAACCAGGGGACTGCTGTTTCCAATCAGCAATGATCAATAAACCATTAATTTGGAAAACGAGCAGAGGGCATGTAGTAGCCTTTGTGGTGGAGCATAAACATGATTTCTGCCCGAGAAAAATCACATTCCGTCTCCCACTTATAACAGTTAGCGATGTTCAGCCTGGGCTTGAAGTGTTTGTGAGGCGCAGGAGCTGTAAGAGTTCTGTTTGTACAAACCATCACCAGTTCTGGTAGGCATGATTTATACAAACGGATGTTTTAAGGGAGATTGTTATGCAGTGTTTCAGAACAATAAAGCAGAAGGCTCTGAAGGCAATCTAAGCAATATGCCTGTGCTGTGTGTCTCAGCTAAGGGCTTCAAGTATCTTGAGAAGTGATTTCAAGCTTATACATTATTCATCTACAATAACTGTCTTTTAAAATGTAACCGTTAGAGGTAACAACAATCAATGCTTATTCACCATTGCCATCACTACCCTTAACAAGGACTAGCCTGTAGTTTCAGTGCAAAAGAATATTCCTGAAATCTCTCCCCCGACTCAGGCTCTTACAAAAAAGCAGTGAATTGTGACAAAACCAGGCTGGTTATGTGCATCCTTTCCCTGGAACTGCCTCAGCATCACAGCTAGGTTCAGTGCTGAAACCTGCTGAAAACTTTGTGAGATGAAGTGCCTACAGTTAGAGAATTGTGTGTCAAAACTATAAAGGTATAAAAAACCTCCATTTGTGATGTACCATAGATATTTCTCTGCTTTTCTTTCAGCTAGATATGTTGTACAAGCTCGTTTCTGATGATAAACGTAATTGTGTATGGAAATAACGAAAAATATATTTAGGCCATGTGCTGTTTCTGTTGCTGAATGTAATGATTTTTAAACTTACATCACATTGTGAAAAGATGTATTTCCTTTTTGAATTGTATTTTATCAGCTATACCCATTGCTTCTGGCACAGATAGGAGTGTTACACAAAAAAAATGCCATGAAAAATCAGGAGGAATCGCAGCCATGGGCTTCTAGACATCCATTAGCCAAATATCACGCTAGTGAAAACTCAGTTTTTCTCTTTCCTAACTGGAAAAAGGATAATCTAGTACAGCTCTGGTTGGAGGGATGATAAGCCTGGATGAGGCCAGCTGGGATGGCTGGACACAATGTGTTGGGATGTTCATTCATTTGGTTTTAACATGGAAGGTAGATGGGATGCTTTGGGTTGCAAAGCTAGTTTCTTTTTGTGAAAGTAAGTGAGGCGCTGCTCGGACACTTACACTCTCATATCCCTGACAAAGACTTCGGTATAAGTGTTGTCCCTCAGTTATATAAGCAAGCGTCCCTCAGTTCATCAAACACAGAGGTATTACGTGTGCTGTTGCCATCATTAAGATGGATTGCAAAAGAAAGGCATAAAATAAGATATTGACAGCAAGGGAGACAGTGAAATGAAAAAGAAAGTCTGATTTTCTCCAGAACATGCGGATTATTTTCTAGATCCTGAATTGTGGCTACTTCTGCGGAATGCACATCAGATAGCACGAAGGAAGACAAATAAGTTAGATGCATAGCCGGGTAAGTTTGAGTGCTGTTGAACTGACTACAAGTGCCATTTGTACAGATGCCTTGCTCCCTAAATGTTGCATACCTCCACCCCTTTCCATGTAATGTACACCTGCAGTTAGAGGTGGGGGGGCTGTAACTCAACACTTGGGGCTGCTGCCATCTGCACCTGCAGCACGTTCAAAGTCATCACAGTCCACCTGTTCGATTATGGACATGGCAGTATCATTTTTGTTGTTCTGTTTTGTTCTTTTCTCAGTAACACTGGCATAAATTAGAGCAATTTTTACTGAGGCACAGAGTAAAGATGCTGCTGCAAGGAACTGCAGATGTGCAGCTGGAGAGCTGGATAGGGCCGATGTTACTAAGTGAATCTCAGCAGGGATATGTCCTTGCATCCCCTGCTTTGAGTAGGAGAAATTCTGCTATACGCTCAACATGGACCCATTATTATTACTATTGTCATTACTATTGCTATTACTATTACAATTACTATTAATTACTACTACTATTATCAGTTATTCAGCTTGCTGAGTATGGATGCATAAATCTGTAATGACATGGTGTGCGTATGGAATGATATACAACAATTGCCTAAAAGGCTGTTCAGAAACACCATCCTTTAGAGGATATACTTGTACCTCTTACCTTTCATTCACTCCTATCCAAACTGATTAGATATGCAATTGCTTAGCTGAAAGATGCATACATACTGTTAGGTAGTTATGATTATGCATACGTGCTGTTAGGTAGTAATGGTGAAAGCGCAGAGGGGGTTCCAGAATGAGCCAGGAATGGCCATCTCCTGTCAGTGGGCTGTGGGTTACACGCTGTCTGCAAAGCTAGCTCGTGACTGACACAGTTGATCACTCCGGACCTTTGCAATCAATCATGGCCATGACACCACTGTGGACAGGCAGTCACCACAACGCATAAAACACTAATTGGCTTCAGGAGAAGGCTTTTGAGCTGAGATTTACACTGAAAATCCCTCTAAGTGCTGAAATTTGCTGAGATTGTGAGCAGCAAAGTTATGAATGATCCTGAATGTCAGTTGACTCTTAAGGACAGATTAAATAAGGTTTTATTTTGGTAAATATGAAATTCCTAGGAATCTAACCAAATGTAAACCTGTTTTATTTTCAGAACACTTACTGCTGTGGCCCTTTACTTCATTGACAACTGAATTTCAGTGATTACAGGAATTCCTTTGCATCCCGCGAATGCAGGCGCAGGTAACAGCACTGCTGTGTACTCCTGCAAGCGCACTGTGCAACCAGAAACAAGGCTGCAAATGTCAGTCCCAGGGTCTGCTCACCTCTCCGCGTGCTAACACTCCATCACGAACATTTTGGTGACTCAGTGAATCTCAGCTCATCTTCAGCATGGTAAAGAAGCAGGGCAATACGCTCTGGAGTGCAGTTGTGTGGGCTGAACAGCATACGCATGAATTTGGGGGCTGTAATGAGGAACAGAAGAGCTTCTGTTCCTCCAGACAGGGGTAGGATAAAGCCCTCCGCAAGGCCGTACGGAAAGGAATGCCTCTGAGTCCTGCTGGGACCACACATGGTTGCAGATCATCATCTCAGCAAGGCAGATAACTCGGTGTTTTGAGCAGCACATTTTGAGGGACATGAAGGGCTAAAGCTTCTGAGCACTGAAGCAGATTGAAACCTTTCAAGGCTCCTAAGAGCTAATATTAAAGCTGCAATTCTGAAATTATAAAAGCTTAATTTTCCATCAGGGACACTGTGCAAGAGCAGGGAAAGCCATACTGCATGCTCTACTGCTTGTACCTTAGCATCCTGCATCACAGCAGTGACTTCTCAAGAAAGGGTGTTGGCACTGGTCCTTCAGTCTAGTGTTCGTGAAGCACTGATTATAGTCTATATTACTTTTTTGGTACCTTTTACTATCTGTCTGAAGGTCTTTGAAGCAGAGGCTCTCACAGAGTAGAGAGTAGGCAGTTGCTCTGAGTACACAGTGCCAGACTTTAGAAAACCCAGTCTTATTTATGTTCTTAATGGGAAAAGCATTCATATGCAAAGATGTTTTTGAACTTCTTGCCCAGGTTTTTATGTGGATAAACGTAATACAGGGTAGCTACAAACAGGTGCAGTCCTGACCCTAATGAAGTCGACCGCAATATCCCCACCTACTTTGCTGAGGTCAGTCCATGCAGGATCATTTTTACTGTGAAGATTATATAGTGTAGTTCTGTAACCTGGCAAAATGGAAATGCTTTCAGTTCTAGGCAAAATGGAAATGCCTTCAGCTCTAGTAAAAATCCTTGATGTCAATACTTCTAGTGGAAAAAGAATTGTAGAATCATAGAATCATTTAGGTTGGAAAAGATCATCGAGTCCAACTGTGAACCTGGGACTGCCAAGTCCACCACTAAACCATGTTCCTAAGTGCTGCTTCTATGAGTGCTTCAAACAAGTCGTGGTCTCACTCACATGTTGGTGAAAAGCTCCTGTCTTGCATTGCCAAGTGACATATTTCCTATCCTTTTGGATTCACGGCTTTGGAATCCTTTTAGGGTGCCAGCTGATGTGATGATATGGGTTCAGCTCATTTCCTACATGTGTCCCAAATAAATGTCCAAGAAAATGGAATTTAATAGATCAAGGAAAGATTAATGTAGCCGTAAATGGGCAGAGGCAGAGGAATGTCTTAGCAAGCTACTGCTCTCTCATCTTGACTCTCATCAATACTTTTCAATCTACTGTGCTGGGAGGGATATCACGTTCAATGCCCTGAGGTCACTGAAACCACACATCAAATCTGTAATCCCTGAGTTCGCAGCATGGCAAATGATTTCTCTATTGGTCTTTATAACTGTAATTGCCACTGAACAGAATCTTTATATATTTCTCACTCTAAATTATGTGACTGATGACACGGATGGTCTCTGTACAAAGATGAAACTGATGGTTTCTGATGGTGTAAAGCTGATGAACAGTGCTATCTGTTGGCTTTTATGTCTTTCAAAAGCAATTTCTTGCCAGATGGTCTTCTGAGATTGTATAATCTTCTCTATAGTTGAGGTAACATTGACATTGTAGCATAAAACTTAATTTCCAGGGTATTGTAACCTGTAGCCACATAATGTTAAAAAAAAAGAGAAAAGTAAAAATATCTGTTTCCCTCTTATAGTAATAGAATAGAAAATATTGCAATGCTGAACAGTCGTGAAGGTTTGTAAAACTACTGATTCATGGAGTATACATGGCTTTCGGTATAATTAACAAGATGCCGAGTTTTTTATTAATTTAAGTCCTCGGTTAACTCATGCTCTGGCTTAATCCTGGCCACCGAAGAACTGTAATGTCTAGCAGCTGCTCATTTGTTTCTTTCAGGTCATGAAGACTCAGAGGGGAGAAGCAGGCACATCCCATCACCCAACGGCCCTCAGAAGGGAGCTCAGCAGTCACCCCTACATGAACCAAGGCCTTCCAGGCTGGTACGGCACTTCGGGGTGACATGACTGGGGAGGGATGTGAGCACCCAAGGCTTGTTCTCTCCCTGCTCTGGGGCTAATCTGACTTTCCTGACCTACCTTTGTATGCTTTGTTAGATGTGTTCCGCATGAGTTGCTGTATGAATCAGTGTTTTAACTGCTGTCGATAGAAACACCAATTATGCAGTTGCGGGGCTTTAAACTGGAGGTGGGAATGAGAGTATTAAGCAACACAACTCAGGACTGGTGCATATTATTTGAATGAGTCTCCTTCCCCTTCTGAGCTTGTCTGAACATCAGTGTCCCCTTACTGCCCACTTCCTTCTTGGGGAAATGTGATTTAATGGTCTCTCCTAAGAAGACTTAGGTCAAGTCGCAACAAACAAAGTTTCAGATGAATCAGGCAGCACTTACTGAGTGTATTATCTGTTCTCCTCCGTCTATGCACCCTCCCAATCAGGAGCAGTTCCTTGGTCATGTCGCAACTCTTCATCTCGCTCTGATGCTGACAGGACCATCAGAGCATCACCTGTGACATGGGTTTGTTGGTGTTTGTGGAAACACCTGGCAAAGGGATTTCTCCCCTGTTGACTTTATACTTTGGCTTGGCAGTGCTAAGCTGGACTTCCATGCTGCTGGTGTCATGAGTAGGGCCACTCTTTAGCTGCTGGGAGCAGAGGAGCAGAAATGTCCATTTTAATCAGGAATGAGTGGGACATGCCTTTTCCTGGGTGTGCTCCGCAGTGCTGAGCTCAGCTCAGCAGCAGCAGGAGAGCTTTCCTTTGTGGGTAAAAAATGCCAACCTTTGAACTGCTTGTCAGGTAGCAGAACTTTAATGGTATTGAAAGACTTTTTATTTCTCTTTTCTTTCGTTCCAGCATTGTCTGCAAGTATTTCTCAAATAGATGGGAAAGCAAAGGGCCGGATTCTCAACTGTTTGAGCTGTCACTGTTGACTCAATAAAGGTATGTTGATTTATAACAGCTGAGAATCTGGTTTTATACAGAATTTATTAAAAACATAAAACCCCAAAAAATCACTGAGTCTGATCCTACTAATTCTTAATTGTTTCAGTGAACCAAGACAGTGGTTTTTTGCCAATAGCTTTATGTGTCTCTCCTGTCTAAGATGTGTTCCATAAATGTTGTGCCTAACTGCCTTATAATTATCTTTCACTGAGGACCAGTCTATTGTATCCCCTGGTAATTAGAACAAACCAAATTAATACATTTCCTATGAGACAACAGTCCAAATGTTTTAGAGAAAAAGTGATTTGGGGTGGAAGGCACATATTTTTCCAAAGGACACAATCGCCAGTACAGAGCAGCGCTGAGCTAACAGAAAATATGGTTGCTTTCAGAGCAAATACCATATGTCGTAAAGCCACGGGGAAACACTCAGCTATGTTATAAATGTGTCCGTGGATGAACTTGGAGAATTTAACCAGAATCATCCTAACATAAGGAGAAAATCCATTTCAGGGAAATTTTGCATCTTGAACTCATGTGGAAATTATGCAAGGAAATATTAATTCTTGGAAAATTGTTCAAAGCAGTTGAAAGGTGAGAAGGGGAAACAGCAGATGGGGACGAAGTAACTCCATGAATTTAAATATGTAACAGGAACAGAGGTAGCTCCACAATCAACAGCACAACTGACAGAGCAACCAGCCAGGAAGCCAGATGCTGTGGCAACAGAAAATATCTTCCACCACTTGGCATTTGACTCCTATAATTGCCAAGGACAATGGAAAAAATTCACATGTGGGAAGTAGCACCACAGGATCCAGAAAGCAATTGCATACGAAGAAAGTTGGTTTTAAAAAAAGGCACAGCCGCTCTTTTTTGGAAAGAAGGGTGCCAAAGGAAAAAGGCAACGGAGCTTTTGTGCAGGGGAAATTACATTCAAATGTTTATTTGTGTGATTCCTCGCCAGGGTGATGTGTTTGGTTGCTTAGGTAGGGTTGCAGGGTTTGATGTGTACGGGTTGCAGTGACGTATAATGGGTTGCCGCGACTGGTGGGCACCCACGTATGGTGGCACCCAAGAGGCACGAGGTGGGGAACAAAGACCAGTGGAAGGCAATTGTTATTTTTTTTTGAGGAATGAAAACACAGCGTGTCCTAGAAGAGTCCCGCTTTTCTGTTCTGTGTGCATGCAGACACCCAAGGCTTGCTTTTAGAGGAGGAGACTGGGGATATCAGACAGGAAAGCTCTGCCATTAAAAGCTCAGCAGAGCTTAGACAGCAAATTGGGCTACACCTGTGTAAACTTACTCTTTATCTTAATCTGCAGAGAGATTCATATGTGTACTCTAGCTGCCATGAGAAGGTCAAGCATGATTCCCTTATTTTCTGAGATAAGACTATGATTAGCTCTTTTAAAAAAGCATATATTCCCAAAGAAACGGTGGCCTGAGGTCTGGCAGAGTCTGTTTTCTGAAGATGCAGGAGAGCTTTGTTTATGCGCTCACGTATGCTCCTGTCTGCTTGCATTTTTTAAATAACAGAGAAAGTCAAACCAAGACTTCGATTACTTTTCCCGTGCAAAAGGAAAACTCATTTGAAGCAAAAGAAGGGGACTTGCAGTGATCCTGTTCCCTCTGCAGGTAAGAGCCTGAGAGGCTCCCGGCTGGACAGCTGTGCCCAGCTGGGGACACGTGCTGTGCCCGTCTGTCCGGCAGCAGCACCGAGCTCTGTGTGTGGATGGAGCTCTGCGGGCAGCCACCCAAACCAGCATCATTCCAGGCAGCTGGGTTCAGGAGAAGGACCAAGAGACGATTCATTAAAAAAAAAAAAAAAAAAAAAAAAAAAAAAAAGCCTGCTAGCTCATTGTGTCTGAATTTAAAGACTTCCCCGGTGAAACCACAGCTTTGCAGTAGGATACGTAGTGCCATGATTCAGCGGGGGATTTTGCTGTCATAAATTATAAAACCTTAGCACTCCACACTTGTTTTCATAATCACACTCAGGTCACACATTTTTTAATTACTAGCATTATTGCTATATTATCGCCATATTGCATTAATGCAAGAATGGCTAAATCTGGTCTTTCAGTCCCCAAAGGGACAAAAAAGCTTGGCAGGAAGACTTTATACTGGCAAGTCCCCTGCTCCTGCTGGGAAAACTGTAGCAAGACGCTGTGTGCAAAGCACCTGCCATCACCTGGGATCGAATCCAGTGTGCATTGCCGACTGCGTCCAGCTTTGCAACACACCAGCACTGTGGGCCTGGCTATCTAAAGACTATAAAAAGATCATACGCTTCTCTCCCATGAACAAATATCAACCAAAGGCAGAAAAGAGAAGATGTGTCCAATGTAATCAAACAGCTTATAAATCCTCCCAGCCTGGGGCCTTGTCCCTGGATGACTCTCAGCCAGGTTTTGGTGATCAAAGCACACTGCTTTTTTGTGGCTAGAAGAGAGACAGATCCTCAGAGTTTCCTCCTCCAGCTGGAGAGTGGGAGAAGGAGGATGGGAAGCACTGGGATGGGAAACACTCCAGGACCACGGTGCCCGTTGCTACAGGGGTCATCTGAGCCCAGGGAAGGTTGTTTCATTAAGGGGGACCCTGGGTTTATTCAGCTGTAAAACTCGACAGCATTTGCTGGAACCCCAGAATTATGAAGGCACCCACAGGTAGGAAAAAGGAAGCAATGAGGGACATGGATCTCTTATTAATGTTTTTCCAGAGTTGATCTATGTCCGCAAAAAGGCCGGAAACCAGCTGGGGATGTAAATTGGAAATGTTTGGCGTCTTGTTTACACTGGATATTTCCTGCCTTTTGCTGTGCTTTCCCACCCTGAAAGACTGTTTTTGGCACATGCAAACTAAATCACATACTGAAAAAATTGCATTAGGTACATGGCCTTTTAATATCCCTCCTTTTTTCCCATATGAGGGGATCTGTATAAATGCCTTTAGGAAAATAACATTCTCTTCATTCGTTTTATGAAATATTTGCCTGGATTAACAGAGTTGCTGCTAGAAATGAAACTTGTATTCTGTGCTTCTCCATGGGCTCTGATGCTGGTCCCTCTAATCCCACTGAAACCATTAACAATAAGCCTCATGGCCTTTCATGGTCATTTCCAGTGCAGTGGTTTCATTAGCTGGACTAATCAATCTTTCACCAATTTAGTCTCAGGCTGGTGCTGCATAGGGAGGCTCCTACGAGGACCACCGAGGCGGCTGGCAGGTCTGTGGGCCCGGGGCTCCGTGGCTTCCCACACGGGTCCATTGTGGGTCTGTGCCTGGGAGGTGCCTCCAGCAAGGAGCAGCTCACGGGCTCTGGACCTGCCTTCATCTGCTCTGCAATTCCCTGCAGAAAGGGAGCTATGAAGGTGATATCAAGCAAGAAGAGCAGCAGTACCCATCTCTGAAGGGTTTCTCTCCCACCTTCTAGCAGTAAACGTATATTAATCGGAGATTCAAAGCACTAACTGATGATTTTGCATGAAGCTTCCTTTTTTTTTTCTTCCTAAGAATAATGTAATATTCTGTAAATTGCTAGTCATTGGAGGCTTTTATGATCATTTCAAAGTACTTAAGCCCGTGCTACCTGACACAGTTACTCAGATATCTTCCTTGTGACTAAGCTAGTGCCAGGACAAGCTGAAAGACTTACCCACTGCAATTAAAACTCAAAATTTACAGTGACAGGCCCATTAAAAATTCTGTTCACTCCTCACAATTTCAAACAAGCAGAAGCTTGACATGTGTGTAGCCTGTTTTCAAAGGAGAGAAAGATGACCTCTATAAATGTCAACGCAACGAGGATGTGTGTTCCCAGTGATGCCTTCCTGGAAACCCATTAGTCCAGCAGCAGCAGCCTGTCTAGTGTGAGTAAGTAGCTCTTTTGCTGGGTGTAGGAGTAAGTCATGAAGCTGCATGTAAAGGGCCAGGAGGACCTTAGGTTTGTCATCAGATCCTTTCCAATGTGGAATTGCAGCGGGAGAACTGCAGGGGCCTGGAAAAGTGAAAGAGAAGGTGGTTGTGTCCTCAGTAGAGTTACACACAGATTTACACAGCTGCAGGCTGGAAAAAAACAACTAATGCCTCTAGCAAGAAGAGCATGAAAGACAAACCACACCGGAGGTGAATAATCAATCAGGTGGGTGGACCTCAGGGTTAGCATCACCAGCACCCTGACAAATGTCACCGCTCTGTTCCTGTGCAGCTGTTTACTTGCTCTCATGCGAGCTGTCACCCCGCAGACACGGGAGCGATGATCCAACTGCAGACTCCGACCGGGTTTGCATTTCCTCTTTTTATAACAGACTGAAAAGCACAGAGCGTTTCTGCTCTCTAATGCAGTACCTGTCAGTGACTTCACTCAGTACATCAAGGAAGAAGAATGATGTTTATAGACCCTCACAACAGGAAAGTGAGGGTTTAAATAATTTTGCTTCTTTTAACTCCTCTGATTTCTCTGGCACAGATGAAAGAAAACAGTGCATCAAATATTAATATGATAAAGATTTTGAATTGTGCTTGCACTCCATGTGCTCCTGAAATTACGTGACACTTTCCTCTCAACCGTTGGAGTCCTGATGCTTCCAGAACAGCTGTAGCCTATACAGACTTTGTGGGAGTTGTTCTGACAGGAGTAGTTTCAATGAAAACTGAACATCCTTCTTATTAGGATGCCAAGAAGCATGTTAATAGCAGATAGCACTACCTGTGTTGTATAAATATATACTGCAACAAAGAAGTTATCTATTTCCAAACAAACATTACAGTTTCTTCACCAAAAGGGTGGGCAAGCCCTGGCACAGGCTGCCCAGGGAGCTGGTGGGGTCACCAGCCCTGGAGGTGTCTAAAAGATGTGGCGATGCGGTGCTGGGGGACACGGGTTAGTGGTGGGCTTGGCAGTGCTGGGTTAACAGTTGGACTTGGTGATCTTAAAGGTCTTTTCCAACCTGAATGATTCTATGATAACACCTCATGCTTGGAAATGTTTAACTGGACTGGGAATTGGGCAATCTCTGGTGACGTGAAAAATAAGACCTTTGAAGCATATCTCTTAGCAATTCAAGGATGTGCCAAAATGAAGGTGGTTTCAGGAAGTATGAGGTGCTGGTGAGAAGGAAAAGCATGGGAGGAGAAAGGAGTGAGAAAAGAAAGGCTGGTCACAAGGGAGAGGTGAGCTTTGCTGAGGAGGGCAATAGCTGCTGAACATGAGAGCACACATTTGTGCCCTGATTTGTGCTGCTGCAGGAGAAACCAGCCACAGGTCACACCAGGCCATCCTCCGCTTGGCCCTGGGGCTGCCCGCGTGATGGTCTGCAGATACATCTGCGCTACCTGAAAGAAAATATTTGCCCGGTTTCTCGTACAAGGAGAGAACCTTTAAGCTCATGACTATGAGATCCTGGTAGCAATAGATGTATGCAACATGTAATGAGTTCATGCTTTTAGGACTACTTTTAAGATTTATGGTGTGTACTGAATTCACTCCATCACTACAGAGATTACATTAATGTGGTTTTCTACTACATTTAGCTCAGAAGCTGTGGTTGCTACTGATCAAGTATGCAGACTATTAACCAGGAAAGATGTTGTAAGAAAACACAGACATCCAGAAAAATTTTGCATTGAAAGGGGCGGAGCACTTTGTTAAGTATCGGAGCAATCAGCGATTTTACAGAAACGTGATGGCTCTTTGAGAGGAATTTGGAAACCCTTATAAAATGGAAAGAGTGGGAAAGAAAAGGAAATAAAAGAAGGAAAAAGCACTGTGCACCCCCGTGCTGTGCAGGAAGCCCATCTTCTGTGCTTGTAAATGGCCTCAGATAAATCACCTGCATTTCCTGCACTGACTCTGGCCAGCTGTGCAAGGGACGTAAATAAGCAGTCTCCACCAGCGTCCTTTGGAACGAATTAGTCATTTCCACCTGAAAGAACGAGCACAAAATGGGAAAACAAACTAAAACAAGGTTGCGGGGCCAGAGCTGGTTGCCTGTGGGACTGTGTGGTCTCTTCTGAGCCGTGCAGAAGGGACACGATGTCCCACCTCCTGCAGCTCCACGAGATGGAGGGGACAGCCCTCCCAGGATCCCCATTACATCCCAGCTGCTGCCTGCAAGGACCTTCTTCATGCTGCCCAACCTCCTCAGCTCCTGCAGGACAGATGGAAAGAAACAGCCATTTCTCACTCAGGTTCCCCTGTGCGTGCTCATCTACGTAGTGGAGCACACAACTGAAAAGGAGCCACGGAGCAGAGGACTTGTGTGGCTAATTACCCCATGGGCACACAACCCTCCACGCAACTCAAAACCTCAGTTGCTGCTGAATTTTCCTCAACTCATCAAGGTGCTGAGCTCCTCCAAAGTAAGGAAAATTGGTGGTCCATTGCCGCATAGTTCTCTGTTTTCTGTGACCATCAGCTGGAAATAAATTGTTCTGACAACCTAGAAAGCCAGGACTCCGCCCTCCTGAACATCTATTTGCTAAAGTGAAAGAAGCATAATATTTTATTGTTGAGATGGTGCTCTTGACTCCAGTGCTTGGCCATCGTAAAGGGCACGTGGAATTTACGAGGAAAAGCAAACACCAGCCTCATAGTAGCATGTGCCACTGATGACAATGGGAACTTCTGTTGCTGAACTTTAGGTGTGGAATATATGCCAGGCTACTGTTTAATATATAGAAACACATCTCCACACTACTGAATTTGAAGCTGTGACCAGTGCAAAAATATATGGTCCTCTATCAATCGCTACTCTTTTTCAACACGTTTACCATAAACAAGCTCGCAAAGTCTTCTGCTCCAGCTTCAAAGCAGACAGGACAGAGAGTCTGGGGGCAAGACAGAGATAAAAACACTCATCAAATATATAAATCAAGCAGCCTGGAGTATCAGATGACTGCCACAAGTGGAAGGAGTGATCAGCCCCAAGCACAGTGGCCACAGGGTGAGCTTGAAAACTGAGCAGAATTTCAGTTTTTGGATGGTTCATGCAAGCTTCTTTCCCTGTTGGGGGGCGATGTCTGAGAAAAATACAGTATGGTCACAAGGGAAAGCTTATTTTATTTTGCCATCTGATTTACAAGCAGTTTGGTTGACTTCAAAGGAATCAATGAAAGTGATTAGAATAAAAGTAGTACTTTGCATTCAGGAAGATGTATCTGGCTTTCCAGGGTGATGGTGGGTGGCATAGAGGCTATCCTGACCATCTGCAAAGAAGCACTGGAACTAGACTTAGCGAGAATGACAAAGTAGGACTAATTAGGAGCAGAGACGCTGCAGATTTTTGATATATATGCTTGCACAAGTGATACTGGCTGCTTTGTCTTTGATTTTGATTCCAGTCATGTTTGGAGGAGCTTTCGCATTGTGTTTGACAGAGGTCATGAGCCATAACCTAAATCAAACTATATAACCAAACCGCTGAATCACATGTGCCCTTGTCAGGTTATTTCCTCTTTATGTTCTGCAAAATCGAGGGAAAGCCTTAGTTCAAGCTGCCTGTTGAAGAGGTGGGGGTTTTGTATGGTAATGGGCAGCACCAAACACTTCTGTCGCTAATGTCAGTGAAAGTAATGCAGTTTATTAAATGGGTCGTGGAGAACATTGTGGGTCCAGGGCTTTTAAACAGATACTGGAGTGGAAACTATTGCAGAAAGAGCATACTAATAATATACCAAAATAATTTTGGTCTTAGGAAGCAAATAACATAGCAATTAGAGAATCTAATTAATGAGGATTTTTACATAATTAATTTAATGTCCTGATTGTGGTAAAATGTCACATTAACATTTCATTAACATTCATATTTACTAATAAAACAAGTGTTAACTAGTGATGCATTACATTTTCAGGATACTTTTAGCAAAAAGTAGTACACTGTATAGGAACTTGCTTTTGCATCATCACCTGCCGCTCTCCCTGGGTAGGGCACACGGTTATGCATTTGAATACCCACATCCTTTTCCTGAGAGCAATTTTGATTTGTTCTTTGACATTAGACATTATCTCTTGCACAGCAGGGCAATTTTTACACTGTCTTTTAGAAGCAGTTGGAGAAACGGGTAGTATATGGTTAATTAGAGTTGTATTTCGTTGTCGTAAAGATACTTAAATGCCCTGTTCCTTCTTTGGCTTTTTTGTATCAGGAATTTCCCTGGTGACCAGTGTGGAAGAGAAATATTTTCACCATTTTAGTAATCTCTAAGTAACATGCTTCTATTGTAAGGTGATGTTAAACCCTGCAGTGAATGAACACTAAACAAGCATTTCTAAATCCACCTGAAGGGATCAGGAGTGGGAGTGGGAAGAAGAACCTGAAGTTACAGTAAATTTAATCCTTGCTTTGATATTCATGTATTTCATCGCTGGGATCTTTCAGGATTAGATCCAACACCCGGAACAATTTTAATAGGCTTTGAAAAAAAGCCTTTGGCTTTTTCAAAGCCAATATGACACATCTTTATCACACAACCCTCTCTCTGCACCCATTTTTCTCTGTACAATTTGAATGTTACTGATTTGGAAACTGGTGTTTTCCCTGTGCACCTATTGCAACATGCAAATAAGTAACAGGGATGCTTGGAGGCACACATCTCTGCAGGCCTATGTTCTTTCTGGGACAGAAAAGCTTAACTACCTTGTTTCTCGACTAATCCTATAGCACAATGCATGACAAATAGGAGGTCCCAGCTACAGCGCAGGAGCCTAAGGTGCAGTTGCATCTCTCTAACCTCCCTCCTGGTAACAGGGAGTAAGGCAGGAGATGATGCAGGGTCCCACTAAGTCAAAATTTGATTTCAGGTTCGTGGGAAAAAGGTCCTGATTCTGAACATCTAGGATAGGCACATGCCTAATCCAGGAACCTGGGCTCAGAGTTAACATGTGACTTGTTTTATGCTGAATCAAATCTATTATCAATTCTGTTTATTTTCTTAATATCCAACTTCTGCATCACAGCTTTGAGGGGACAAATAATGAAGTACTTTAAAAAGGAAAGTATTTTATTATATCCATGTTAATGCACAGAGTGACAACTTTCAAGGTCACCTGCTAGGTCAGGAACAGCCTTTTGGTGAGGACTGAGCTCTCCCGTGTTTGGGACTGGTGTGCGTGCAGGCGTTGGGCCACGCTGGCGGTGTGGTTTACAAATCTGGTGTGCAAAGCGTGTGACAAATACAGAAACTTGATTTTTCCTGGTTTTTCTCCTACCTTGGGCTACACTTCAAAGGAATGCTGATTAACAGTAGTAGAAGTCACTCATCTAATTAAAACTATTCCTTCTTTCAGAGCCTAGGCATCCCTGGGAGAAAAAATAATATCTAAACTGGCCTGTTGCTGGGCCTAGGCAAAAAAGATGGCTTCTGAGTAACATGTAAATTGCTAACTGGAGGATAAAGATGCTGATTAAAATGAAATCTGTAAAGGAGTAACCCTATAACCTAATTCAGGATCTTTTAGCAAACTGAATTGAGCAGAAACCTTACAGACGTGGATAGCACACTTCAGTGCAATTCCCGCAAGCTCTGCGCTGTGACACAAATGTGGTGATCACGTTGCTCCTGGCTAGCTGGGGACGTGCATTAGGGAGGGTAATATTACTGTTAATAAGCAATGGACTTGCGGAAGGTGGACGAAGACTGCTTCTGCAGTGCAGTGTTGCCTAATGTGCATTTCCCAGTGCCTTCTCCACGCCTTCAGTGGTCACTTTTCCATTACTTTTCATAAGAAACCACTAGGAAACACCTAAAGCACTCCCTGTCAGGGAATTCCCCTTGATATTCAGCCTTAACATTTCTCTCTGAACTCTCATCTCATTATTTTTATTTATAACCTCTTGGAACACCTTGAATAATTCTTTTCCATCTTTTCTATTTTCAGACACAGGCAGACAGATATTCACATTTTCCCCAGTGTTTGCCCAGCCAGGCTGTTCAGAAGTTTCCTTTAAACTTCCTTCACATGCCCCTGCTTCTACAAGTCCTGTCTCCTTTGGTCTTGAGTGGGGTTTCAGGGGAGGAGGAACGTCTCGGGGGGAAGCTGTGGAGTAAAAAGAGAGTACAGACACTGTGCCTGCTTGGGGAAAGGGGGAGAAGTAGAGGAAGGCAACCAGCCAGAAGTAGCCTGTGCTGTTTCTCTAATAAAAGCTTCTGGTGTTGGAAAGGACTTTCTTGGTTCTGTAGTGCTCTTGTGACACCGCAGCACGGGCAGGTTTCCCTGCAGAACAGTTGCTGCAGGAGCTTCATGCCCTCAGCTCTTACTTGATGGTGGGGACATTTTTTGGACCCCGCTAAGGCACAGCCTCTGCACCCACTTCCCGGCATGTACCTCATCCGAGAGGAGATGGCATGTCCTGACTGGCAGCTGGTTTTACCCGCTTCTTACCAATGGACCTTCCAAAAGCTCATTTCAGAAGATGTGGTGGAAAAGGGAAGGTTTCAGCCAAATGGTGGTTGGCTTTTGTGGCTGAACAAAGGAGCCAGCCAGGTTTGTGTTGTTTGAATGTCCTGGTCTGAGTTCACAACTTGTAAACCCATTTCCCTTTTCCAAACTAATTCTTCCTGCAGGGGATGGCACTCAAAAGCTTTTGTTAGGACTGCTGGGGGAGTGGGAAGGCTTACACACCACAGAGACATCTAAGTGCCTAATTGCCACCAATTTCAATATTAACTGCCCTAAATATGCCTTGGAGGATACATATCAAAGGCAGATACTTTTAAAGGGGATTGGTCTCTATCTGAGTTGACAATCTCCTTGGTTCCTGCCAGTGTTTTTTTGCAAAAGATTTTATTCTTTCATTTTTCCTGCTGGCTTGAGCAGCTGAGACACAGAGTGGAGGAGGACTGCAAGGCTGACAAAAGGTGGCTTCGATAACTTTTGAATCCTAGAAAGGAAAGGGTCTGTGCAAGGGGCCTTTGCTACAGCAGTTCTGTTATGCACTGACTTAGGCGCTGCCTATCTAACAGACGCTCAGCTTCCTTGGAAAGAATTTGCTCTTGGCCTTTGCTCTCAGCCCATATTGTTTCAGCCTTCACAGCACACCAGCTACGTCTTCAAAGTGCCTTGAATTAGTTTCTCCTGTCATAACGGTATGAAAATAGCAATGAATTCCACTGATCCTGCAGCATATAGCAAGCAGTGTCACTACAGCTTGTTTCTTGTATTTCCCACATAGGATGCCAGGTAGTTTTTGAGCCCATATGTTACGAATATAAGGTAGAAGCTCATGACCTAGAGATGTTCTCTTCTAGGTACAGCAAAAATAGAGTAGGTGAGAGAAAGGAGCAGAACAAATATAGTGTTGGTTCACACATATACATAAGTAGGACGTGCCAAAGTTAGCTGAGCTGCTCTGATGGCTCTGCAGATCCTTCAAGGTACCATGAGGAGATGTTTGCGTGACAGCTCCTTTCTGTGCTGCAATGGGAGATCTAGCACCAAGTGGCATGTTATTAAAAAAACCCACTCTCAAATGTAAATCAGTTATGGCAAGTACCTGACATTCAGGTCATATATCTATAATTACCCCAGCGTGATGAACCTCTTTGCTAACATAAAGTAACTTCCACCACTGATAATGTATCTGTACTTCGAATGGCCCAGAAGGCGTCACCACGCTGAAAAACTGGTGTTTGCTGCTTTGTTAGGAGCTGCTTCTACATCAAATTCAAACCTAAAACATCTATTTGGAAGGAAATGGAATAGTGGGTGTATTTAAAAATATATGGCTGACATCCATTTTCTGGTAAGAATGCTGAACAATTGAAAATGCAGTTATCTAACCTGACTTGGGCTAGCATGTAATTAATTAGCCCAATAAAGTCAGACAGTCTACATGCATTTCTAATATAGAGTAAACAACATCAACAGGAAAATTATTTCACATCCCACTTGCCCTCACTGAGCCTTGAGTAATGTTAGAGTTGGCTGAATGTTCGAAATAATCTTCCAGCTTGTGTTTTGGTAAACAAAACAAAACCAACAATCTTCCACTTGAAAACAGTTTCCTTCTTCTTTCTATTTCAGCGAATGCTCCAGTTTGCTCAAGTGTCTCCTTATCCCTAATTTGCAGCATCTGGGGGGAAAGCATGGCCACAGATGTAATCTAGAGTTAATTTTTAATTTATGTATTTATTTTTAGAGGACATATAAAAGAGTCTGGAGCTTCCCCATCGGTCCTTTACAGTCCTTCTGCTCTGAACCGTCATTAATCCGCAAGAGGGGATGCCCTCAGCCCCTGGTCCTCAGTAGTGCCTGGTGGGAACTGGTGCAGCAATTTGTGGCTGCCCTGCTTTGGAAAGGATGGTTTTCTGTTTACGCATCACAGAGGAGGTTCAGCCCTTCGCTGGCCTTCACGCCAAGCTGCAAGAACTCAGGCAGCCCTGAGACTTTCAGAAATGCGAATATTTTATTACAGCTGCCATCATCATCAAAAAAGCTAAAATAAAATGCAACATAAAAGAGAAAAAACAATGGAGGGCACATCTGGGAGGCTCTTCTCCTGCCAGGCCACCTCTTGTGGCTCTGGCTGCTCTCTGTGCCTAGCGCCTGGCAAAGTGCTAGGTGCTTCACGGTGCAGCAGGACACTGAGCTGCCAAAGGACACGGGCAGCCAAAATGGAGCAACGATGGGAGACAACACATTTTTTGGAGCCACTTGTTTATGTGAACTCCCTCCCAGTGATCACTAGTTGAACCCTGGAGGGTTATTCGCTTGCTCCTTGCAACACAATGCTGTCGGCGCCTGGCTCCTTGTGAAACAGCTGCCAGTGCCAGGGGCTTTGGGGTGTAAGGGGGCTGCATCCCTAATTGCTTAACCTCATGCCAAGGCCGTTTCTACCAGCACAGATCACCAGCACTTGCCCTGCCAGGGTGTCTAGATACCTGATCCTTCAGGAGCTGAAATGCCAGACGAGACTGGTTGACTTGACTGGCAGAAAGACATGTCATGAATTAAGTGATAAACTCCATTTGTGGCAAACAGCACGGGTACAGGAGCCAGCACATGTGGCATAGTCTGAGTAAAAAGAAATGTCAAAAAAGTAGTTTTCAATCAGAGGAAGAAGAGTTCTTTTCCACCTTGTGGTTTTTTCAGTAATTATGTGCAATTTCTTAGCTGCTGGCCAAGGAAGGGTGGCAGAATCAGCTCCTCAAACAAATATGCTCACCTTGCCCACCAGTAAAATTTAGAAATGTATGTGGAGCTTAAATAAATGTGTTTGCTGAACTAGCCTGACATTTTCATTACAAGTTCCTGAGGAAGGTGCTGTTTTACCTGGGTTTTGTTGCTGTAATTCAGTCAGCGTTCTGGATTTGATGAAAACAATTTTTACAAGTTGGTCTTTACTGAGCTGGTCCAAGAAAAAAATAATGAAAAAGCTGCCACCATTTACCAAATCCAAAATATTTTTCCCGTCTCTAGTTCCTAACATTTTTTGTCAGTCATGCCTAGAATGAAAAGTGCTCTTTTTTATGCACATGAATTTGAAACAATTTTCCTAAGGAATTCTTGGAACCCTCCCACGTACCCTTTATTATGATTACTTTTTTTTTAAACTTTTTTTGCTTTGGTGCAATTGTCATACTGCATTTGAATATACTGGATACTTCCAGGGGAAGAACAAAAATAAATGGGCTGGGCTTGGCTGATGAAGCGCAGCTAGATCCAGAGAGCTGCTTTTGAGATAACTCGGGCTTTTATGAGTGGGAGTGGGATTACCCAAATGGGATAAAATATCATTAGTGCCTGGCTAAAATACCTGCTGAAGGATTTTTGTCTTAAGATAGTCAGTTTAGGGAAACAACAGACCCGAGGATCAGATTTTACGAGTGACTGTGATCTGGCCCAGCCCTGTCCATGGGAGCCAGCCTGCACATACCTTTCAGGAGCAGGCAGTTTTGCAGATGATTATGTTCCAGCAGGACTCCTTGTGCTAATTACTTTCCAAGATGACTAAAGTATCATCACTTAAAATATAAATAAATAAATAAAAAAATCAGCCTGGGGAACAAGAAGAGAGACTAAAATGCAAAATGATTTGTAAGGAACTGAAAACACACTGAACAAATTTCTGGCTTTCAGTTAAGGAAATGTGAGGGTTTTGTAAGAGGCAGAGAATGTAAGAGCCCCTTTTCCCATGGGGAGAAGAAACCCCCATTTTAGAGAGTTTTCTGCTGGACTTTTCGAATCACTTTTGTTTCTCTGGGAGACGGGAATTCCTGGCAGGGACAAGGCCTTTGATTCTTCACCTCTCTGGAAACTGAGCTGATGGTTTTTTTTCCATGGTGCAGCCTGTTCCTGCTTTGTTGACCTGGTTATTCTTCCTTGTTTAGAGAAGTTTTGTCTTAGGCTGGAAAAAGAAAAATACAGGCTTTTGCTCATCTTTCATCAGGCTAGAATGAAAGACAAAAAACAAGGCGGCTTTTGCGCTTCCAGAGAATGACAGGCATTTCTGATACGTTAAAATTGTTAAACATTCCAAGTCTGGCAATTGGAGTCAAGTGAGTTCAGTCAATGTTTATTTCCTTTGGTCTTTTAAAAGCCTTTTCCTCCCTTGTATTTTTTTTTTTATGATGGTGAAAGCATAATTCAAAAAACTACAATAGAAAAGGACCCTTTTTCTCTCTATCCCAGCATTTTAAATTCGAAACTCCTCACCGCCTGCCAAGGGAACGGTGCAGCATGCGACGGCAGCAGCAAAAGCCCTCGCAGAGCGAAGCACTCATTGCCCCTGTTACGAAACAGGAGGCAGTAATGGGAATAGCAGGAGGAGGTATGGTTTTATGGTGTCCTCCTTGTCCTAAGGGTGTTTCAAGTTTCATTTGTACCTCTACCACCAAGCCATGAGAAGGCAGTTAAACCTCCTCAGCCTGGAGTGTTTTCGTGGTAGGAGCGGGGCCAGAGGAAGAGGGGAAACAAACAGCAGGATGGGACATAACAGCCTCCAAATATTTCACTTGTTTGCTTTCCCTCTCCATTCCCGGCTGCAAACACAGCACTGCCAATAACAGGCTGTCCTCGCCCCAGCCCAGACCCCCTCAGCAGCCCTGCCGTTGCAAGGGCAATTGTACCAGCCAAGCCCCTGCCTCACTTGGGTGTCTAAAATTCAGATTATTTGCCCCTTCAGTTAGTTTCAGCTAATGCCACCGACCTCCCTCCTCTGCAGCGTCAGGCAGGGCTGGGGACTGGTCCTGCTGGCAAATGTGCGGTCCCTGCAAGGTGACCGACCAGCATCCCAGCAGGGTGCCTTTTTGGCATGGAACACTCCTCAAAAACACCAAACTCAGCATCACAGCTGAAGGGGAAGGGGAAAAGGAGGACTTTGGCAAGTGGAAATGAGTGTTGATTAAAGAAATCCCTCTGATTAATCACACACCATGGGCATGTACTCTGTGGTAGTTTGGGGTAATATTTAGCAACACCCCATCTTTTTTGTTTGCCAGAGGCAGGATGTTTTCAGCATTTTTTTAAAGAGCAGCCAAGGGAGTGTGGCAGTGGGTGAGCACATGGCAGCTCTCCTTCCTGGAGCCTGTGCTGGAGGGACAGCGTGCTGCCATTTGGTATGGCAAGACCTGAAAACCTGCTCAGAAATCTGTCAAAAGACAAAGACATCATTCAGAAAATATGATCTTACCCTTAATTCTTACAGAACGTGTGGATTCAATAAAACTGAGAAGAAATGTGATCCAGGACAGCTAGGTGCTTGCAGTCAGCATCTGCCTAGTGACTGCATCACTTCCAATACCGAGCATTAAAATATTAAGCGGACTGAATGTTTCAATCAAACTCTGAATTGATTCTGTTCCTGGTCAAGGTCTAGTAAAGCCTTGATCATTACAGAAGAAGCTGAAACGGCAGTAAAGCAGTTGAATGACATCCCCTGGGAGCACTGACACACGCCATGGTCAGAAGAAGCCTCAGCAGATGGACCCAAAATGTCAAAATGCCAAAAGCAGGTCTAGTGAGGAGCTGAAATGGCAGTCAGGATGGAGGGACAAGGTGTGTGTTGTGGTTTAACCCCAGCTGGCAACTAAGTACCACACAGCTGCTCGCTCCCTCCCCCCTCCCCCCCTACCGGGATGGGGAGTGGAGTCAGGAAAAAGGTAAGCTCGAGGGCTGAGATAAGGACAATTTAATAACTGAAACAAAATCTAATAATAATGATGATGACTCATCATTGATGGTGTGTGATATGGTGATGATGGTAACGACAAGAGTAAGAGTAATGAAAAGGAAAAAGAAGGGGAGAGGAATAAAATCCAAAGGGAAGGAGAAAAACCCTGAAGTGATGCACAACACAGTTGCTCACCACCCGCTGCCCAATGCCCAGCCAGGCCCCCAGCAGCAAATACCTGGCTCTGGCCACCCCCCCACCCGTTTATATACTGAGCATGATGTCCTATGGTATGGACTATCCCTTTGGCCAGTTCAGATCAGCTGCCCTGGCTGTGCCCCCTCCCGGCTTCTTGAGCCCCTCCAGCCCTCTCGCTGGCAGGGCCTGGGAAGCTGAAATGTCCTTGGCTTAGCGTAAACGTCACCCAGCTACAACTAAAACCATCGCTATGTTATCAACATCATTCTCATCCTAAATCCAAAACACAGCACTGCAACAGCTACCAGGAAGAAAATTAACTCTGTCCCAGCCACAACCAGGACAGTGTGTTCAAGCAAGCAAGAATGAAATTGGCCTTTGACAATTGCTGAACTGGCAGAGGGGAGCTGCTGCATCTCAGATCGCAGACATGGACTAGGAGGAAGCTTGAAGGGAGGTCCTGGGAGGTAAGGATGCAGAGGGGACTGGTGCAGAGCATCCTTCCCTGCTGCCGGCTGGCTTAGGAGCACTGCCGGCGCTGGGCACTGCAAGGTGCTGCCGAAGCAGACTCAGAAATCAGCTCAGTCTCAGAAATGAGGCTTGGGCAGGGGTTCGCAGATATACACATGGAGGACAGAAAACCAGTGCTGTAGATTTGGGAAGATGTAAAAAATGAGGGAAATGCCAGCTACCATGGCGAATGGACAAGAGCAATGTTGATATTAAAAGGTGAAGCGTTGCAAGAGAAGCATCAATTCCATGCATAGCAATGCATATAATTAACCTTTGGCTATGGTGAAAAATATTTCAGCAACAGGCATACATTCCTACCCAGACTAAAAACCAGCCTGCACTACGCTCTCAGCGCTCCGGCCTCAGATTCACACGGTAAAAATGCGAATGCCTGCCAGTTGCCTCCTGTTTGATGGGGCAGTCTGCGGCACCGCTTCCAAACGCTACTGTCACAAAGCGATGGCACGTCTGACTGTGCCTTGCGCTCCAAGGAGGGCAGGCGGTGCTCCCGACACCTGGCCCTGAGCAGAACGTGCCACTGGCATTATCGGGGTACGATGCATTAGACATGTGCTTGCTATTGTTAATAATGCATTTGCCACATTAACTTATCACTGCTCCATCTCTAACGCGTATCACGATAAATTAATCAAAGCCTGAGCTGCTTGCACAAAGCAGGAGCCCAGCGCTGATACAAGATAATTTCCCTGAGTGAGAATTTGAGGATTAACTCTCGATTACTTTATGCCTGGGATTAACAACATTACAAGACTGATAGTGGTTTCAGATCCAACAACCTCTTTTTTATTAGGAGGGCAGAGTCAGAAATAATGGATCACTGGGGCAGTGAGGTCCGTTCAGGCAAAGGGATGCTCCATATGAGGGTAAATATCTTTTAAAAGGTTAGCATTGTGCCACCCCTTAATTCCTACCGAAGAGGAGTGACATACTTCACACTGCTTGCATTACCATTTCACTCGTTACTGCCTGCCTGGATTTCTGTTTTAATTCTGACAAAGTGCATGGCATTGCAACTGAGCTTCCCACCAGCACAGGGGTAAAAAACCATCAATCGTGTTTTTGACACTTCCAGAAGGAAGGTGTTTAACATACAGGAGATCCATCACACACCACTCATCAGATAAGCCACCCTGTGTTTGTAGTAACAGGATTATGTGGCATGCCTTAAATGCAATTAAGCTCTTATTAAAGGATTCAAAATACCCAGCTCTCTACCAGACTTCTTGCAAAGCATCCGGCCAATTTCTGCTCATCTTTTTAAAAGTGCACCAGTCCTATGAGAGGGCACAAATGGATTTAACTTCTGCTGCGGCTGTTTGGTTCAAAACTAGCAAACTCACCATTAATTATTGATCTGGCTTGTCAAGCTAGAGCATCAATTATTGCAGGCCTGGCACATGGGGCTTTGGAATTAAAAGCATCCGTAACCTTTGCGTGGAAAGGGCTTACTCTTTTTGGCTTAAGAATACCATTTTTCTTCCACGATATGTTCATGACTGCTATACATGTGGCTGGTTCCCAGTGCAGGTAAGCCTCTAGGCTGATTAAATAACAGCAGTAAATGGTACCCAGATGGACCCCCTGATAAGCAGAAGGTTGTTAATTTCTGGAGCTGGTGCTCTGTTCCCTGGGGAAAGGAAACCGCTGTATCACTATTTTTTCTCCTCGGTATGAATGCCTTTCAGTTTTAGGCTTGTAAGGATGTCTTTGCTTTTCATCCATTCCAGCTGTGACATATATTTGATGGGTAGAAATGGAAGTTATGGCCATCAGGCATGGAAGATGAATCAGTTGACATTTCCCTGGTGTAATAGGGTTCAGATTTACTCCTGGAGGATGGGAAAATGACTCTGACAGAGAGTCCTAAAATCCTGGGCTGGGGAAACATGTTTTTGTAATTGCACTTGTTGATGAAGAAAGGATAAGCAAAGGATAAAGCAGTATTTCTTTTCTGACTGATTCAAGAAATATTAGCTTGCCAATTTTGGAAATCTATGAAAAATCACCTTGTAGTTATTAGGGCTGGGAGTCACAACGAATTACAGAATCCTTACAGTGATATTTCTGAGAGCTTTTATATGGACACATTTCTTAGCACTGAAAAACAGGGAAATAATAATTCACGTGGGATTTGTGGGTTTGCAAATGAAAGCAGCACTTGCTCTCAGCAACATGAGTGCATAAAAGAGCTGAGTCTTCCCTCTAACGTCAGTGGATGTTGCAATTCACAAATTAATGCTCATATTCTACTTGTTTGTGGGCTGCTGCTCCAAAATGTGCATTTCAGGGGGATCTTCCCCTCCAGAAGTGCCGTTGGGTCTCAGGCTTGGGCAGGCAGGTGCCGGGCTATTTTGTCTCCATTTTGTCTTGTGTTTTATGGTTGGATTGGGAATTTCACTGCCTTCTGTGTTTTTTACAGCACTTATTTCAGGACAATCTTCATCCTGCAGTGGCACCATATACTAAAGTGAACGTGTTTATGAAGTATTAAGTCTAAGAAGAAATTGTAAGGCATGAGACTGGAGAGGAACTACTGCGTGTAACCCACAGCATCATTTTTTTCTCTTCAGGATCTTCCAGCTAAAGTAAATCAGTGAAGTCCTACTGTTTAGAGCCTCACATTAAACTCTATCTCTTGGCAGAAAAGGAATCAAGCAGCCCAAGGACATTGCACTTGCACACTCAATGGGGAGGTGCAGCTGACAAAGCCTTTGTATCAAATGCATCCAAGCAAATGATGCTAAAATAAAAATCTCATTTCTTTCAGAGGGAAAAACCATGGACATATGCATAAAAGATTTTGAGGAAGATGTTTCCATTTCATTTATCTGTTTTATTAGACAAGAAAACCTGGTTTCTGGACCTTAGCAAAACACTTACCTTAAATCAGCCCATGCAGCTAAGGATATTAAGCCAGTGAGCTCATCACACCCTTTCCTTTCATACGTGGCCTGAAAGCTAAATTAATAAACAGTTTCTGTCTTATCTGGCCAGTCAGGTGGGGGAGCAGCCAAGAAAGCACGCTGAAGGTTGCTCCTTGAGACCAGGTCAGCAAACTGCTGCCTTCAGAGTGGGCACAGCCATGGCAGACGGGTGCTGGCATTGCTCCATGGCTTCAGCTTGTTATCAGCCAGGAGGAATTGCTCAGATAAACGGCGAGGTCATGGGAGCTGTTTGACTGCAGCCCAACCTGATGGAAATTCTTCCCTGATGACTCCACCATGCCCTCTGAGTCCTGTCCTTCCTGGTGGGGCAACCGAGTCAATGGTGAGCAGACCAGCCCTTGGTACCTTGCAAACACACAGCTGCTGAAATAGAGACCTGCCGTCAGCCGGCAGGCTATGCCTGGGATCTGCTTTCAAAACCAGAAGCAGCTTTCAGCTCCTGGTCCATTCCTCTGCCAAAGGCTACTCTTGGAGGCTGCTAGGGCTGGAGGTTCGTGGTGCTAAGGCGGTGCACGGGGAAGCCTTTGTGTGCTGGTGTGGTACCTTCCTCCCCCTGCCTCTTCACAGGAGCCAACACTCCCTCAGCCAGTCGCATTTCTGTGGGAAAAATGACACCCAGAGGGTTCTGCTTTTGCTCTAGACAGCAGGGAGGGGAAGCTGAAGAGGTCAATGGGCCACAATCGCCCTTCTTCTCAAGGGGAAGAGAAGCTGCTGCTTCCTATGATTCAGAATTTAGGGGAGATAAAATTAGCATCAGTCATTGCACCTTACTGGGACACTTCAAACACCCATATACTTAGCTGGCCTAACCTCAAACAAGCTAGCTGCTGGGCTTGGCAATCTCTTGGCAGTGGATAGAAGGGGTAGAGGGTTTCAATAGTTTGCCATTTCCTCCTCTAGCAAACAGACTCACTCCATGAAAGCTGAAAAACACGCGCTTGGAGAGCTTGGAGAGAGGCAACACAGGAGATCCCACCCATTTTCCTTGCACTTTCTGACCCCGCAGGTGTTTGGGTACGGAGCCTTCTGCGAGGAAAACAGAATGCAAGTAAACATTTCCATGATGGATTTTGTCAATCCACTCATCTTCACCATTTCTACCTGGTCCCACCTGACTCTGAACTGATGGTGAATTTAGGGGTCACTCGCCGAGTGGGGTGCAAGGCAGCCTTGCATCAGGGAGCCCTGTCCCAGGCTCTGCCAAAGCACCCTTGCTCCCTGCAGAAGAAGGGCTATGCTTGGAAAAGCAAGCCTGTCAAAAATGGATTAGTGAAAACACTTATCCCCTTTAACAAGCTGGATTAAAAATAATAAGTCTCATCAGGAGGCTCAGTTTAATTGCTAGGATTATTACAGCAATGGAGTCATAAGGGGAGGAAAGCTAACAGGAGACATGTCCTCCAGAAACCTGCTCCCTTGACTTCCCTCGCAAACTGGAGGAGAAAACTGGCCGATGATTCAGTTTTGCCTTTGATTCAACATAATGACTAAATCCTGCAAAGATAATTGGTGTTATGGCCATTTGTGCTGGCAGCTGTACTCCAGCACTTTTTAAAATCATTATCTGTTAAGACATTTGCAAATATACAGTGAGCCTGGCAATGCCTCATTAAAGCACTGAAGAAGACAGTCATAAATTTTATTGCCTCAGCATTACATGTGGAAGTCATAACGGTACAGATCTGCTCTGAATGTATAAATTCCCTTATCGCTTCAGCAAAATCTCCTGTTTCTCTGGACAAGCTCTTGAGAAGGGCATAAAAATGAAAAATTCCATCAGTATTCAAACAGAGAAGTCTGACCAGCTCAATTTTTTTTTTTCATTTAAGAAAAATGTTTTTTCTAACCACGCAGAAATGTATTTTAAAATGTAACCATACCGAAACATCAGGCAAATACTATTCCTGCTGCAATTATCTATGATGCTTCACTTCCAGCCCACTACTTCTCCTGATGCACATTAATTTTTAGTTCAGGGTCTCTATACAAACTTACTGAGATCGGTGCAAAGATTATGGTTGATTTCTTTCAGTTTTGCATCAAACCCTTGATCAGGACATCTCAGCTTTTATTAGGAGATAATAAATTTGCTAGTGGTTTAGAAAAATTGTGTTGCCTTTGGCTTAGAAGAATGGGTTGTTATTAAATGGAGCTGAAAAAGAGAAATTCATGTGATATCATTCTATATTCCAGGGACAGGCCTCTAGCCTGTCTTCAAGAATTTGCTGTTTGATGTTTGATGTTGTCAATTTGTACATATGAAAAAGAAGTTTAATTCTGTCAACTTCCCAGAGGTTTAATAGTGTTTGAAAGGTGAACAAATCCCATTGAGTCAGTCACCTGTATCTTATCCCACATGAACCTGGAACTGGGCTCTAAATCAAGGAAAACAGATAAATATTTAGCCTGATGAAATCCCCACGGACTGAGATCAGCTTCTTACTGTCACTCCTGCTGTTCCTCTCCGCAGGTCTTTGGATGTGGAGAGGGATTTTTTAGGATGTATATCCTCCTCGATGTGCACGCAGGTCGCCTCTTTGTGCGGCTGTGTGTTTGCATGTGTATCCAGGGGAAAAAAATCGCCTTTGTATAGCTTCTCAGAGGGAGTTAATCTGTTTAGGATTGAGCCATCTATTCTCTAAGAAGGAGAGGGCTGCATTAAATGACGTGGATGCGAAAACATCCATGCTAGAGTTTCACTGCCACGCTGTCATGGTGAAGGAGATGTAGAGCAGGGACAATAAGGTGACACTATCAATATAAAGCCAGATTTACCATCATCGTTCCCAGTGATTTAATTCAAGGGTATGATATCATTCCCTTTCAGTTAATGCAGAAATACAGTCTCTATTTCAAGGTCTGAACACTTCCATCCAGATGAAAATACCACTTGCTCACCACTTGTTCAAAGACTTTACATGCGTTTTGGAGCTGGATTGCCAGGCGGCGTCCTGGGGGATGATCTCCTAACCCTGCAGAAGGGCATTCCTGCTGTGAGCTATTAATTGGAGCTGGGATAACATCAGCTGGGATGGAGGGAGCAGGAAAGGCACAGACTGATATCCCTCAGCTTCCAAAAGATTTTCCCCTGTGCCATGAATGACGGAGCAAAGCGTGAGCTGCAGGCTGGTACGTGGCCATGGGACACCCGGCATGGCCAGGCAGCTGACCTCCACGCAGCCTCTGCCACCCTTCTGCATCTCTTTGCTACCCCAGTTGAGAACTGTTTTAAAAAGAGAGAAATAAAGCAAATACACTTAGGGTTTGTCATTTTAAAGGCAAGACAAAATCTAAAAAAGGAAAAGCAAACAAGGAATCATAGGAAAATCTTACCAATAAATGAGAGGCCCCTGAGTGTTTTGATCACTGAAGCTGTCCAGAGGCATTGCCAGATATTTTTTTCCCAGCACACTGGAAAAACTCTCCGCTGGGATAGGTCTGCTTTGTCAAGTGTTAAGAGAGCCGGTTTGGCCTTGCTGAAGCTGAGGGTGGAGTTGGGAATGAAGCCTGGTTCTTGGTCAAGCCCTGGCTTTGATCTCAACTATGGAGACACTAGCACCTCTCACCGTAATTTAGGATCTGCCACAAATATTTAAGCTTCATATTCCCCTCCTCCCCCCCCCCCGCCCCTTTTCCACGCTTTAGGTTTCTTCCTTCTCCTCTTGGACTCTTTTGTAATTTCAGGAGCTTGACCTCCCAGCAATGTTGGCAGCTGTGTATGCCAATGTTGACATCCCAGCCATGTACAGCTGCACAGCCCACAAACCTTCATAGTCAGAAGGTCAAATCACCTCAGGAAAAAAAAAATTAAGAACTAATAATCGGCCTATCCCAAACACCTTTTGTTTGAAAATCTTAATGATTAAGAACAGAGCTGGCACCTTTCTGAGGGTCACTCAGCCCTTCGCTAGACCCTACACCCGGCACCGCTACTTCTTACCCCGAGTGGGCAGATTAGGAAGGGCAAAGTCTTGGCTTAGTTCCCCAAAATACCGATCAGCTTCAGACGACACATCAGGGTAAGGGAGCTGGCTCACGGTAATTCCTACTTGGACCAACAAATCATTCAAATCAGGAGTCAGATCTTAGCTCTTGCCCTGTCTAGGATGTTACCCACCTTTGTACTGGGTGAGGGGGAGCCCAGCTCTCAGTGAGCCTCGGAAACACAGCCAGTATGTCCTTACCGAAACAGCAAGCCCTCGGGGGCAGTACGTACGACATACAGCACCTACAGGAAATAATGTTAGGATTACAAAAAAGAAAGATCTTTCTACCCTGTTTCAGTTCAGACTTGGAAATTACATTGTCCCTAGCTGCATAGTTAAGGGATACGGATGCAGGAGAGACTGATTTTTATTGAATCACCGCTGGTGCAGCACCTTTATTCCTTTTAAGCTATTCCACCCAGAATATGGGGTTACAGGACACTAGAGAAATCTACAGTATGATATTGAGACAACTGGATAATTTTACCAGCACCCTGTGCTGGCGTTACCGTTTTCATTACACTCCTATTACAGCAGCACATCTCAATGCCTCCTTTTTTCAGCTGGTGATGCTTTTCAACTCCAGGTCTCCCCCAGAGACTTCTGCAAAACTTCCCGTGAGTTCTCTTCCAGCCTCAGTGTACTTTGAGTATGAAAAGCTGCCACAAGTAGAACCATGCAAGTGGTGTGCTTAACGCAGCCGATGCACGGCGTACACGCAGATGTAAGAAGCTGGGATCGACGGTACTGCTGTGAGTTGACATTCTCTGAACTTTATAGTGGTGGGAACCGCGTATCTCCAAAATGTTTTGTAAATTGACCCTCCAGCCTAGAAAAGCCAAAGGCAGATTTAATTTAAGGTTAAAAGTGGAGAGGTCAAAGTGTTCTGGTTGTAAAGTGAAGGACTGAAAAAAAGCCTGGGCTTTTCAAGGTTCATACTTGGGCTGATGAGATGTAAGACATGCCTCAGCTCCTTGGATCCATACTAAGGAAGACTCTACCTCATGTTGGTGTAAACGATAGCAGCATCTGGCCAAAGACAAGAGGTTCAGTCACTCAAGCCCTTTAACAATGTCAGGCACGGTGCTTATCACTTTTCATTAACAAATAAAATGAAACCAAAAAGGCAGAGCACTGTTTGTTCCATTTCCACTCTAATTAAAGATGCACTTTGTTATTTTCTGGATCATTCACCCTTGGTTCAGTTTAAGTTTATTTTAAGGCAGGCAAATCAGCCTTTTAACTAGAGAATCCTTGGCCTCCCACTGCTCGCTTGCAGTGGCTGCCTAATCAGGGGGAAGGAGCATTTCTGCTTTGTGTAAAGGTGAGGCTGACGCTGACCTTAAGAAGTGGCCTGCCAATAAGTCACCGCTGCGGACCTGCCACGATGCACAATGCATCGTGCCATTACAAATGCGACGTGTCCAGAAAAGAGGCAAAGGACCTAGAGGTATATAACTACGAGAGTGAACTAGATCCACATCCTCAGGACATTTCCCTCATCTAATTCTAATTACACCAAAGGAAACTCCTGTTGTGACCAAATGTGAAAGCACATCTTGTGATGAATATTTCAACGTCTCCTTAATTTTTAAGCAAAGCAGAATACAAGTAGTACATATGGAAGAGGAAAGGCTAAGCGTACGTAAGTGTTAGTTCCCGTGCATGAAATACTATGAGGAAATCTACTCTTGGCTTGAGTTCATTAACCCCTCAGTTAACTCATTAACTGTCTGCGTGCTGTAGCGCTGCCATAAGCAAAGACCAAGGAACTGGCCCCAGCAAATCCTGCATCAAGGTCTCAGCACCTGTTAACATCACTGCTACATTTGCTTTCCTTCTGTGCATTACAGTACAAAGGGAAAGCAGCCAACCCTGATTAAGGAAAAAAAATATGAATGGGAACAAGAATAGTGAAATCAATAACTTGTTCAAAGCTGAAACATTGAAGAAATCTCTTAAAAAGTCCTCTTTAAGCAGACTGGATAATAGACTATTTTACTATATGTTATCATAGTACAATTTGCACCACGAACACAGAAGCTCTCCAGGTAGCTAAAGCCTTTGCTCTTGATCTTTATTTCCCAGTCTTTTTGAAGTGGTGATGGAAATGGAAATGAGACAGAGATGATGGTTATTGGGAATCTGCAGTGGAGCCTGAGGAGAGAGGGAAATTCTTTGCATGTTTAACTCTGCTAACTTCACCAGGGATGTTGCTGGCCTCGCAGGGCTATTGTCTTGGTACAATATGTTTTTATACTTTCATGAATGGGCTATTTATGTAGCTTCTATGGAGGATCTTCATCTGGTGGAAAACAATAGAGAGTGATGAGGATCTCTTCCACAGGGTTACAGATCTGACATTCGAGGGCCCCATGAGCCCGTCAAAGATAAAGTCCATTGTATTTAGATTTGAATAGAAGGAATGTTCAAATCTGAAATAAAAAGGCTGGGTTTTGATACCTTGAAGAAGCTTACCCGCTGATTTGTTTGTTGGTGAGGGAAAGTCAGGTAGCTTCAGTTTCTTCTTCCTGGGAGCTATGCACAACCAAATAACTACTCTGAGGAAAGCAAGCTGTTAGCTTCTTCAGGCATCTTCTTGCAGGGTTGTGCATTAGCTTGGCTCACACCGCTGACAGTGGGACTGTGTCTTTACTGCGATAGGACCTCAGTTCTCATCATCTTCACCTCGGTATTGACAAGTTTCTATGTAGCGCAATGGCAATTTGCTTCTGAGTGGAAACAATCTTAGCATGAATATGTTTATATGCTCACCGGGAGATCGGGCACGGATTAAACTATGCATAGTATTCTTCATAGTTACTCTCAAACAAATTCTGCACTTGGAAAGCCATCATTTTTCCCCACTATTTTTTTCTCTTTTGTCTGTATGCCACTTTTTCTATAATCTTTTTGCCTTCTTGGGTGGTAAACAATGATGGTTAATGTTAAATTTGTGCCATTGGCGTTGGTCAGGTTCCTAGAAGACAATTATGAACACCTTCTTTGATGTCCTGCACAACATGGTCTAAAGACACCAAGCCAATAATTCTGTCTTCAGCTCGTAAAACACACTTGAAGTATAGCCTATCTCTCAGGGAGTTATTGTCTTTAAGCATTGAAACACAGACCTCAAAAAATGGAGACTCCACCACATTTTCCTTTCTCATAGACTTCAAATAAAAAAAACGGGGGAGCGATCATCCCCTAAGCCTAATTTGCTCTACTTACACTGGCATAAACAACAAGTGGGAAAATAATGTCAGTATGATACAAAAAAGAATTACTTTTCAATTAAAATACGACTGTTGGATGGAGCATGATAAACTGACCTTTTTACACTTAACCAGCCTCTCTGCCTGAAACCCAGCAGTTAGAAGAGTGTCCTTACATCACCTTTTTGACTTGGTGACATTTCTGGTTTCCATTGGGCTTGGCTGGAAGACCTCACAGTAGGAGAAAATCTGGTGGTCTTGCACCGTCATCTGTGGTAACAGCATGTGACAAAACAACTTTGCACCACTTTCTGCAGTAGGACATGGCATAATGAAAAGAATAGAAATGAAGAAATTAAAGGTTGGAGGAAGGCAACAATTTTCCATTGCTGGGAAGAGCCGTTTGTAACCAGCTTCCCCGCCTGACTATAGGCTCTTGGCTTGCAGCAGGACTGAGCACTGCCTTTCCCCTGGCAGGGGGAGGATGCAGCAGCAAAACCTGTCCCTTAGCTTTCTGCACCTCGAGGAGGTAAAAGCAGTGGTGTACCAATTGCCAAGGGTGAAAAAATGCCTTGTGAATGTGGCTGTTCTCTAACCAAACCTGCTGGTCTCCATCTACCCCCAAGTATGCTCCCAAGGGTACATGCTCCAACCACGGTGTCATCTCCTTGTGTTGGTCCCACATCACTCTCCTGACCCCAAGCAGGCAACAGTGTTTTTCCCTGGTTATTTGGGCTTGCAGACAGGAATGGGCCATGCCTGTGCTAAACCCTTCATCTGGCTGGCGGGTAACCAGGCAGGAGCACCTGCCCCCTTGCATAGTGCCTGCTCCTTGGACGTGGGGAATTCTGCACAACCTGCTCACTGGCCTGCTGGAAAAAAACCATGAAATCTCCCCAAGATTCTTTATTCATGAATACTGAGAGCAAGAACAGGCAAAACTGATCGCTGGGCTATGAAATATCAGCACATCTCCACGTGATGCGGCCGGAATCCTCGTGCTTCTGATAAATTCATGTCTCTCTTATCAGCTCTGAGTATTACATTGCTTTCTAACTTTTTTTTTTTTTTTCATAACTGTAGATGTTTAGCTGTCTGTTAAAATGAATAATTAGACTGGTAGATTGGGGGAATAAAATAGGACACACTGTTGGTTTAGCACCGTGTTGCTCCCAGGGGACACTATTCTGGTGGCTGAGGGACTGGAAGACATAATCTTTAACAATAAAAAAGGAGCTGATGAGTCATTCCAGCTATGAAAGGAATTAAAATATTTTTAAACAGAAGAGTTAGTTATTAATAAAGTGCAGGAAGTGATAGGGAGTTATTGCACTTTGAGCAAAAAGACCAACACGACTTCCTCCCACATACTCCCTACTTTGATGATACCCACCCTCCCTCTTAAATCTTATTTTTATTCCCTCTCGATTTTCTTTCAGAACTTGTTTACAAAAGTAGTCATGATGTTATCCTTTCTCTGGGTGGATCCTCATTTGCAGTAAATGGTTTCTACTTCTCAGTCTTTGAAACTGGCCAAGGTTTGGAAAAACATGTCCAGTCATCGTTTCTGGAAAATGCCCATTTCCTGGGAACATGACCCAAAACACCAGTAGCCGGTGCAAATCTCCCATCCCTTCTGAATCCCCCCGAGGCTCTTTTCTTCCTTGGTATCTTAATACGGAAAGTTTAACCTGGGCCATATATCTTATGCAAATAAAACTGCCACTAATTTTGGCCATACCAGGTGGGAAGGGTGCACAGCTGCAGAACATGGCCCTGGTGTCTTATAGACTGCAAAATCATCACTGGGGAGAGAACAGTAAGAAACACGTATTCAAAATCCTGCACCAGCCAAACCCTGTTTTCACACCTGCGTAACCCATTGCCTTCACAGATGTCACCTGGCAGCAAAGGCACCACGTTTTCTCCATACTCTATTCTCACCTTTGACATTTTTTCTGGAAGGTAAATTTAATGCATTAAACTATTTCAGAAGGCATTTAACAGGCTGCCTCCGCCCCTCCCCCCCGTAAATATCATAGTGCACCTTATTTTTCTCTTGATAAGTTTATGGATTTTCTTCGACTCCTTGAAGTATTTTGGCTGCTTTCCATAGAAACTCACACCAATCCACCCGAGTTAAGTGAAGTACTGCTGAAGTGCAGAGTCTCATTAGTTTGAGCGCTTTTTGACAGAAAAGCATTTTCCCTGGAAACTTTGCATCTGCACTCTTTTTTACTCACTGGTGCTCCAAATCAAAACTTTAAAACTGACCCCCCACCTAATCTATAAGGTTTTCTATATGGTTTTTTGTATTTATAAATATATATTTATATTTATATATTTATATTTATATTTATAAATCTGGCTTTCTAGCTGCGTGAATAACTGTGTTCTGATTTACGCTGCCTCCTTCCTTTCATCGCCGGTAATAGGATCCTGCCGCTGGAACCAAGTCCAAACCTCAAGTTTAATTTTAGTTCTTGATGCTTTACTTTTGTGATGGTCACTTTACAAATCAGAATTCCCCCCAGCTACCAGCTCGTTTTTGCTACTCTAAATCCTATGAAGCACAAGAACACAAGGGAAAAATGTCCTTCTTCATCTTGAAAACAGAATGTTGAATAGTTGGAATGTGGCAAAATGGAAAAAACAATTATGGTGTATTTGCTCCATGTCTAGTGCAGTACAGGGAAGACACTATCCAGAAAGTTATGAGCCACAAAATGGAGGTTTCAGAGGAAATAAAATAAAACCAATTTCTTTTTTCCCCCTCTTTTTTTAAACTAATGCTTGCGTTATCGTAACACCTTGAGCCCTTTATAAGAAAAGCACAAAATCAAACTCCATACGGTTGCATTCTCTCTGATTTGAAAGATGAGGCTCTAGGGCACTGAGTTTAATATCCCTGTTTAATATCCCTTTAGTCTACCCCTGCTTCCCTTTTTTAATGTTAGTGGCCCAGGCTCATATTTCCTCTTTTGATTTCTTCTGAACAGTGAGGTGGATCTTTGTTTAATTTTGGCTTTCTTCCCCACTGCTGAGATCGTTTTATTTCTTAATCAGCTGTTACAGCAATGATTTTCTGCAATGTTTCTCTTTTTTCTTTTGGAAACTGTACATCTGCTCTTGGCATCTGTTCCATATCCTTTATGAACATTGAAGCAGGGAATTTATTTTTCTTTTTTTTTTTTTCTCGCAGAGGCTGAATCTATTGTCTAGAAGTTATTGTCTTTGCCTTAAAAAGCCCATGATCTCCTTCACTGATGCTTTACTCTTCTCATATTGGAAACACTTGCTATTGCTCATCATCTGGTGAAATCATATTTTATTCTATATCATTACTTTCCATGTAATTTCTGGAGTCTTTAATTGCATTCACTAAACATTTCAGCCCTTCTCTGTTACCTACTTTTTTATTGCTCCTTGTTACTTTTTGCACCTCATTTTTTTTGCACACCCATATTTTCTTTTTTATGCTACTAGTATAGATTTAATGACATCCACAATCTCTCAGCCTACTAGAAATAGACTTCAAAGCTGTGGCTTTTCTACCCCATGTCATTTCTGCCTCTTCATTCAACAGAATTTCATTGCATTTGCACTGCTTCAATGCAAGCACCTCATTTTTATCATTTACCCTTCTCCACAGTATGGAGCAAACCACTTCTGCTGAAGAGTTTTGGTCTCCATTGAGATATTTTGCTCTTGATAGCTCCAAATCAAGTGGTGAATTTCTCTCTTTGTAGTTTTTGCATTAAAAAAAACACCCTACACACCTCAGCAAAGCACTTGACTAATGCATTTATTGCTCCAACTTGTTTGTATCTGTAAAGTTAACATCTTTCATCTTGAAGTATTATTTACACACTGTTGGCCAGTAAAGTGAAAATGGACAAACACGCCGTCTGGTTTATAATAGATCTTTAAACAGACGTTTTTATGCTTCACTGAAGAATTACTGACAGAGACTTTGCTCTCTAGAGTGCCAAGAACTTGTAAAGCTCAACAATTATAATACCTGCGCACCGGGAATGCTAACACAAAGCAGACCAAGTGTTTATTGAAACTCCAAGGGCTGTGGATGCACAGGTTCCCTGCAGCTGAGCGCAACGACCATGCAAAGCTCAGAGCGAGAAAGGGGCCCTGAGTTTCTGATGTGCAATCTGATGGGCAAATTTAACTCCAACAAAACATCAACCAGCCACCTGCAGACTCAGGCATCAGTAGGAGCATCAGCATATCTTGTGTCTCTTCTTCTGGCCCTTCCGCAGAGTCTCAGAGAAAGGAGAGCATCTCCCTCCTTCATCATCCTCTCAAAACAAAAGTCAAGTGGAGGAAAGTTTATCTTGCCTCCTATGAGTAACCAAGAGGAGCCCTGAAACAGGAGATTACTATAATGTAAGTATGGTACAAACACTGATTATCAACAAATACATGAGGAATTTATCAACAGCTCAGGCACACATGGATTTATCAGAGTAATAAGTGTTATTACTCTTTCCCTATAATTTCTTTTCTATGAACTTACCACACGATCTTAAAACACTTCAGTTTCCTTATTCCCAGTAATACATTCAGAAGGCTGCACCGAAGTTTTACTTTTGGAAAGCATAAAAGCTTTCATATTGTCTCAGCTTGGAGGTAATTCAAGACCAGCCCCCAAAAAAGACACCCAACATGTAAAAATAATTTTAGGGAAAGAAGCCAACTCCAGAATGGACCTTAAAAGCTGTATTAGTGGAATGAAAGCAGGACTCACTCCTCTCTGTCTCTTTTTTTTTTTTTTTTATTTTTAATTTTTACACAAATTCTGTGGGTGTTAAGAAATGCTTTCTCCTTAGATCCCTCTGAAACTCAAGACCCCAGTCTACTCTGCAGGTTTACTCTGTAGGCTATTTTCTGGGACTATCACTTAAGACCAAAATCAATAGAACGTAGCCATATGCAAATGCTTGCAAAGCTCTGTGGATATAATTTTTCCTAATTTGTACCAAAAGTGATTCACTTATTGCTCATGTTTTGGTAGAACATATATTATCCCTTTGGAATATATTGAAAAACTGGAACAGCATCAGAGAACTCATGTTACGGGGAAAACCTTGCAAAATTGTCAAATGTTAGTCCTCCCAAATTTCACATTCCCCATTATCCTTTGGGATAATGGAACAGATCCAGCAAGACTGTCGCACTGATGCTAAAAGGGTTTATTGTAATAAATGGAAAGAGTTGGAACCCCTCATCCTACTGGCATTTATGGCTGTTGGTGGAAAGGAAACACCTCCTTTGGGGGAAAGGCAAGAAGAGAACTGTGAGTGCCAGGAGGCTTGTGCTGGGAAATCAGCCACATATATGCAAAAGGATTTCCACTGATATTTTCATGCAAAAATTTCGAGAACAGTGTTCGAACATTCATTTGGATAACACAAATATTAAAGAAGATCAAAGCAAAAAGCAAAGACGGTTTATCGGTAGATGGAAAAAGATTGGAAAGCTAACGGTTTTGGGGAGGGCTGCCCTACGTGGTAGTAGAGCACGTCTGGTTGGACCCCTGTTGTAAAATGAACAATGTAATAATTGTGAACAGAGCTGGTTTTACATTGTTCCTGAAAAATCTTCGAATAAAAGCTACCATCCAGATGAGATTAAACTGCACGATTTCCTTTAAAGTAAGGAAATCAAAGTCAAGACAAACTGTAGCCAAACTTGACAATATGATGTTTTATTTTATGAGCCACAACAGAAAAAAATGTTCACATCTTCCAGAAATTAGTAGAAAATGGGGTTTCTGTTATATAAGAGCCTGTTGCAATGATGACAACTCAGATCAGATCCCTCACTGATTTGGGCACTATATTTCATCACTGTATTTGGTGCACCTTTTATTTGGTGCAAATATAGCTGTTTCATGCATCTATCATTTTAAACCTTTCACACCGGAATGCAAATCAATTAAACAGTGCACTCACTTCTACATAATTTTTTTGTATATTTCACTGCTGACTAGTACATTAGAATTTTATCAATTATACTAATGAAAAATTGCTATTCAGAGTCTGGCTGTTGAAAAGAAATTTGCTGTTTATAATATGCATGATGTTAACTTATTGAGGCAGCTGCAAGAGAAAATTAATGATTTATTTCAGCACATGATAAAGAAGGCAAGAAGAAATTGTGTGTATAGAGAAATGATTGTTATAGCTTATAGTGGTCATGTGTTACCCACTCTAATTAACTCATTGCCATACGAGAAACAGAAAATCTCACAACTATACCGAGGATAAACACGCAGCTAAATGTTGTCGTTGGTGGTGCATGCCCAAGGTTTGCAGGAACTGGCAGTTCCCTAATCCCCAACAGGGACGCAGCAGCACCCGAGGCCAGGTCAGTGGGGCAGGTGGGACAGCTGCCCCTCTCATCTGCCTCATTTACGAAGTGACACCAATGGGCAGCAAAAGCCACCTGTGATATGGAGACATGGTGTTATGTAGCAACAAATCATCCAGACAGCGTGAAGGCCTCAATTATGTCATTATTCTAATTTTTTTAAAGCTTCGTAAGAGCTCTACATTAAATTAGCGAAGATGTTACCATACTGTGCCAGGTTGCTCCTTGTAAGTCAGCTATCGATTCAGTATAAACATAACAATCAGAAAAAAAGTACACATCTCTCAAGCTGCCCTCTTTGAACCGTGCTCTTAAATTTTTCAGTAAGCAATAGGAGAATTTTCTCAAATTAGCAACGTCACACAACACAGACCAGGTTTTTTCTAAAGCAATAACACTACATGTAAGCGTATGGACACTTGCTTTTTAAATGTGAAGTTTCAAAGATTTCTCTGATGCAGCAATGGAATGAAAAGGGGGATTTACACACTGCCTTATATTCTGAGCATGCTTACACCGAAGCTAAGGCTATAGCTAGGAACAGCCCTGAAAGATTGCTTTTATTGACGGTGTGCTAGTCTACAGGCTGCAGCATTCTTTAGCCATCAGGAGAAAGACAGCTCTGCTGATGTTTAACTTTATCACTTTGTATTGTTAATTAGCGTAAGTAAACTCTTTGTTTGCAGAGGGTGGGATAATGTGGTAAGGGAGTTAGTAAAATAAATGATTCGCAACAGCCATAGGGACGGAGCCATGAGTGTTGCAGAAAGCTGCTAGGAATATATTTCCTTTGAGCGTACATTTTTGGGGCAGGTGTTTTCTGTGATTCTGATCTCTAAAGCAGTTCTGCTCCTTTTAAGTATTGCCTGTCTTTCATGACTAAACTTCTTTTTTCATCTTGATTACTGAAGTTCTGAATATACACAACACTGAAATCATCAGCTATTTAATCTGTATTTGGTGGCTGGTGAGAAGGGTAAAGTGATCTGCATATACAGTCCAAATCAGCAATAATTTAGCATTCTGATGCACTCGAGGCACTTACAAAACCATGAAAATCATGCAGTGTTGACTATACAATATCACACCTAGGGGGCTTTTTAGATTTTTTTTACGCTTGAAGCTACAAGTCACAGCCTACGCTAGCAAGAAGGTTGGACTAAAGCCCAGAGTTTTTAAGTTTTCAAAAGTGAACCATTGTGTTAAAAAGGTGTCAGACTTTTATTATAGCCCTGCTTTTCATGAAGCAAAAAAGAAGTGAGTGTCAAGAGTCTTCTCTTAATCCTTACACTATCCTTTAAAACATGCTCTCGTCTGAAGTTTTACAACTACGTGCCTTTGAAAGCCAAGGGGATGCTTTCCCCTGGACTGCACAGGTAGCAACCAGCTGCTGAAGTAGTCTAATGCTCGTCACTGTAACAGCCTGTCTTAAATCGTATGAATTAAACAAAGACCTGGTGGAAAAAAACAATGCCTGATCCTGTAATTACTAGTTGCCCACTGAGCATGTTAGATGCTGACATTTCTTAACTTTGCTATCTGAAATGCACCTCTTCAGTTAGGGTTTTGCAGCTGAGCTGCGTTGCGCTGCCTGAGCATCTCCATGTCCCCAGGGTGACGGCTCTAAGTGATGGCGAGCCCCTGGCCGATGGGGCAGTGCCTGTGGGGTGGGGAAGCGGGGGCACACAGGCCACAGCTGGGCATGCAACACAGCAAAGCACAGCACCGGCTGAATCACTGTCCCTGGAAGTGTTTCAAAAACACGTAGATGTGGTGCTTAGGGACACGGGTTAGTGGTGGACTTGGCAGCGCTGGGTTAATGGTTGGACTTCGTGATCTGAAAGGTCTTTTCCAACCTAAATGATTCTATGATTCTAAGTCACATATGCCTTGGTCCTTGCTCAGGCACACTGCAAAGCCTGACAGAAGGGCTCTGTTAGCAAAGCCTGAGTTCAAGTTCCTTCAGGGATACTCTCGGCTTTTGTTGGCTTTGGAAGCCCTTTTTGTTGCAGAAATGAACTTGATCCCATCAAGTGATGCGGGGCTGCTCAAAGGACACAGGTGAGCAGCACTGGAAGGAGCTGGTAGGCTCCCCTGCAACAGAGAATTGGGGACAAGCCACAGCATCACCCTGTACTGCCCACAGGATAATTAAATACCAGTTCATTAACAGCGGTGTCAACCGTGAAGCACAGTCTCACCAGCCTGCAGCAGGATCCTCAGGCCACCTGTTCATATGCAGGACAAGAGTCAGTTTTCTTCGTGGAGGAAGAAATGGCAGAAGTTATTTCACACTCCCAGCCAGAAGCAGAAACGAGCTGGCTCTGGTGGCACATGACGCGCGCCGTGCCTGGGAGCGTGCCAGTGGCAGCGCCAGCCGCGCTGCGAGACACGCTGCAGCGTCCCTGCACCCGCAGTAGCTGGTGAGGCAGGCGACACACTTATCCCCGCCAGCCACTCCGGGACCACAAGAGACAGCTGATAATCACAGATGAGGATGAACAGCAAATGGAGCTAGAAGGGACCCGGAGAGGCCGTTGGACTCATCTGCTGCAGGGATGCCCCACGAGCCCAGGCTGCCCCTCTGCGCTGGCAGGAGCAGCCTCCCATTTCAGGTGATGCTCACTCACCTGCTTTTCAAAGATAAACTCATTTTAGTGGTTAACTACCCTTTTTATTGGACAACTTTTCTTGATACTTAACTTAATCCTTCTTTTGTATCCTTTAGGTTTATTGCTCTTTCTCCTGCAGTCACAAGCATTTATTCCCTTGCTCTTTACCATAAGCATTTACATATTTGCCAGTGTATTTCAGTCTTTCCTTGACTAAACAGACCGTAGACCCTTCCAGTGTTCCCAGTGGATTATTTTTTCTAGCTGTATGATCATTCCACTTCCTCCCACTTGGACACCCTGCAGTGCAAGGGCAGGGTGGCACCAGCCTCACCACCCAAAACCTCTATCTGGGCTTTGCCAAAGATGCACAGAGAGGAAGAAGGACTTACAGCTGACAAGAACCGCCAGATATCATTTCAGATCACTTTTATTCACTGTTCCCAAGGTCCTTCTGCTGTTCCTTTGTCAGGGCACGGGTGCACCACCATCATCAAAGCCCTTGTCTGGGAAGCCTGAGCAATGCCCATCCCCACCGCCTCCCAGCTACTGGGAAGGGAAGCCTTCTCCTACCACTGGCACCAGCACCAGAGGCAAAGCCCAGCCCTCCCTCTGGGACATCCTAGCCCAAAATCATGTAAAACAAGGGAGACCCTCTCTCTTGAAACATAAGGCTCTCCTTCCCCAGTAAACTGCCCCTGCTTCCCAGTTTCTCTTTTCTCCACCTTTCATGACAATAGTAATTTATCAACTTTCTCAAGCAAAACAGCTTAAGCCGGTCTGCTGCTGCTCATCTTAATGAGTCAAAGACTCGTCGTGTCTTTAATAGGATTTTGGATGTGAGAAGGTCAGAAGTAAACAATACACCATGTCAGGCTAGATTAGATTTCATTTTAGGGTATGACACCCTTTTGTTTCTATTATTAACGCTGCCAGGGACTAGGAGTTTCTTTAAGCTGCCTACAGCAATGCCAGCACGCGCTTTTTTGTACAACGGAACAGCCAATAACATACACCAAATATTTGCAGTAGGAAGGGGATAGACCTTGAACTCTTCAATGAAATACATTTTTTGTTGGTTGCCTGCTTGCTCCCCTTGACCTTCTCTAAAGGTAATCTTCTTCACTTGGTGTCCTTCACCAATGTTACACCTTCTTCCTCTTGGGATGGCACAGTGTTGAGGCGTAGCCTCAGCAGGCTGGGGCAGCTCTGCCAGCTGTCAGGAGAAGATGTAATTTCCGTCTTGTTCTGTTCCTTAGCTGTTCTTTAGGCAGTTACAGCCACTTAACTTCCATGTTGTGCCTAATTTCTTTTGCAAAAGCTTTTCATAGGTGGGTTTATCAATGGCTTTGTAAAGACCCCAATAAGCACCACCTTGTCCCCCATCATGGGTACTTAGCTGATACACAAAGAAGCAAGGTAACAGATACGGGAAAACACTGATAAGCTTAAACTAAAATGCAGCTGCAGTGGGTGATCTAGCAGCTTTGCACAAAATCTCCCGAAGGATCCCTCTCCCTGAGATAAGTATTATAGTGAATTAATTTCTGGAGGATTTGGGAAGCTTGTATCTGATCAAGCTTAGAATAGGAATTCAATGATTATTTAATACAGCTAAACAGCATGGAAAAAGCATACAATAGGTCTTCCATTTTTTTAAGAAAAAAGATTATACATAGGACAGACAAATTAGGTACAAAAGGAAATGAGCAGCTACAGACTATCTAGAACTTCCTCTGCCCCTTGCCACTGTAACAGCCACAGAACGGAACAGCAAGACAGAGCCACTCATACAATTGCAGATGCTTATATTCTAATACAAGCTATTTTCTTTCCACTCATCCTAGAATAAGAAATAGAATTAAAAAAAAAAAACCCAAACAAGTGAAGGGAAGGGGAAAAGACCCTGCAGCTTAAAGCCCTAATGTAACCTGCCTGGCTTTTCATAAGCAAGGGCATGTGGTAGGACCTTTTCGAAGAAAATCTCCACCCCCACTTCTCGCTGTGCTTTGACCCCGTAGCTATATCTAAACCAGCAAGCCAGTCACGGTGGGATATGTTTTTCACTTTTTCTAGCTGTGGGTAGGTTAGTGATGTGGCTGTTGTTGCTAACTGGACATAGATCTCTTAGGTCAGCCGTAAGTAGAGCTTCTGCTGCAGGTTTGCACAGGTACGTTGCAAAGAGCACTAAGCTTACTCATGTTTTCTGAATCTGGCCAGGGTCAATGGAGTGTGTCAAGCATTACCTGGAGTTGTGGATTTTGACACCAAATTAGCACATCCTGCAATGTTCCTTCACTTGTTCTGAACAACAAGACTTATTCAATCATCCGACCTTTGAATAAGGAACAGTTTTCTTTAACCATTGCATCTGATTAAAGGAATTCTTATGAAAACAGCAGAAGTACCATTATGTAATTAAAACTTTCCTGTTTACATGGAAAATCACTATGAGACTAGTGCTGCAAGAAGATGAAGACTTTAAAGGGTAGAACCTTGACTTTCAAGCCCATTTAAAGAACATGAGTAATCTTTGGGAATGGAATTAAAGTAAATTTCTACTTTGGTAGTAGCCTTACTTTGTGGCACTCCTTTTTCCCTTTTTCTTTCTGGCTGTCTGCTGTCTATGCTCAGAGGCAAACTAGGAAGGGGAGTAAACTAATACTATAAAGGTGTTCCTGTAGAAGCCCTTCTGCTGTAATTAGGGATGGGAGACCTCCACTGCAAGGCAGCACTGTTAGCAAACTGGTCAACTTCAGCAAGATTGTCTTGACTTCTACAAATTCTCCCTAGTTCTGCAGACCGGGCTGATGTCACTGGGAGCTTAGCTTGAAGTCCTGTGGTAGCCATCCCAAAATCGGTTATGGTCTGAGATAATATGTTCTTGTTCTGAGCTTGTTGGGGTGGAGAGGGAAAAAGACATTTCATAAGAGCCTTGAAAAAGGAGACTCTGCTGAAAGTTTGTTGCACTATTTTTCTGTTATTGCATTTTAATCAACACTTGTTTTCTAGATGGTGTATGAAGTATCTATTCTTGTAAAGGTTATAGGCAATGTAATACGCAGTGCCAGCAGTTCACTACCTAGGATAAGATCCTCTCAACAACACAGTTACAATAGAAAGGAAATCTGAGTTACTTTATTGATCCTTTAGGAGGAAGAAAAGCCAAACTGAAAAAACCCCACCATTCTGCAGGCTATGACCTCTATAATACATGTAGCAATAGAATAGGGACTTGAACATGCATCTGTAGATGAACTTCTACAATTCACACCTCATTTAATGCATTAAAAATGACAGCTGACTCCTTAGCATTTTTAAAAACAGGCCGACCTTTGCTGTTCAGCAGTTATGTGTGGAGTTTCCATCATCCCTGAAGATGGAGGAGGAAACTTATTTCAGCAGTAGGTTTAGTGGGCACTCTCTCCCTTCTTCCTTGATAAAAAGGAAGAAAAGACATCTGAAAGAGAAAACCAAGGAATGAATGCCTTGTGATGCTTGGTGTCACTGGGTCCTCTCCTGGGACATGTCCGAGGAGAGCCAGCCCCATGAGGAGCAGGGAGGGAAGTGTCTCTCTGTGGGCCAAGGGCTCCCCTGGGAGGGTGATTTCTTTCCAAGCAGAGGGAGATGACCAGAGCAGGTGCCAGAAACCAGTAACCTGTGAAAGATCGGGGAGAAATTACCAAGGAAAAGCAGAAGTTATTTCAGAGAAAGGGGAAGGGATAAGAGCGAAAAAGGATGGCAATAGAAGATGCAGATGACGTCTTAGATGGTCCCTCTTTTGCGAGGGTCACAGCTACCTGCTGCCTCTAGGAGGAAGCTCAGGGAGGACTCCTTTGTAAAAGACCTCTTGCTCAAGACGTAAGCCTGTAAGTGATGCAAAAGTTAAGTGTAACACTTAACACAAGCTCTGTCACGATGAGATGAGCTACTAACACAGTGCAGTAAAATATTCTGTAAATGGCACGTAGGGAAGGCTTGCACAACCTGCACTAAATCCGTTTTCCCATATGTGCTAGCCCGCGTTGGAGTAGGGGATTCGTGGGCATTTTGGAAGAAATCAGATGAGAAAATGAGAAGACAAGAATTGGAGGAAAGCAAATCTATGGGCTGTGTCCACACAGAATGATCTCTTAGCAATATGGTGAATGAAAGAAACCTAAACCTAAAATGTTTTGATAAGCATCATTTTGAGAATAACTCAATATGTTAAAGATGAAAGAAAAGTTCTTAAGGTCTGGTTTAGTGTGAAATAGGGACACTTGATGGAGAAATTTAAACAGACAAGAACAACTTCCAGGAGAATGCACCCTTCAGGGTACCATCTCAGTTTTGAAATGCTCTTACAGAAGGTATATTCTCCAAACAGCTGATACTGTTTTTAAAAAGGCTAAACTTTAATGTCAGTTGGGTGTCTGCAAAAAGGGAAGACCAGCGAGGTGTAGCAAACCCTCCGTGTAGGGGTACCGTTGAAGAACGCTACTGGAATACGTGAATGTGATTTGGTATCTATTACAGGAATAACTCAACATTCTCTTGCCATGTTGTGTCATTCCATTGACACCTTGCTGATGTTTATGGAACTTGCCTTCCTGTAGGGTAAGCTAACTTCTACTTTATGTTGTATACGGTGATTTATTTATTTATTTGTAGCCAGCTAGGCTGATCAGTTGATGAACAACAGATTCCAAGTTTCAGATTTTTAATATAGAACCCGTTATTTAGCAATATCAGGGGACTCACCTATTCTTTCAGAGACTGGTAGCAGGTGACTTTTGTTTTGGAGTCTCTAAAACTGTATTCTTGTAAAGCCTGGGTCTTCAGCCAAGCCCAGGTTATGCGTAGATTTACTGGTGCTGAAGTTCATACCAACTCTGAAGTGAGCAGGACTCCTTGTAGCATGGGAAGTTTAGGGTCTGTCCATGGTGTCCTGCCTGATGGAAGTCTCAGATGCTGTGGCCAGCTCTGACGGCCATGCTGGGGTGAGGGGCCGGTGCTCTAAAACAGGCAGCCAAGGGATGCTTCACTACCCAGGTTAAGAAGCAGTCAGTAACTGGACTCAAATCCTTCCGCACTGCATGGAAGTGTAAAGCAAGCGTGTAAAATATGCAGCGCTGCTAGGGTGACTCCATCTGCTCCATGGCAGCACCACGGCTGCTCTGCCCTGTTTCCCTGGCAAGCTTCCCACCTCCTCCGTGGTTTATAGCTCAGGCAGCTCACCATAGATCATCCTCTGCCCCTGAGCAAGGTTAGAGACTGAAATCACCATCCCTGAGTCTCCATGAAAAAAGGGCATCAATATCTCAGGCTCAGCCATCAGATCTCATTTCCTCTCTTGGTGCTGGACCATATCTATAGCCAGCTTCCACAGCCAGCACACAACTGGGTACTGGGCTTTCCTGCTGCAAGCTGTGGGTTTGCTATTCTCTTCCAGCCAGGTACACCATTACCCAGGGAGGTGTTTATGTGCTTCAGCGTTTTGACTACACCGGCTTTCAGTTCAATTTGTGGTGAAAACAAAACCAAGCCTGCGGTGAGAGAAGAGGGCAAGAAATTGGTAAAGCTATTTTGTTGGAATAGCCAAGGTCTGAGGGCAAATCACAAGCAGGATTGTGGTGGTGTGAGCAAGAAAAAGACATGTTATCATTTTCTCAGAGGCTTCAGCACTGGGTGTAGGGATGCTTGCTGTGTTATTCACAGAGAAAATGCCAATTGGAGATGAGTTATGTTATACTCAGCCCTGAAACTGTACTCTAGAATGAATCAATTCTGAGCTGCAAAGTGAAAGAAAGGCATATAATATTTATATGGTGTCAAGTTTATGCCCTTGAAAGTGCAGATCCCAGCACTGTGGACTGGGGGGTTCCACAGAGTTCAGTGAAGATATATTGATGCAGACCACCTGAGAATAGGCAGCCTCGCTGGCAGCGAGAGAAAATGCTTGTTCCCTGATGAAGTAAGTGTTATTTATCTTTCTCAAGTTACAATCAAATATAGAGGCAACTGCTGAGGGAAAATAGGCAGGTTGCATTTTTTTTTCAGCCTATCTTAGATTCTGCTAATAAAATACAGTTTAAGGATGGTCTGGCATGGCTGTTAGAAAGTTTATTTATTTTTCTGAGAAATTATTTAACACTTTTTCATGAGCCTATATTGCACACGGGGGCTATAAATCTAAGCTTCCCTTTTCAGCACATTTGATTACCATCCTGATTACATATAATGGCAGAATTTGGGATAACATTGCTCAAAAATGTCTTCATAGATGACTTTTGGAAATTTTCTTCTTTTCCCCAAAATAGTCTGACAGTAAAGCCTGACAGTCTTTACAAAAAGTATAGATCAAGTTTCCCACCATTTTCAAAAGTTGGGTAGGTTTCTGGGACTGTTTTTCTATGGAAATGCATAGAAAGAATTGTGTTACCTATTGTATATGCAATACATGTACAAATTTGTACATGACTGGGGCTCTTAGATTTTATTTTTGAGGTGTCACTAACACCTGGGGACAGGTGCCCACAAAGGAATGACAATGGATCCTGCTGACCTTAATTCCTGTCCCCCTCACCTGTGGCTACCTTCATTTCTGGGGTGAAACTGCTTTGTACCTCTTTCTATCGCTAAGCTGTAGCACCGCTGGACAGATACATGGGTGGCTGAAATCCTGGTTGGATTCAGAGCAGCTGTGGTCCCACTTGTTCCACCTGAAGAGTTCATCCAAGCACATGGGCTTTGAGCATCCCCATGGCTTATTTGTTTAGGGACCTTTTAGGGGAGGTGGGAGATGAGGGCTTTATGCCATGTGTCGAGTAGAAAAGGCTTTTAAACTTGCATCACCTATGTGCTAAGAAACAGATCAAGAAGACAGATGTCTTCTTCCAGAAGCCCAACCATACTTCTGCACCCAAACCTGGGATTTGGTTCGCAGCCATGGATGGGGGGGGCAGACAGGAGTCCAGCTGTTTGAAGGGTGTTTCATCCATTCTCCTCAGCCTGCTGTTTAGCCAGCAAAGTCAAACCTGTGTCAGCACTCTTGTTTGCATTGTGTTTTTAGGCATTTAATTATTCCCATCTATTTTAGGAGTCGTCAGTTCACTCTTGCATGTCTAGCCCCTGAAGCCTATGCGTAACTACCTCTCCTTTGGTAAATTTAAGTAGATGCATTATCTGATGAAGTGCTTTTTGTGATTTAGCAGCAGCACTGGGACTAAGCGCGGAGATCAATCAATATTGATTATCACAGTTTTTCCTGGGCTTAAGAAGAGCATGCTGTAGTAAGGGACTGCAGGATCTACCTTTTCCCTGTGAGAAATCAAAGTGAGGGTAATTAATGCTGTTGGCATGAACATTAATTCTGGACCATTGATGAGATGGATAGTAAGAGGAGGATGTAGCCTTTCCCATCATGTATTGCACTAAGTGTGTGTATGTATATTTGGCTGTAGTTGAGTTCGATGGGTTATCTGCCTTGGTTCTGCCACTGATATTTTTCTAAAGCTCATTAAATACAACACGGTGGCAAAGGCACTGGTGTGGTGCGCAGGGTTTTGACTGCTGCTCAAGGGCCACTCACGACACGTATTCATGCGCCAGTTGTGTTTTTTCTCCAGCTGTGCAGAAGGAGCAATTGAGGCTCCTAAGTAGGGCATGCAATAAAGAGCTGCGTTAAAGGCAAGAAATACTGCTACCTCAGTCTTCCCAGGGAAAACAGCAATCGATGGTTCCTGCAGTGCTTGGTATCGGAGGGGGTAGTTAGACCAGGCATGCTTTTTCTGTATTTGAGCTTTGCTTCTGTTTGTCCTTGAAGTTTGTAACATCCCCAGCCCTCACTGCATTGAACTGGGGGAATAGTTGTGCATTCTGTCGCTGCTGGCCTGGCATGAACTTGGCTTTTCTGCTCTGTTTTGTGCAGGGGCTGGCTGCAGAGGCAGGTACAGATTTAATGCAAATTACCAGCTGAGCTCTGCTGGCTTTTGCATAAAAAAAGCTAGGAGCAGAATGGGTTACCACATCGTGGTGACAGTCTCCCTCTTCTCCATGTCTCCCTTTTGAAACAATAAAAGCTCATTTGTGTCTTTTAAAAATAAAAAAACTCCATAGACTACAGCCTCATCTGCATGCCAGCTTGTGTGGCTGCAATAGTCTGAACCCTTTCTCTTATTCCAGAGACTTAATCTAAAACTCTTCTGATTTGTTGTGACTGCCCTGAAAAAAGCCCCCTTTGAGTGGGTATAAGGTGCCCTTATTGCCTCTTTGAACCACTAAGCCTTGTACCTGCAGCTGCTGGGGCAAAGCCCCTGGGATGCTCAGTGAAAGCCATAAAGCCTGGCACATGCCAGGGCTCAGTACCAGCCTGGGTGGGAGGCTCCCCTCTGCCTCCAGAGAGGTCCGGGGTCTGGAGAGCTGCCAGTCGCTTTGGGAAGCTGCTCTGCCTGGAAGGGTTGCAAAGTCATTGGTAACATCAAGAGCGGGAGAGGGTTTCTAACATGAGGACTTCCCAGGTGGTTCTCCCTTTCTGGAGCTCTTCCAGAAGCTCGTTTTGCTGTCTGGGCACTGTGTGATGTGGTGTTGTCTGGGGGTTCCCACCTTTGGGGTGCGAACCTGTGGGCCGCTGTGACCCTGCTCCAGCTGTGCCATGATGCTGATCTGGATGGGAAGCACTCAGAAGAGGCAACCCTGGCACCTTTTAATATTATAATATATGTAAATAATAAATATAAAAAATAAAGCACCTGGCTTTAATTAGTTACCTGTATGAGAACTTCAGACACTTGCTTTTGTCCATGGCCAATGTTAATATTCAAACATGAAAAAGCAGATTTTATTTAGAGCTCAAAGCATGTTTTATTCATTCACTGATAGAGAAACTGAGGCAGAGATTTCATTTTCCTCCTTAAAGACTACGGCCACTGATCAGCAGTCACATTTTTATTTTTGTACAATAGATTATATTTTCTAAGTATCTACATCAGCTGAGCTCATGGTATTCTATAGATCTCTTCCAAAAGGCTAATAGGTTAAAAAAAAGAAAGCTGACACATGCTGTCTAGACCACCCCAAAACCTCCTCTCAAAGCTTTTCCTCTGTTTAAGATGAAGCAAATGGAGTTGAGTGCTGACCATCCACAAATATTAATAGTTCTGCACCTATAAAACATGTTGGTGATATGAAAAATAATCTCACCAGGTTCACCTTTACTTCCACATTTTCCTAAAGTAATGTGTCTGGAGTCAAAATACTGACACACAAAACTGCTGAGACCTTCTGATCTGTGTTTGAATTGGTTCCAAAGTTTTAAGTTGGGATTTATTTATCTTTTTAACATTGCTTTATCAAAATGCTTGTTTCCAGCTATCTAGTGGTTGCTTAAATTGTATTTGAATCCTCTTACTAGCTTGATATTATCAGATTTATTTAATGATTCTTTGTTTGCATATCAAAGACAAAGACTACATTGGTTGCTTACAAAGCCAGATCTAATCTTGAATCCTGTGTTAATTCTTTGATCTCGGTACTTCCAGTGTGTGTAAAACAACAAACCACAGCGTTCTCATTAAGATACGCAAGTGATACCATTTCCTGAGAAAAAAAGATTTTATTGCTTGATCTTCTGAGGGGGTTAGCGAACATGAGATCTGTTGGTGCAGTACATAAAAAGGTCAGCAAATCTACAAGGCTGGTTATGAAAGAGCACATTCACCACTTGAGAAAGCAAATTGCAAAGTAGAGCTACCTCTACGTGCAACCCCAGCGTCAGCTTCTAATGGGGGTGAATGTGATGTGGGGCAGTGACCACCCACAGCAGTGCCTTACAGAGAGCCTGGGGATGGGGGGACAGGTAAGAGGAAGGGGGAGTGAAGCATTTCTCATCCCACAGGTCATGCGAAATGGTTAAACATGCTAAAGCACTTCAAATTTGATTTGTTGCAGTACAGTGTTTCTTAAGCATTAAGGTTTAAATAAATACTCTTGCTTTGGTCCTCCTGATGAGAAGATATACAAGAGGAGGGAAAAGAAAGAGTAAAAGCAATGCAAGCGTGCAATCCAAGTCATGCCTCACAGCACAAAGCTTGTAGACAAGACCTTTCCCCCCCATCCTTAACTCAGGACTTTAGCAGGTATTGGATTTTTTCCAACCATTAGCCTAACTATGCGCAATCATTCATAAAACAGTTTTGAGGCAAGAAGTCTATAAATGCTTTCAGCGTCTGAAGAAAGGCCTGTTATTACCCTGGAGCTGCCATAATTCCTTCTGCAATATTTGTACCACTGATTGAAGCCACAAATCCTCAGTCTGTACTGTTGTGCTAGTCCAGTGCCTCACGGTACCTAAGCTAGTGATTAATGGTGCGGTGGTGATCAGCAATACAGTACAAAGGAAGCAAACCTTCAATTGCCGCTATCCTGTGCCCCCCTGGGAGAGCAGCAGGGCAGGATGGTCAGGAGGAGCTTTTAAGAAGGATTTCTTTGAAGTTTTCTGTGAATAGCTGTAGACAAAGGGCAGGATATGCCAGTCACCTGTGGGCTGGAGGGTGGGATGGGGGACTGGGAGGGAGCCGATGCCTGCAATTAAAGACGGAACATTTCTTACTGATGGTTGAAAATCCTATGTAAATGTGATTACATTTTATTTTGTTGCAATAACGGTAGCGGATGGAGCCTGCAAGGGTAATAAAGCCCCTGTAACGTGGGAGCCAGGGATGGGGCCAGCCATGATGCGTCTGGCTAATGGCAGCAAACACGGCCAGTGGTCTTCCCTGGCAGCTGCCCGAGGACCTGGTATTCCCCTCGCTTCCCTTTGCCTTTGGGCCTGTTTCTGATGTCTTTAGGGATGATGGACCCTCCACAGGAAACAGAGACCAACAGCATACACAGCCCAGGCTCCTTGCCTAGACCTTGGCAGGTCATTGGGGAGCCTTTCTCCTTGAAAGCTGAGAAATGCCAGTGATGGATCTGTATGATCAAGTCCTGACTTTTGAGAGCCAGATTCATGACTGGTTCTTTTTGGAGTCTTAAGTTCACAATTGGTTCTCTTGCTGTGCCATGGCTCAGCCAAAGTTCTCCTTCCAAAACCTTTGGAAAGCGACGTGAGATCCAAATTTTGGGGCTAAGCTGCATCTTTTCTGGATATGCTGCAACTGTCTTCTGTTTTTGTCAGACTACCAAGTTCTGCTCCTGCAGAAAGCCTATTTTGGACATAAAGCTGGTATTTCATAAGCTTAAAGTGCATTTGGCAAGCATAACGATGCTGCATTCATTGTTATTCTAAAAAGATAGCAGATGAGAGAAGATGCATTAACAAGCTTGCCATTTGTAGCTTGCTTAAACTAATCAATGATATGGGATTATGAACAAGACTTGCCGAGAGGCTAAGGATTTTACTGGAACATTTGCAAATGATATTAAAGTGAGACCTATAACAATACTCTTGATGAAATTTAATCTTTCTTAACTACAGAGCTGTGATACAGTCCATTGCAAAAATCCACTGGATGCCTAGAAGCTGATTTCCATAACCCGGATATGTGCCTGAGTCCCTGACGTACACCAATGTGGCTATGCCTATGGGATCTAGTCACGTGAACTGAGAATTTTCTTGTATACTGCTCCTCTGATGTGATTTTACTTGTAAATATCTCTAGGCACATTGCTTTGGGTACTGAAAATCCAGCCCTTCCTTTTTTTTTCCACCAGTCAGCTTGGGCAAACATGGAAGCATTCGTGTGTTTTGGCAAAAAAAATTAGTATCTTGGGCAAACGTGAAAGCGTTGATCAAAATGCAGCAAGGATGTGACCAGAACAGGTGACTGTGGTGTGTCTGTTGTCAGGATGTTGCTTCTGATGGTAAGGTGTGTGAGATGTTAAGGGGGTGCATAAAAAGGGAGCCATAGATAAGCAGGGGAAGGTTACTTGCGTCTCCATCATCTCGTGCCAGCTTTATTTTTCATCAGTTCTGCTAAGTGCTCATCCCAGAATTAGGGAAATTGTATCTTGGCTAACCAACGAAAAGGAAAGAGGGACATGTAGGCTGAGAATCTCCCAGGGTTGTGTAGGTGGCCAATGTCAGAGAGAGCAGCCAAGTCCAGAACTCCTGAGGACCACTCTGGAATGTTTTTAGCATTTTTTTTCCCCTGTTTTATCATGTAGCAGTTGCATTTTGGTTTGGGGGTATTTTTTCTTTTTAATCATCACCAGAAGAGAAAGGAGAGGTCTAGCAAATCATTTGACTGCTCCCTGAGAGCCTTGTAAGAGCAGCTACAGCACAGCCCGTGCAGTCTTGGCCTCATGTGTTGGTGCAGAGGAACCTTCCACCCCAGATGGCAGCTGACTGTCCCATCTCTTCACTCCTGATCTGGCTGGAGAATCTGCAGTCACCTGGCAATGACAATGAGCATGGTCCTGTGTCTCTGTGTGGCTTAGGGATGCCCAAGTGTTAGTGCTATAGAGCAACAGAGAGCTGTGAACGATTTCAGCGATTAGTTTTTGTCCCAGCAATTTTGGTGTCCCTTTTTTTCCTATTTGTAAATATAATTCCTTTAGGAACAAAACCATACCCATGGAAAGGAGGCTGGCTCCTTACCACAGTTTAAAGCTGAGATTGCCTCTAATATGGCTCCTTCCATTGGGACATGAAGTTTTTTGAGCATGCTAAAAATATAAAATTTTTCTTTTTAGAGAAGGAATATCTTTTCCTGTTATCTTTTTGCACCAAAATCCTTCTGAAATGATTGAAATGCCTCCCTCAGAGTGCTATTTAATCTTTGCTTCTCTTTTGTGCCTCCTGCTTATTTATGGAAGCCGTTTTGCTTCCTCAGTAAACAAGGGCTACATTTTTTCTTGATTTCATCAGGCTAACAGCATGAGCTGTTCAGGACCAGGTCTGATTTGCTTCAGACTCTACCAGAAACAGTGATCATGTCAAAGGGATAAGGTGTAGATATGATTGTAATGTGGGCCCAGGCATCTGTGAAGGGAGTTGCTATCGGATATAAATAATTGTTGAAATATGATAAACTATATAGGATTAAAAATAAATGACAGGAAGGATTTTTGAAAAACACAGGCATTTTTTTTCTTCCTTCTCCCTGAAGCCACCTCTGAATCTAAGACAGCAATGTACTTCAAGTTCAGAAGCATGGTACACCTGTGAAAGCCATTGGGATAACTCCTTCTGGCTTCATAACAATCAGGATTTAATCCAAAAGTCCATAATGGAAGTATTTTGCTTAAGAAATTTACCCTTTCCCCATCAATGCCTATAGTGGAGAAGGTGCTGCAGCCTGAAACTAAGAACTACCTGTGGAATAATTTTTGGTCCCATTTGCAAGGACGATATCGAAGTCCTCAGTCTCAAATCAGGCTTAGTTTCCACCGCATTTACCAAAAATTCTGGTAACACCGTTCTGTGCAAAGTTCTTTGCTGTGCATTTTCCCAGTGCTGATGATGTGCAAGCCTTTGACTCCTGATCTCTAGAGAATTAACCAACTACAGCTGTCAGAAGAGAGCCCTGATGCGCAGGTGCTGATGACCTCGTTCCTTTACCTGGAATTTACCTGGGGTTTATTCCCATTTGAAACCTAAACCCAGCAGGAAACACTGGAGGGATGTGGGAAAATTTTAGGTCACAAGAATTTGGGCCTTTTTTTGTTGCATTTCATCTCCCAGTGCCCGTAGTGACAGATGTTCAGAAAGGTCTAAGAAGGTGGTAAAATCCCATCGCCCGTATCACTCTGGACTCTACCTTGTTGCCCAAGTGGGAATTTTGGGTGACACACAGCAGAAAACCCCATCTTTCCCCTGTAGAAATCAGGGAGCCACTAAGAGCTATTTCCACATCCACAGACACTGCGAGTTCATGTAACAACCTGACTTTAAAATGCGAGAGATTCTATGCGAATACTGTCAATTCTTTGCGAGCTTGCTCATGCTGCTTATTTCACTCTGCTAAAATAGTTCTATAAATAAGCAAAGATGCTCGTTTCCTCATGCCTATGTGCAAGCTCTGTCTTTCATTTACGCTTTTGGAGGGTGAGAGTGGCTGCAAGGCAGAGTGGGCTGGGAGAGCTGGCTGGAGGGTGCCTGCAACCCATCCCGGGGAGACGTGCTGCTGGTCAGTGCCTCTGGTCCTGGCTGAGGACTTTGGCCAGGAGAGGACCTGGGCGGTCACTTACCTTCCCTGTGCCACAGAAATACGGGCAGAGATTCCTTTTGAATTACTCCATGAATCGTACAAGGTTGAGGAGGCCCAAACACAAATGTTTTATACAACCTAACAGAATTTTTTCCCTGTCCTTTCTAACAATGATATTTCACATCAGCTTGGCTGTTGGCAACCCTCCCCAGATACAGAGCCAGATCAACAGAATTCCATTTACTTCAGTGGAAGGATGCCAGGTGATGCAGCCGAGGACCTGGCTCTTTTATATGAGCTGTAGCTACCATGTTTATCTAAGTTTATCTGCAGATTTTGCCGGAAAATTTTGTGAGAATCAGTTTTCTCACATGATTCAGATATTTCTTGTTCCAAGATGGGCTCAAAATACCCCACAGCAGATGTTCTGGTGGCAAAAGTTATGCTGCATTCCAGGTCTGGCCTGACCTTGAAATAGCCGAGCATATGTGGAGAAGCAGAGGAGCAGAGAAGCTTACCGGAAAATTCATGGTCTCCTCAATGGCTTGTTCATAGAATCCCAGAATCAGTAGGATTTGGGGTGGTTCAACCCCCCCTGCAAAAAAAAAAAAAAGCAAACCCAACACCCAAACAAACCCAATGGAAAAATTTCTGCAATGCAAAAGTAAAAAAATGCAATCAGGTTGCTCAGAGTCCTGTCCAACATGACCTTGGATGTTTTGCAGGATGGGGCATCTACCACCTCTCTGGGCAACAACAGCTGGGTTCAGCATCAGCATTAGCAGCAGCAAAATCTAAATTTCCAAAGGAAGGAAGAGAGCTTGTTTCTCTGCCTTGGTTCCCCTACTCTTTCACGCGATACTAACTCTTGAACTCTGCTACTCTGGTTTATATCCCACTGCCACTGTAGATGTTTACACTGTCCTGACTTTGCAGAGCTCCACTGTCCTTGTTTTCCATGCCATGTAATGATTTCCTGTGCTTAGAGATATCACACATGAAAACTCTTGTTAGCCTTGCTAATTACTATTGTACTACTTAAAATCAGTTTATCTTTTTTTTGGCCACTCAGGGCAGGCATTTATCCTTAGGGCTGTCTAATTTACATCAAGTGGGTTATAGGATTGCGGTGCTGTAGGTTCTGCTTGGCTGTGCTTGCTTATGCTCTGAGAAGTTTTGTAATCACAAGTAAAAAACCAGCAACGTTCGATCCCAGACTTTAATGCACACCCCATAAAGCACGTGAGGAGTGCTCCAAGCAATTGGTTTTTACAGGACTTATTATTGAGGATTTGAAAAGTGGTGCTTACTGTGGGAAGAGTTTCCATGTACAGATGTAATGCAATCCACGTGTACATTCGGGTCTGTTTATGTTTAGCAATATATTAGCCAACAATGAAAAACACATACATTCAACATACAGTTACGGTTAACTACAGAAGCCTGCAGCCATAACGTGGAAGGCCCGATTTGCTCTTTACGCACAATTGCTGTTTGACAAGATTTAAAGTTAAAGCATTTTCAAACCTGTACTAGCACAAAGCTCAGCTGTTCCAGGGAAGTTGCTCTTTTAATGCTCATAGTACTTACAGACCAACTTTTCATGGTTTTATATGGGTTGTGATTACTTCTCCGTGTAACATTCGTAGCACGTAAATGAGATAGACCATCTGATATGATAATATGATAATAAACCATTTACTTTTTATGTAGTGTGTTTACTATTAGATATCTAAACACTTTATAAAAAAAAGAAAGTTACTTTCCCTTTCAGTATAGAGAAACATGCCAGAAAATGTAAATTATTTATGTAAAATCCATTACCAGTTCAGTGGCAGAAAAACTAATGCTAGTTTTCCTATGTTCCAGTCCCTGGTATGTTCGCCAATGCTGTGCGACATTCAGTGTATTTCAGTTAATGAAACCCAAAGCAATAAATAATAACTATTAGTGAGTCCTAGGTCTACCCTGGGATTTCAGGGAGAGGAGAATCGGGTTGTTATTGTGAATTCACTACAGCAGCTGCTTCAAAAGCAGATGCCGCTATTGAATACCTAGCTGAAGTCTGATGTCCTATCCTTGTCACTAAGGCACATTTTATATAACAGAATCTATCAAATGCCATTCGTGACTAGTTCCTCAAACAGTTTTGCTCCTGAATTACTGCATTTTTCTACATTTTTTGTTTGGTGCATTAAAAACCATTCTCCAGTTCTTCAGGTAAGCTCGTCGGTGATCAAATAAATGACTGAAAACCTTTTTTCATTAACACCCTGTTACGTTGTTCTGCTGAATCTAACCAAACTCACTCTTTTGTGCTTTTGCATTTGAGTTTTCCTGGGTGTCTACTTTCTTTTCCATTCTAGAGCTGGAGTGGGTGGTGGACTGGTGACTGTCTGGGCAAGCCTTCCCTGGGGCAATGGGGATGCCCTGCAGAGCCACGCCGGTACTGTGCAGGCAGGGAAGGTCAGGCAAAGCTAGGCCCACTCTCACTTGGCATCTTACATTTGCCAGCATCATCCCTCTACTTCAGCTTTTATGGACCATGAGCCAAGAAATACTGTGATCAGGCTTCCCTTGCAATCTGGCAGTCTGGCAGGGAACATATAATGGATTCAATCTTCGCATCTGATCAGAAAAGCACATTATCTTATGCTCAAGCAGCAATGCAAATGCAGACATGGCATGCAACGGTTGTGCCTGAGAGGGCATATGCTTAATAAATGTATGAGCATCTCCGTTTCAGTTCAAAGGCATGTTTCCCATCCCTGTCATCAGGAGGTTTTCTTTACATTGTATGCAGCAACTCTTAGCTCATAATTACAGGCAAGGAATTATTTAAGGCAGCCCAGCCCATTTCTTGGTACCTAAAATAACTTCAAAGTGTGCGTTTACCCCCTCAAAATGGGTGTGATTGTGTTACAAGTGTAGCTCTGAGTAACTCCACCGAAATACATGCTGTAGGAGCACAAAGCCGATGTAATCGAAGAATAAACTCTCTGTAACCCTCCCCAGTGCCACATCCCATGGAAGCTGCTGAGAAAAGTCAAGCCTGCTCTTTGCTCATAACCTCCCTATAAAAGAAGACTTTTTGTGGCAAAAGGGCAGCAAATTCTGAATCTTGGTCACGGTTATTGCAACAAAGCGTTTGTTGCCACCACACCCATGACTGATTTTATTTTTTAAGTAGAAATCCATTCCCTGGGTAATTCCAACCACATGCAAGATTTTCCCATAACAATTTCTGCAAACATCCCTTGAAACACCCACAGTGTTTCATATCCACTTCTGAATTGGAGCCTTAAATCTTACAAAATGCCACTTCCATTTGCTTTAAAGCCTGGAATTTGATTTATGGCTACAGCATGAATCCCACATATGCATGTTTGGCCTGAAACCCATGCCATATTTTTTCCTTGTGCTGCCTTTCAAAGACCAACATGCGAGTAAAGAAAGGAGAAGCACTTCTTCATGCTGCCTGCCTCCTCTTCCTAATTCCCCAGGACTCCCAACCACAACAATGTGGTGGTTTGCCACTCTGCAAGTCCTTATCTTCCACAAATCCACAAAAAATTCCCTTTATGGGCCACGATGTCTTCCTGCAGAGAATGAATTGTGAAGGCTAAGAAAATTAGCTTAGATGGAAGGAAGAAATCCATGGGTGGCAGGATCAGTGTCAGCTTTCTGGGGCTGGGAGAAGGTATCCCGAAGCGGAGGCACTGCTGTGCCTTGCATGGATCACGCTGAGCTTCATGGCTGATCATCATCATTTTTCCTGAGTTGCACCTTGCTTCATCTCGGGCTTCCCAAGTAAAGATTTTACAGCACTCTGCTGCTCTTCTGGCTCACCACCAACTCCCAAAGGCAAATGTGAAAGCTGCCTTTCCTCTTTAGGATTTCACACCTTGCTGCAACGTAGGCAAGGAGGACAAATTGGCCATTTCACGCTGTGGTGCACTACAAAGGCTGCTCAGCTGGGTGTTCAGGTATGCCGAAATGACTTGGCGTGCACCTCCAGCGTATTATCAGCCATGGTGTATATGTCCTGGGTGTGCTCAGTGCTGCTGCTGCAGCAGCAAAAATCATGAGATGGAGTAGTTAGAGGAATGGCAAGTTCCTAAGGTGTCCTGTGAGTGCTGGAGGGTGTAATATTCAAAAAACCCACTAATAAATGATTTCTGCCATTTTACTGTGCAGTCACTTGAGGCTATTTTTTAGTGTCAATTAAGTCTTTCTAATAGAGGGCTGTTTTTTCCCCTTAATTAACATTTTACACTTCTCTTTGGTATGGTCATATACAGAAAGGAAACTTAGGTTATTATTTTAGCTCCTTCAGTAGCAAAGGAGAGCATCAGAAGAAAGAATTACTTTCTCTTCTTAACTCATTTACAGCACGGAATATGAAATTTGGAAGGGAATGAGAAAATAATCAATTGTGAAACATTTTGCAATGACACTTACAATTCTGGAGGGCTAAAAAGGCTGGGACTCGATAGGTGTTTCTTTTCTTTGCCAGCAGAAAAGCACCGGAAAGGAAAACCAAACTCTTAGAAACTTTGCTTTCATAACAGGGTAGTCTGACTGCCGTATGAGCCATACTGCTAAAACCAGGCTTTTAGATGACATAAGCTATGGATCTGGTTTAAAGAACACACCATTTTAAAAATAATTTTTCTCCTCAACAAAAGGAGAGTTATGACTCAGAACGACATGTTCCCACAAAACCCAAAGGCCAGATCTTGCTAAATCACAACTTTTTTTGGTTTTAAATCACCTGCTTGGCCACAGAAGAGAACATAATTCGGTTGAACAATATTTCGCAAGAGCTGCCCTTACAGACGATATGGTCAGGACATAAAAGTTGTAGTGAGGAAAGGGTAGGGTATTTTTATCCCTGTGAGTAAGTTTTGATGTGGAAAGCCCCAGTGAAAAATTAAAAAAGTATGATTTGCAGGAGTGAGGATAGTATTCAGGATCAGGCCCTTCTCTGTCTGCCTTTTGATGCTCCAACTGCGAAGTGGTGGCCTTGCTGGCGTGGGCTGTTTGCCCACTTCGTTCCAGCACTATGGCTGTCATAGGGCTGGTCTTCACAAAGGACGTCTCAGATTGGGATCGTTTTATACTTCTAAGTAGTTGAAGGAGTCTCTGCAGCCAGTTAATCAATCAATGAACTGTGTAAGTGCCAGCACTAAAATTAAATGGCTCAATTGAGTGAACTTTCTTTGGGTTGCTTCTTCTGCGTTCTCCCCCGTGTGCTGCTGTAGGACAGGCTCTTCCAGGAACAGACGGGGTCTTCTAGGTCCGACACGCACCCAGTGGACTAGTGTGAACCCCACTGAAATAACCGGGAATCTTTCCACGCTGTTTAACAAGTTTAGCTCATCCCATTTGCGCCGGGCCGGGCCGGCCGGGCCGGGGGTGCGGGGCGCCCGGCGGAGCCCCCTGCCCATCGCCGCCCGCCTCAGCCGGGCCGGGCAGCGGGGACACGGCGGGAGGCTCCGGGGCCGGGGGCAGCGCTCGCAGGGGCCGGGGGCACGGGCAGCGCCGGCTCCGCCGGGGAAACGGGCTCCGGCCGGTGCCGCTCACAGCCCGGCGGGGCCGGGAGAGAGAACCCGGCCCGGCCCGCGCCTCCCCCCGCCCCGCCCGCCGGCCCGGCCCGGCCCGGCCCGGCCTCCCCCCCAGGCTCCCCCCGGGCGGGCAGGGGCCGCGCTCCGCTCGGCGCCGCTGCCGCTGCCGCGCCGGCCCCTCCGGGCGGCTCCTCACACTCGGGCCCGGCCCGGCCCGGGCTCCGCTCCCCGCGGCGCCACAGGCCCTGCCGGGAGCCGCTCCGGCGCGGGCTGCCCGCGGGGCACGGCCCCCGCCGGCACCCCCTGCCCCGGGGGGGGAGCCGCTCCCCCGCGGGCTCCGTGGGCCGAGGGGCGCCGCCTGCCCGGCCGGGGGCTGCCCTGCCCCGCGGGTGGGGGGAGCCCCCCCGGCCCGGCCCGGCCCGGCCCCGGGTGCCCGCGGCCCCGTCCCTGCCCCGCTCCCCACCGCCGGGGTCCCCGGGCGGGTTGTGCCCCCCCGTGAAACGCGCCCCCCGCGGCGCTGCCCCCGCGGCCGCTGGGCTGGGCCGTGGCCAGCGGCGGGCCCGGCTGGGAGCGGCTGCCGGGGCTGCTGGGGCCGGGGGGAAGCGCCCGCAGCCCCCGCGGCCCGGCCTGGCCCCGCAGCCCCCTAGGCCAGCGCTGCTGCTGGCCGCTGCTGCCGAGGCTTCTCTCCAGGGTCAGCGCTGGCTGAGCCCAGCGGCGATGGGCAGCATCGTCTCATCCCCTTGTCTTACACGTGGGTGGTGATGTACCCTTGGAAAGAATTACAGCGTGGGCGTGCGGCCAGAACATTTTTTTCTCAGGTGATTTTATACCTCCCGAGAGGCATGTGCTAGGGCACTCTGATTTATTGCAAACAGAGCTGGCACTGCACGTAAAACACCCAACATTGTGTTAAAACAATTCTCACAACTAGCCTCTCCTAGGCGGTGTTGCTGTTTGCTGGCAGTTTGGAGTAATTCAGATGAAAAATTATGTGAATTTTTACATGGTGCAATCTCCTCATACTCCGGCACAACCTAGGAATAGCTCCGCAGTATTACAGTGGCCTGAGAGCAGAACCAGCACCGCCAGAAGCAGTGATTTATCACAAATCCTTGTAGATCTAGGGGTGAAGTAAACCTGCAGCTGTAAGGATTCAGAGTTGGGATCCTGAGCCTGTGATGCTTGTGCCAACGCTTGCCAAGGGATGCTTGGCATCAGATCTTACCCAAACCCTGGAACTGGTGTCCTTGGGGACAGAGGCAGCCCTGACCCTGATGGGGTGACACTGGTGGGTGACAGGCTGTAGCGTTAGTGCTGCTAGTTTGTTTGAGGCTTGTTGGGCACAGCCTTGGAAGATTTTTGTCCTTTTTGGACTTCAGATTTTGGGTAGTAGAGCTCCCCACCTGGCCGGAAGTAATGCGTTATCTTTCCTTTGCCTCCTCCGTGGCACCTTTGATGTGTTTGGGCAGGGAAACATCTCACTGCAAGAGCAGCAAGGCCTGTCCTGGTGGTTCTTGTGCTTTCATGTCCTCAGCTGCTTTCTGTAGGCTCTCTGGCACATCATGGTCCTCTCTCTCTTTCCTGTCACTTTGATAATCCATGTGCCCCCACTTTCCCTCTAGCTCACTCACGGGCTTGCTCTCTTTCGCTTTTCCATCCTCACCCTTCTCCAGCCTCACTGGATACCCATTGCCACGTGTGCCCAAACCCCTTCTCTCCGCAGCAATCAGGTTGCTCAGGGATTTACTGCTTTGCTTGTCGTTTCTTTCCTCTCCAAGACTACCTTTTTGAAACAGCTAAGGCTTATGGCCAAAAAACCCACCGTTGTGTCCGGATGGCCTCGAGCTTTAGGGTCCGTACGGACACACTCAGATCTAGATTTTGATGGTTCACTAGCCTACGAGTGCTGAAACTTAAGGCTTTGCTGGGGTTCACTACAAAGACAGGAGCACCTGAGGGATGGAGGGAGTATGCTGAGGCAATTTAGGGGGTGGATTTTGGGGGCTGGGTTTAGAACTAGCCTGAACGTTTGGGCTTTGGGTGGCTCAGGCTGAGTAGAGCAGAGCTGTGGCCATCTGCAGACTTCTTACAGCCCTGGGGTCTCTTTGCTGTGCACAGCATCTCCTCGCAGCGCAGACAATTCATAGCACGTTTTCAGGTCCCTTCCAGGAGCTGTGCATATTCTTACAGTTCTCTGAAAAGGCACGTCATCTCTGTCCCCATGGCTGCTACTGACGGCTCCTTCCAATTTATTTTCAGGCGCTATCACTGCAGGTTGCATCCACTGGCTCCCCTTCCAGAAAATACGAGCTGTAATTGCTCCAGTTTCTTCTAAGAGCCTGTATCTCAAAAGGCTGAGCCACAACTTCTCCAGTCGCTGCAGCCTTGAGCTCCCCACGGCTATCAGGTATGCAAAATGCGTTTCCGCCTGCCAGAGGCTTGAAAACTCCTGTGCATCTGTTATAATGGGACTCTGGTGCATCTTCCGTGGTCTTTCATGTAAGATCAGAGCTTTTGTACCCTGTGATATAATTCTGCTTGAATTAGGAAGCTTAGTTCTCAGCTTTTTGTTATAAAAAAATTAAGCTGATGGTGTTTCATGCTTTGAAAAGCTTCTCTGAAGAAGCCAAGATGAAGTCTATTATTAGGTATTGTTTGGAAAGTATTTAAACTATCTCATCTCCATTTTCTCCCAGGCTATTTGGATGAGAATATCTAGCATCAGTCTTTTGTGCTGAAATCCGAAATACCCAAGGTCCTGTCTGGAGCAGCGATGACCAGCAGCGGACAGAGCCACTTCCAGGCTTTTGTGTCTGGGGGATGCAGGCTGTGCTTCGCCCGTTTCGAGGTGGGATTGTCACAAAAGTACAATTGCAGGGAGCATCATTATTAAGGAAGCATTAAAATGTACCATTGACCTGTAGTGTGGAGGCACCTGCACTGCAACTCCATTATGTCTGGATCCATCAATATGGCTCTTTCCTAGCCTGAATCCCTTGGCAAATTTCATGCATTTCACCAGCTATTTTCCATTTCCACATTCATCTTGTGATAAGTACAGTGTAGCCTGGTGTTTCATTTATACTTCTTTATTCCTGTGCAACAATCACATAGATCCTGAAAACTTACTGCATTTTTAAATCCGCTGCTACCTGTTTTTTTTCCAAAACCTAACCAACTTTGCAAACAAATTTTAGCTTTAACTTAAAGTCTTAAACTACAGAACCCTTTGGTATCATTGTTTCCCAGTACAATATTTCTACTTTACTGGCCTTTCTTTCCTAGTCAGTTTTTAACAATATTTTCCAGTATGACACTTGCCTGAGTACCAGCCCTCACTTTGTGGCAAACCCACGTTGCACTGATCTCTAATGAAAGAGATTGCTGTCTATCAGCCTTTGAGGACATGCTCTCAGTGTACAGTTCCCTTCTTTATCAGTTTGCGTTGCCTTTGTCAACATTCTTTTTCACTTCTGTTAATTTGGCTGCAAATACTTGGGAAAATGGTTGCATTTCTTGCAGTAGTTGCAGTTCTTTTCCTCTGTCACTTGCAGCAATCTCTGTGGAATTTGTCTTGAGTTTCTAATTTATGTTCCCATGTTGGTTCCCAGCTTTCTTTCCTGCCTGGATTGATTTCAGATCCAGTGCTGGGATTAGCGGTGACTTCTCTGTAAATGATGTTTCCAACTGGATTCTGCCAAGGTGCCCACACCGATCTGATCTAATCTGCTCCTACCACCATGTGCACCGAGAGATGCCAGTTTCAGCTTTTGCCTAAATGACCTCAAAATAGACCACAAAGCCTCTCAGAAGGAAATGTTTGCTGTTCAGCGTGCAGTGAGAGGGGAGGGAAGATCCCCCCCATGCTAAGCAACCTTACCATCGGCACCAAGCATCCTTCACACATCGAAAGCACAGAGGAGCATGAAGGAAGCGAAAGAATGGCAAAGCCCACTTGCAACTATTATAAGTGCTTAACAGTAAGGTTTCATGCCTGGAAAAATTGAATGACTTCCTCACTTTTTGGTTTTCCAGGTGTCTTGCATTTTAAGAAGAGCATAAATGACACCTAAGCACAGCTTTTGTTTGCTGCGGAAATTTATTTCGTCTACAGTGTTTTATGCAAAGCACTGTAGCCTCAGTCAGCCTGTTGCTTAACGCTGACTCTGGTTTTCAAGGACATACAGGACAAACCTTACTCCCCATAGCCTCTGGGATGAATTAAAAGCCTCACGGTCACCTAGGGGGTTTGGTTGAGTCTGACTGAATTTTGCCATCATGGCCTCTTCCTGAACTAGGAAATGGCACCGTGTTTTAAGAAAGACAGCAATGAACTGTCAGGGTCAATAAACTGTCAATAGGCTGACAAATGCTGGTTTAGGATTAGCCTGTTGTGTTCAAACAGCCTAAACTCACACGTCCTGCCAGGTCTCAAACCAGGCAGTCAAAACTTTCTGCTTAAATTGCTGCTTGTGGCTGAAAAGCCAGGCAAAGCTGCCTGGGTCTATCACAAGTCCTAATCTGTTATCTCCTTGACTGCCCAAGTCTTGTAACTAATTTTCTGTGTTTTAACTTGTATTTCATTTCACATCTTACAAAGAAAGTTCTCTGCACTTTTTATTTAAGAAAGAGCACTTTTCTCACTGAATTTTCTATTTGGAGTCAGCTGGAAGTTACCATTCATTTCCCTGCTGAAATTAATTGAACTGTTTTCATGGAAAAGCTGTAGCATGCAGGAGCTCTTGCTCTGTAACACATCACAGATTTCATGTGCTTGGTTTGAAAAATCGGTACTTAAAGCCGCGCGAATAATTAATGGTGCGTTATGTAGCTGGGTCTGCAATGGCAGAGTGCAATGTGTTTCATACTGAAATGCTTGTATTCACTTGTGGCTCCTGTTTGTAATTTGTATTTTTTCTTATTTATAATATGAGAGTTACATTCTTCCACTGGGAGATGGATGCAACCCGAATCGGTGGCATTACTGGAGTGAAGGCTATATTCTCGCCTTCTTTGTTGATTTAAACTGCAAGTCTTTTCCACTTCGAAGGATTACCATTAGTTTGGTTTTCCAGTCTTGCTAGGAAACGTCTTGTATCCTTTGAAAATAGGAACATTCGAGTTGCAATTGGCATGGACTGAGAAAACCTTTATTAATGCACCGTTCTGTTTTTCTGCTGTAACCCTCATGCCCTTGGTGCAGGAGCAGGAGGTAGCACTCGTGGTCATCGGCTAGTCATGGGTGCAGGGCTGAGGTGGGAGCTCAGCTCAGCTTCTCTAATGGATCAGCTCTAATTCAAACCATCTGGCCACAAACTAGATGACCATCATGCCTGGTTGTGACAAAACTGAGAATCGGGAGCTCCATCTAGTTTATTGATAGGAAGAATTGGTGTAAATCTGCTCTGGGGCTTTTTTTGAAAAATAAAGACACGTTTGTTCCAATAAGAAACAGTTCACTTCATGCAACTGGAGCCATAAGTAAAAGTAAAAAGGAATGGTGGAATTTGGTGCATGATGTTATTTATACAAATGTCTTTCACATTTCTGTGGTTTCTTCAACCTGGAAAAGCAAATTTGCCCATGTTTTCATTTCCTAAGAGGAGATAAGAACTCCACTCCCTGGAAAAAGCCCACTGAAATGCTCAGCCTTGATGTGTGCTCGCTTATAAAGCGTGGCTATATGTAAACCGCATAAATGGAATGTAATTGCAAGCTTCTGCTCTATCCTATATATACAGTGACTAGACAGTCTGGTCAGCTGTATCCAAAACAGGGATTTGGCTTGTGTGAACCGTAGCTGTCTGGGTGTCTGCTCACCTCTCTCTGCTCCTGCTGTGCCCCTTCCCTGCCTCCTTCCTACCCCCAGCCTCCTGGCTCATCCTTCCCTCGTGCTCAGGGGAGACCTGGCACCTCGAAGGTGCATGAGAGCTGAGTGCAGGGGTGGAAGGGAAGACGATTTAGTCACTTCGCAAAACTGCAACAGTATTTTTGCTGTAGCCCTCCCCAGTTAGCAGAAACACTGCCATAAGCTGCAGGGCTGTCTGCAGATTGTGGGGTATCAGCACGGCTGGGTGGCAGCCCTGCATCTGTAGTGGGGTGTAGAAGGATCCACCTCGCATCTTCCTTCCTTCTCACCACTGACACACACTCCAGCTTTTTAGCATTTCTCCACCCTGAATCTGAGCCCTCCACAGTCCTCCTTTTCCATCCTGGGACTTGCCCTGCATGGGTTAAATTGCCTGTTGTTGCTCCAGTCCCCAAAGGTGGTGTTTGGAAAGGGGTTGCCTGCTCAGCCCTCCCATGTCCCCTCTAGCCATGTCCTCTGGCTGAGAGGTCTGACCTTAGATCCCAGTCCTCCCATCTCTCTTCCTGAGTATTTTGAAGGTAAGTTATAGTGCGCTCCCACCAACACTGGCCTCAGTGTCTAAACTCATCTCGTGTACACTTAATATTCCTCCTCTTGTATGGTGGCATTTGCTTGTGTCTTTCTGCATTGCTCTGCCTTGCCATGAAATTATTTGGCTTCTGTTTATCAAGAGCTAAACTCCTTCTTCTTTTCTTTTTCTTTTCTTTCCCCCCCTCTATTTCTTCTTTTTGCCAAGTACAGATTTAGCTTACTCTTTTGTCTTTGCTTGCAGCTTGCTGAAACAGTGATTTTAAAGAGCCGTGACCTCTGGAGGATTGTGGTCTTTGCTGTGCTCTGCGGCGTGGAGGCTGCCTTGCACCAGCGCGGCCGCCGGCTTTGCACACCAGCCAGTGGCAATGCCAGGCAGACCAGAGGACAGAGTCGCTGCTCACCCATTCCTGTGTTAAACCACATCCTCAGGGCTCTGTTTATTTAAACTGTGCAAACAGCACCTTGAGCTAAAACCTCGAAGATGTTAGGTATGCTCAGTATTTCGTGCTGTCTGCAGGGGCGGCTGCAGCTGGATTTGGGTGCGTGGAAGGCATTGCACCTGGGGAGGATGGGCAGGGTGAAAATCCATCCCCTCTCCCAGTGATGTGATTTCTGGGGCAGGTTGTGCCCCCATCCCATTGGCTGGGTTTGCCTCTTCCAAACTTTCATCCTGCAGAATCCTGCACTCCTTCCCTGCAAGCCCCTGTCCCTGGCGGTGCTTTATGGGCCAGGAGCTCCTGCCTGCTCATAACTCAGCAGCCTTGGACTGAGTTCATGCAGGCCACAGGAAAAAATCCCAGCTTTTAGCTACTGATGGCTTGAACTGGATTTGAACTGGAGCAGATCTATAAATATAAGACCCCCCAGTCCATTACCAGTCCTCTGCAATCCAAGCTTGCCAGACTAACTGTATTTACAAGGTAGCTATTTAAATAAACTCCATATTTTATGGACATATACACTTACACTTTCATGTCAACCATTTAGGATTATGTGAGCCTTTAAAAGCTTTCACAGGCTTGAATTGCCTGAGCTGATTATGCACAAATCTGATTTGGGTGCTGGCTCCTATTCCTGTTATCATCCTATCGTATTTCAGCCACCCGTTCGATCTCTTTCAGGTTATGGAAACCAGATTAAAGGGGCTTTGCCAGGACTCCAAGAAAACCTGTCTTGCTCAAGCTATTAGCCATCTCAATCTGAAAGTGATTCGCAATAATAATTAATCATTCCAGCAGAGCTGCTTTTGCACAAGTTGTGCTTTCACTTCACCCAGATATCAACATATATCCCAGTCACTTTATTCCTTTCCTGCTCCGTTTTATGTATGTTTCTCAACATTGAAAATAACATCTGCTTCTATATGCAAAGGAATAGCTATATTTTATAACCCAAGAACATGCAGGTCCAGCTGTATTTCAGTAAAGGAGACAAATAGAAGTTAATTTACACTTGGCAAGCACAGAGATAAAGCAGAACTATGAAAATCAGGTGCTGAATCAGGTTGTCATGTAATGAACGTTTAATGGCAGAGGTTTTTTTAATGGAAGAAAAATTGCACATATTTCTCATATACACTGTATACCTGCTAGAGCTGTCATAGTTTCAGAAAAAGTGCTGTAAAAGCATTTTCCCGCGTGATGAACAAAAGACTGCATGCTCTTTCATTTCCTTTTAACTTTTGTTAACATAATCCCCACCCGCTCCCTTTAGGATTATTCCTGAGTGGGATTTCTCTCTTCCTTTATTTTGTAGGACTAACTGGAGCCTCACTTGTGCTCCTGCTTCGGGGGGGCACAGACAGGACGTGCTGGCTGGGACTGGTGCTGAGGTCCCAGGTCTGAGGGTGGGAGAGCTGCAGCTGCAGTTCCCCCTACAACAGCACTACACATGGCTGTCTTCTGCAAGACCATACATAAAGGAGTGGTAAAGGATGTAAACGTTCTTTTTTTTTTTTTTTTTTTTCTCTATAAGCCTAGGAGATTCAAAAGTCATTGGGAAAATGTTAAAAAAAGAAATGAAGTGTTTAACAGTGCTATTTTTGTCCCAGGCTCTCTGAATTCCTCACGTCTTCCCCCCCTCCCCTCTCTTCTCCTGATTTGTGCTTTGGGATTAATAAACTGATTCAAGTGCAGATTTTGAACCTGAAAGGCTGCTTCTCTCTTCTGCTGAAGTATATTCCCCTCTTGGACAAGCTGTGGCCTGACCTTGATTTCCAGCTTTGCAGCACCCAGGCAATTTGAGGGAGAGATGCTGGAGGTACAACCCGCCACAGACCAGGACGGTCTTTCTCAAGGTGGATGCATCACCCAGCTGCAGAAATGGCCAGCGGAGGTCATGTCTAAATGCAGCAAGAAGAGATGCTCACAGCAATCCCTCCTTGTGCTGCAAGTCTGTGAGCTTCATCCCATGTCCACAGACTTCACTGGATTCCAAGGGGGACCCCACAAACCTCTATTCACAACATCCTTATTTTCTCCTCAGCAAATTCAAGGTTCAAATATTGGTTTTAAAATGCATCATGAAGGTCCTCCAGCCTCTGCAGCAGAAAATGGCCTCCTGGTGCAGCTGGTGTGAGCAGCAGTGCAGCATGGTGAGCACGGTACCTCCAGTACGCTTGGATGTCTGTGCTCCTCCGTCTTGGTACTGACCCCTCTGTCTTTGTCTCCTGACCCCAGGCAGTGGTGGCCCAGCAGTCCTGCAGTATTCTTCCTACAGGCAGATTTAATTCAGACCGAGCTGCTGGTGGGAAACACGGCAGGAGACGGGACAGTCCCCATTTATGTGGGTGCTAGACTGGGACTGGGCTTCTCTGGTTCCCTTTGTCTCTCCCTCGCAGAGCTAACATGTCTTTCCCTATGGGCCTCCTAACAGCCTTGCCATGGCTGATGGAGAAAGATCTTTCCTTCCTTCATTTCTTCTCATCTGGAACTATTTTTTATTGTTTTCCTGCTTCACTGGTTCTTACATTTCAGATTTCAGCAGTACGCATGCTCCCTCCCTTATGCAGATATAGTGTCCATTAAATCCCTTCCTCAGAGTATTCATTAAAAAATTTAAAGTTTAAGATAAGATTAATGATAATCTTACAAAATCAGTGAAGGTTTTTGTGATTGTCTGCATGATCACATTTTAAAGAAAGAACAAACGTGCAGTGTGATGCTGAAAGTTGCCCTGTCTACTCTGTGCTCAGATGAATCCAGCCTGAGGCTCTGCCATGGAAAAGACCAATATGGGAAGGGCCCATTCCCATTTGCAAGTGGTGTGTGCTCATCCCCCAGTTTGGTGGGATGACAAGGAGGTTTCTCCTGGCTTTTAGCTCTCCAGAGACAGCCCAGCCCAGGCTGTAATCAGGTTACTGCTTGTTTATGCATTCTTTGCATTGTTCAAGTTTCCACCAAGGAAAGCAGCTCCGTCACAACAAGATGAGGTGGAGGTCATGGTGATGGGCTGGAAGGCCTCCTCTTGCCTGTTTTCTATAGTCTGGTTATAGTGAGAAAATAACACAAATTTATATGCAGATCCAGGAGAAGATAACTGGAGGATCATGATGTGCAAATCACTGTGGTATAATAAACATAGGAGAAGCCTGAGCGAGTCTGTTTTCACAGCAGAACTCCTCTGTAACATATTCCTTGGAGGATTTACTAACCTGATGCCAGAGAGACAAAGGAGTGTCACAGTCCAGGAAGAGAACATTTCCCTTCTTTAAATGAATTTAAATAGTTTCTGAGGATTTTCCTTTCTTGAGGTCCCTCTGGCCAAAGTGCCTAGATTACGGCTGTGCTCCCTCGCAGGCTCTGCCAGCAAACACATCAGCAGCTTGGGCCCACAGGACAAATTATGGGCTTACAGCCGTTTACGTTAGCTCATGTGTGAAAGGTCCGTGTAGCTGGTGGTGGAGGCCCCAGCTCCTGCTTCCCTCCCAGACCAGCATGGGAGCAGCATAAGGACACATTAGGCTACGCGCTGCTTGGAGCAATCTTGCAGGAGCATCTGCAGATTTCATCTGCCAAGAGTCCCAAAGCCTGCTGTTCATCATCACAATAAAGCAATTATGGTAATATTGGTCATTGCAGCCAGGAAGGTAATAGGGCTCCACTGCACTTGGGGCAGATGTTATAATGACCTGGTACAAACAAGACGATCCATCGAAGCTGTGCTCGTGGGCATGCCTTATGGCATCTGTCTGTCTTGGGGTCATCTGTAAGCTTAAAAGGTGAAAACAGTCCTCCATGGGCTGCAGGAAGGCTCTTGTGTTTTGTGTTGGGGCTCATTTCATGGTAGGGCTAGTCCTTGAAGAGCAAACAAGATCACCGTGCAGGCTTTTGAACTCTGAAGATATGTTTTATTAGGGCACAAAGTCGGAACACCTCTGATCTGCTGGATGAGCTGCAAACATATCTCCCCTTGGTAGGACATGTTTTTCCTCCAATCTTGTTCTCAGTCCAACAGTTTTTGATGGTTCCTGCTTTCCACCAACTCCACACAGTCACCTCCCTTTGCACTCCCAGGAGAAATCGGATTTTCTGATGCCTCTGTGGCTTGGGTGGGCGTTTGGTGCTGGGAGCCTGCCAACCTGCCCGTCTCCTCCTCCATCTCCTCGGCCCCTTGTGCCCCGTTTCTCCTGGCCAAGAATGCTCAGCTGCTGCCATCTCCCCTGCCCTCCAAGGCAGCAGTTGGGGGAGCTGGCATCGGTTCCCCTCCTGCTGCCAGCCGCGGGTTCTTAAACAAAGCACACGGCATCCACACCGATAGCTGCAAACAAGCAATGAACCAGAGACCCTCCGCGGTGGGCGCTGCTACTGGGCTTTCGTCCCGTGCGCGTGCCTGCGGGTCGGTGTTAATATTCCCGCTGTGTTACCATTTGAGGGTCAGTCTTTTCATTTCTGGAAAAGAAAAATGGAAGTAAATTCAGCAACAGCTCTACTCACGACATGAAGTAAGGAGATGGTCTTTTTCCCTCTAAGCCTTGTATCTTTTAATGACTTTTCAAAAGAAATGCTTAGAAATCGCATCACTTCTTGTCAGAAAGTTGAAACACCTCAGTCAGAATGTAAAAACCAGCTAATTTGGAGTTTTCAGCTTGCTTTTGTTATAAGTTACACTATACTTGACATAAATTTCAAAGTCCTTCTATAATGTTACAGCTTTTAGAGGACCTAGTTAGGCGTCAAATATATTTGTAGCTGAGTATACTTTGTAAATTTTAAATTTTGGCCTTTGCTTTTTTGGACTAAGAGGGAAGGCATAACAGTAATTACTTCAGTCCATTCTTCAGCAGATATAAGGGTATATAAGATATTACAAATTAGCAGTACTTGTACTTCATGTTCTGTTTAAAGCTAATTTGGGATAGATTAAGACTTAAGTCTTCTGATTAAAGCTTAATGAAATGTGAGAAATTACAGTTAGGAGAAATGGGAATGAGTATCTTGTCTTTGCGAAAGTCGATGATCTACAGTATATGTTATAAAATATTTCCATTAAACTACTTTAACTGATGGATTTTCCAGCATTTATATATAAGATAACTTTCTGCTCTGACACTGTGATTACCTGGATAGTTAGGTATTTGGGAGAGAAATGAAGGTATTTTAGTTTCAGGGTAAAAATGTCATCCTTAAGTAACGCAGATACTTTTTGCCAAACTTGTTCCAAATTGCCTCAGGAGCTGAAACTTCCTCTTTGAATATTGTTAGGAAACTAATTAAATCTCAAAGATGTAAGTAGAGGTATAAAATATACATGAAAATCATGTCACGAGCCAAAGTTTTTACAGGAGTTGCACAGTGTATTGCCATTCCAGTCCATCGTTGTCTCAGAGAGCATTTTCTTTTGAATTATCTTCATTTGGCTTCAGTTTTGAGCTAGAAAAAATAAACAAAATGATTTCATGTTTGTGTAATATTTTAGAAACTTACCTATCTAAATGCCACAAACCCCAAATAATTATTTCCCCTTATTTTTGTAATGAGGTGAAACAAAAAATTATCAGAAGAAGTACAAATGGCATTCCCTACAGAGATGTTAAATAACATCTTTGCTACGTTATTTCTCCTCCTTCAAAATGTGCTTTGGAGACTGAAATGATTGAAACCATGCGACAGGCCATCATCTGTGACAGCAGCTGCACCCGGAGTGCCCAGAGGGGTGGGTGACTTTTCTTTTCATCCTAGTGATGGTTGTAGAGAGGATCCAGAATCATGCCCTGGCTGTCACAGCCTCAAAGGTCCTCCAAAACCTACCACCTGCCAGCCTGTGAGTCCTGCTAGCTGGGGCATCTCCGGGCTGATGCAATGCCTTTCCGTACTGCCTGTGCTTTGATCTCATGCTTGTTGTGATATGGAGCTCAGTGATGCAGCAAAAAAAATCCCACAAAGCCTTTGGAGCCGAGAGGACAGCAGTGCACCATGCAGGCTGCTAGTTTTATTTACTGCATAAATGCAGCTGCTGAGCTTTGATTCCTCTGAAGCGCAGTCTGTGTTGGATGAGACAGGGCAAAGACTCCTTGAGATGTGCTTGCTTCTGTGTTTAAAGCAATATCTAATCACACCAGCTCAATAATCAGGATTTCTTCTATTGTTTGGGATCAAAGCTATAGGTGCTCTCCAGCTGCTTTGCACTGTGCTGGGAATGCAAAGCAGCCCTGGACTTGGCTTGACGCAGAGATTTAGGTTTGTACGCTGCTTTGCATCACTCTCCAGAGCCTACCAATGAACCTGGCACTGTGGAGCACTGGGAGAGCTCTCTTTATTTCTCTCTTTCTGTTTCCAGATGAAGTGTTGCCAAAACCACGTGAAGGTTCTCATGACCCTGAGCGAAAGCTGGTGCTGTTCAGGGAGCCTGCTTCAAGACTTAGCAAAGGTGCCTGAGCATCCTTGCGAGGGCAGATCAGGATGATTTTGTGCCTTCTGAGTTTTCTGAAACACCACTCAGAAACACCGCACAGGGTACAAGGCAGCAGTCTGAGGCGGTGGAAGCCCCTGTGGCAGGAGTCAAGCAGTGAAAACTCACTTAAATTTAGTGGTGAGCCCTGCCTTCAAAGTGTAACTCCAGCACACATCGTTAAAAAAGCTCACATCGGCTCAGGGGTGCATGTGAATTGCCTGTTGGATATTAACTCTGGTGGCAGTAACAGCATTCAGGTGGTCAGCGTCCACTTAAAAAAAATCAATCATAATGATACTTGATGCATTTTTTTCCAGATTAAATCATAAATTTGAATCCATTTATTTCCTTCCCCAAATAAATAATAAAAAAAATTACAGCATATAGCATTTCTCAAGAAGTTTCAAGTGGAAATTTGCTGCATTGCATTTCAGAAGATTTATGGCATGAGCAAACTTGCTTCCCATGAAAAATGAATCAATTCTTTTCAGGCCTCTCCTGAGGGCCTGGAAAACTTTTTAATTCTATAAATGAGATACAGAAAGAGAAAACTACATATGTGCTTTCGATGGTTGAGCAATACTTTCTCTGAGTTCAAAACACATGCATATATGTGGGACTGGGACTCTAATTCACTGAAGTGTTGAGCATTTACAACTGCACACATTTGCACAAGTCTCAAGAAAACAGTTGCATAATTGTATTTATTGAGGTTTTTTTGTAAAGAGCCGTTTTCCTGTCTGAGAAAAAGTTTTTCATTACAAAAACTCTAAATAAATACAGTCATGTTTTCAGAATTTATTACTTCTCAGGGAAAACATTTTATTAGGACTTTTATTCCATTACAAATGTTGAATAGGAATTTGGGAAGAGTTGTGTTTGTTTTCTGAAGCGTGCTTAATTTAAGCTTAACCATTGGCCACGACTTCTTCATTACCATTCTCAGTAATGGGCTTGCATACATTAACATTCATTTCTACATCCCAAAGAAGATTTTCAGAAAAAAATGAGTGTTGTGTTAAATACCCCATTTTCTACAAGAAGAAAAAGTAATGGCCAATTAAGGATGCAAGCTCCTGGTTCCCAGTGATGTCAGAGCTGAGAAAATGGGAAAATGTTCTGTATTTGACATACTCCATCAAGTAACTTGCCATTTCTCAGTTTTGTTTCTGTCAGTGAATAACCTGAAAGCACCTTAATTTTTTTAATTCAATTTGTAGTCAGCTAATTAATTCTGCAGAAGAATAGTCAATGAATGGAAAGGGGAAAGTTTTGAAGTCCCCTGTGGGAAAGTTCAAGTACTGCTGATGAACTCCGGAGTGCAGAGCCCTGCTTGGTGCTGCAGTTGGGAGTGAGCACAGCTCTCATCCCTCCTGCCTCCAGAAAGCTCGGACACCAAATTATAATCAGTGCCAAAGCAGCAGACACGTATGCAGAACACGCAGGACCTTGGCAAGAGATTTTAGGGACTTTCCCTTTTTAAGCAAGCATGTGCTGGCATAAGGTGTGCGCTGATGACCATACCTGCTGTGGAGGGTTAAGGCTGAAGGGTAGGAGAGTGGAGGTGGCCTCATGGGGAGAGGCTGGAGGTCAAATAGCAGCCATGGAGTGGTTTTGTGTTGGCTTTGTGCAAGATCCTGGGCCCTGGAGAATTGTTGACTAAACGCCATCCTGTCTGTCCAGGACTTCTTTCCTTGGAAATGTGAACAGGACTTTTCCTATGTAAAACTGGATCCATCAGGGTAAATCAGCATTACTCTTGTGAATTTTAATGACACTCCTGACCTACCCCTGCTAGATAAGCTTCAAAACTTGGACATAGACGCAGACCTTGGCTTGTCTGCAGAAGGAGCTAAGAAAAGAAGTCATAAGGCATGCAAAAACAGGGGACTTTTGATTCAGCAGAACCATGTGGGACTAGAGACACCGAATTTCATGGTCTCCTCCAGCGCCTGATCCCAGATACAGAAGCAGAGCTCTCTGCAGCATCAGCTTAGCTGGAGGTGAGGCCACCCTGGTGTACCCGACAGGAGATGTGCTCCTCTTTGTCTTTGTCAATGTGGATGTCATGGATTTTTGATGTAAATGAGACTTTCTGCCTCCCAGTTCATGTTACCTTTGCTAACAACAGTTAGTTAGGGAGTATTTAAGTACAGAAAAAAGGTAACTTGGCAGGCTTACTGTGGTTATGGTCAATATGACTGGGATAACGGGAGAGCGATGTTTTATTTCCACTTCTGTCATTGATTCGATCTCTCAGCAAGCTGTCAGCATCACATTTTCTTGACTTGTAAGATATGGGTCTGCTACTTTGCAGGGTGCTTTGAGTTATATGAGGGAAAAGTGCGACTGCTGTTTGAAGCCGCACAGAGAAGCAGCCGCGCACATCAGTAGAGGTGCACCTCCTGTGTTAAGTCATCCGTGTGCACATAAAGCTATAGCAAAGCCAGTGGGGAGGGCTGAGGAGTGGATTTTCTTCAGAATTACGTTATCCACACACAGACTTCACAAAATGTTTGATTCTTTTTCTTTCTTTGCTTTTTTTTTTTTTTAACCCGCGATTACTGGATCACAAGTAGTCTGAGTCAAATAATTTCATTTGCAAGGGATGAAATTTTATTAGATGTCAACAAAATAAATGGGAAAAATAATCACCCTTTAGAAGAGAGCTTTCAGCCTGTGGACTTACCCTGTGGAAGAGAGCTGGGGTGGTTCAGCTGAGGGGAGCTGGTCTAGGAAGGCAAATTCAAAAGCATGGTACTAAACACCAGAAAGTAGCCTTTCTAAGAGCGTGTGTAAGTGCGTAATGGGCATACCTAAAGATAACAACAACTGAACAAGCTGGGGGCTTCAGAAAGGCTGAAAAAGAGAGATAAAGTTGGTTAAGATCTGACACCTGGGCTTTGTGATGAGTGAGAAGAAATAAGGTGAGGGATGGCGTGAGCTGACATTGCCCAAGGTAGGATGCGGCTGGACATGATGTGCTGCACAAACAATTTTTACGGAGCGGCAGAAAGCACGACTTGGCACAAAAGCCACTGAAGACAGCCCGAGCAAAAGAGCTTTCCAGAGACATTCAGAACATCATTCAGTGTGGTCACAGTTATGACAAGTCTGTGTATGAGGAGAATGGAAGGAGAAAAATAATTTAATCTGATACAAATCGAGTAAGAAAACATGCTTAAACCCCTGTAAATTGCTCTCAGTCTCTTTCTATGCCTGACGGCGTAGGTGCATAGCTGGGTGGACTTCTGTCCCGAGGAAGGTGGGACACATGGAAAGGTGAGAAAAGTAGGTGAATATAGGAAAAGCTCTTGACATGAAAAAGAACGCCTTGTTTTGTAGCTGAAAGGAGGGAAAAGACATGGATTACATAGATTCTTGCCTGGCTCGATTGAGCTATGGAGCAGTCTTGGTCTGTGAAGCTGCTGTAATTTCCAAGATCACCTGCTATACCCAGCCTCCTCTTGTGTCATCTAGCAGAAAGCTGTCACTCTGTCTTAGCTCTACCCTGGTAAAGAGACCAGTGAGGATATTCTTGAATTAAAAGTTCTACTGTTTGAAGCTAGCAGTTTTCCAAAGTCTTGAAAAGCACCTGCAGGATGAGCAGGGAAAGGCCCAGCTGCTTTTGGGTGGTTTTGGAAGCTGCTGACGTTAACACCCAAAAAATGTGTCCTTTTAAGCTTCTGGCACAGCCTTGCAGGTGCCAGTTGTTACTGGGCTGAGGCTCATGCACAGGTTCCAAAGGCACTTACCTTTTTTAATCTTTCTCATTACTGCTCTGAAAAGATGAAGATTCGTTTTGGTTATTAATTTCAGATAAAATAGTTTTGTAACATGCCCAGCAAGAGAACAAGCATCTCTTCAGAACTTCAGACTTTTCTGGAGGGAATTTTGCTCTGCAAAGCAGGTCTGCAAGGTGCTAAAGTAGGCAGATTTTGCTCTGAGCACATGTAGAAATAAGATGGGTTGAGTATAAAAAATATAATATCGTCTTATAATTGCTTTTCTGGACGTTAATTACAATCACTCTACTAAGTAGTGTTCACGGATGCAGAACTGTGACTTGTTTTATTCCCTTTTTCTTATGTTTGGCTTTCAATTTAGCAGCTGCGCGAGGAGGTGGGTTTGTCAGCTGTGTTGGTCCAGGTCCTCTTTATCATGCAGGCACACATGGAATCAGTCTGAGCCACGCCAGGCTCCCTGCAAAAACCCCAGGCAAAGTCCTGATCCCAGTCTGTCTCCTTTTGGTGATGCCAGTTGTAAGTGTTCAAGACCGGGGTGCCCTCCGCCATGGGGACATTTATCTGCTAGGAAAAGGTGGGTATGACAAAACCAATTTACTGGAGGCATCAATCACTGACATGATGGGTTTTTTTCTCTCTGACTGCAAAAGTGGAAAAGAATGGACAAGCTGGTAAATGAGAAGGGCAATGCTTTGTTGTATGGGTTTCTGATTGCCCTCCATAGACTGTGTTGTGGGGGAGCCTGGAAATGTCCCCCTGCCATCAAATGCGGGACCCCCCGGTGCGAGAGCACTGACATGCTACAGTGGATTTATCTGTGTGCTGTCTGGAGGGTGGGAAAACGCTGATACTCCCCTTTCTGGGGTGAAGGCAGGACCGCTCCCACCCGGCTGCTCCCAGCCCTGCCCCGTGCCAGTCCCAGCACCCGTGGGATCCTGCTGCACCTCCGGCAGCCACCTGCACCACTGCGAAGCCAGCCAAAGGCACAGCATTCAAGCTGGGCTGCCCAGGGAAGCACTGGAATCACCGTCCCTGGAGGTACTTAAAAGATGTGTAGATTGGCACTTAAGGACACGGTTTAGTGGTGGACTTGGCAGTGCTGGGTTAATGGTTGGACCTGATAATCTTAAAGGTCTTTTCCAACCTAAATGATTCTACGATTCTATGGCTGAGCTCAAGACGATGAACAATTTCAGCAACAACCAGCTTGAAAAGTCAGCCTGTACTCGAGTTTGCTGTGCAACAAGTTAAAAGCCTGAAGTTCTCATGCAAGTTAATCTGTCAGTGTGGCTGTAGTATCTGCTGTGCACATCTGTTTATGACAAAGAGTTCTAGAACATTAGACAAGCAAAATAACTTGTCAGCTCTGTTTTCCTCTGGGACAGTCTTTATTTAAAAGGCATCATTTTTTTCCTGTAATTAATGTTTTACAGAGGGTTTTAGAGTTGCATGCTCAAAATTTGCAAAAATAGCAGAGAACACAATGCTGCTCAGGATCACACAGGGTTTCCACTGATGTTCTGGCAGGACTGACACTACAGCCACCCATGCAAGGCAGCATGGAGGGAGCACGTAAAACTGCAGATACTGAGGCAGAACATTTATGCACCTGGAGGTCCCAAGAACCCATTAAGGAAGGCAAACACCAGTGCTGCCCATGTGATGTTTAGTTCACCAGAACAGGTTCTCCATCTGTTACACCATATGAAAGTGCATTGCAGTGTTCAAGGCTAGTCACCTACAAGGAGGTGTAGCTAGAGTAAGGGCCCATAATATGATAGCTGGCTTGGTTGGTGCTGGGGATGCTTCTCCAGCAACCCCGGAGAGCCTGAGGTGGTTGCACAGTGTTTCTGGTTTTGAAAACAGCTCCTTTTCCACAGCAAACAGAAGGGATTAATCCTCCCCTGCCACAGGGACAACATCTTAAAACAAATATCCACAACTAAGGCTGCTATAAATGGCAGCATAACCAAAAAGAGGGTTTTGGCTTGTAATTAAATTTTTTTGCTAACCACTTCTGGACGGTGAATCCCAGCCCTTGCTCTGAGCTCTCTAGATCTCTCTCTTCCCTGTGCTCTGTTTCAGCAGGTCCTGTCCTCTAACCTGACACACGCACGCCTGTGAGCACGCTGGGCTTGCCTACCCGCTCCTGCAGTGCTCGCTGGTTGGAACCCAGCCTTCCCCCATTTTTCTGGGATACAAGAAGGGAAAGACAAGAAAGCTGGAATGACTCCCAAAGAAGACAAAAGTATTGTGCATGTTTTTCACACTCACTCTGCATGGCAGTTGCTCACATTCTGTGGCTGCCCCAAAGCAAGCAACCCAGAAAGAGGTGGGAGTCTCTGCAAGCCAGATGAGCCAAGGGCATGTTGTCTTGCAAAATGACAAAGAATCATGATTTCTGTGATTTTTTTTATACATCTGAAAAATGCATATTCTAAGAAGGACCTAAAATCTGTTCTTTTTTAAGACAGCATGCAGCCATCTTTCAACATTTAAATTTTGTCTAAACCATAGAGAAGCTACAGTGTGACTTATTCTAAGTCCACAACGATGAATTAAAGGTATTAAAATCAGGCATAATAGAAAGGCTTCCAGATTTACTTAACCGAAGTGGATTTATCTGAAGAGGAAGGCTTTCCATCTCAGCTGAAAAATAAGTTTATATAAAAATCTACCACCGGAATGTGGAAGGTATCACAAAATTAACTTTCCATCTTTAAATCAGTGTAGGCTGCCTTTTAGGCAGAGGAAGAAGCTCCTCAATCACTGACTCCTCACCCACGCACGCGCTGGGAGCCATCCAAATCTTATTGCTTAAGGCAGTCCCAAGGACATAAATCACTGGCAGCTCCTAGCCTGATCCTCAAAGTTATGATAACAAGCACTTTAGCACCCATGGTGAAGCTGCATCAGCAACGGGGACTCTGCCCCTTTCACGAATAAATTACAAGAGTCATTAATTCTGCAATCACACAGTCTTTCCCAAATAATAAAATGGACCCATAAACAGATTTGTAGCATCTTAAACCAAAATGCCAAAAGCTTTTGGGGTTTGATCTGTGAAGATACCCAGCAGCTTTCATCTCTGCATATCAGTTCCTGACTCTGTATCAGGCACTAATTCCAGCAAAAAGACACTGACAGAAATAAATGTCAGCAGAAATTCTGCAGCTCTCCAATATAAAATTTGGAAAAAATCAATGCATCTGGTACAATGGGGGAAAGAGAGAAATCTGCCTGAATCAGAGCAAAACTCCAGACCTCAGCCAAAGGTTTTTGTCTTCTTTCTGCTGCTTTTTGCGGGCACAAAATGTCCTGATCAAGGATGTACCCAGCATTTAGTGTACAGCCACAAGGAAATCGAGCCGTGTGGTTCCCCCCTGGTGACACCTTGCACTGGGGCATGTTGAGAGTCCACCATACTCTGCTTTGCGCCCCCAGACAGAGCTCCTACCTCCAGCAGCAATAAACCTTCCCAGGCTGTCTTGAATCACCAAAAGGTGAGAAAATGTTGCATTTTAAGGACCAGTGTAAACAAGACCTCAGCTGATCTGGCTCACCACTGGATAGGTTGGGTGTTTACTGCCTACAAGAGCAGACTTGAGGGCAAATTCACTTGTCTGTATGGCTTGCTTGCCCATGCAAAAATATTTCTGATCAAAAAGACAGGTTCATTGCTTGCTAATTTTAAGTCAAATTACCTACAGATTTGCTTGTTTGGAAAAAAAAAGCTCAGCTGATTTCAAAATCAACAGAAATGTGTTAATATTTTAGCAAAAATGCTTGTTGGTTTTTGTCCTGTAAGAATTTCCTGTAAAAAAAAAAAAAAAAAAGCCACAGTGTTACTGGAAGTAAACAACACAAATGTTTACAAATAGCTGAAGTCCATATGCAGTTTTGGTTTGGACAGAACATTTTCATTCCACACATCAAATGACTGCAAAATCCATTACTTTTCCACCCTTCTTTTTTTAATGGCAGTAGAATTAAGTCAGCAGAATCCAGCCTGATAACCATAAAATAATACACGGAGTAAAATTAGATCCTCATATACATACACATAACAGTACTTGACTCCATCAGCATCTTGGAGTGTACATATAAATGAGAATATGGTGATTTAATAGTCACTGATATATGAGGGCAAGTGTTTACACACCGCAGGAGAAGCAGAGAAATATTTCAAATGCAGTTCACATATTGCATTTAACTAGCAAGAACAACATATTTAGGGAAGCAAGGTCAATGGCTCCATTGCTGCCAGCCCTCTCCAGCGCAAACAGGGCGGCTATGGCTCTTTTCTCAAGGAGAAGCCCTTGCTTCTGCAAAAACAGCAGCATGGCAGTTGGATGCTGTGTAGTAATCACACACGACGTTGCAGTGTTCCTCTGCACATCAGCGCGCTTGTGGAGTTAGTCCAAGCTGAGCAACACAGCAGTAGTGCTTTTCCAAAGGCGCCAGCAGATCCAAGGTGGAAATTAATGCCGGGTTTCCCAGTGAGTCCACAAGTTCACAGCTCCAACAACAGCCTGAATTTTGACCTTATGATCTTCACCTCCACTGGCTGGGTGCACACCGCATTTAGAGGAAGCAGTTTATCCCCAGTGGGGTTGACGTGCTGTCCCTGGATGATGCACGTTCAGCTGCCATTGGACTTGTTAGATGATACACATTAATCTGCGGTTGGAGCCACGTGACTCCTTAAAACTCCAACTTTGCAGTGGGTCAGTGGTCCCTGGAGTTGAGCAAGAAGCAGGAGAGTGGTGATGAGAGTGCAAACTCTTCCATCTCTATCCTTGTTTGGCTGAACTGTGCAATGGGAGGCTCAGTTACCTTTTACATGTTTCCAATATTCCACTGCAGGCTGAGGCATTTATTTTTACGACTGAGGTAAACATAGTGGAAGGAAAAAGAGAAATTTTGCCAATGTTTTTTTAGCCTTACTGACTGATATCCTGCAACTATTGTACAGGGATTTGCATTATGTGCCAAAACTTGATGAAAATGATGTTTCGAGATCAACTCAGAGTGTGGGTGGATCCTGCCCCAGGACATATTTTCTTCTTACTTGAATGAGAATTTACTTACTGGAGAGTCTGCTTGCACTGCTCATAAGTTTTGTGCACTAAGGTGAAGGTTAAAATAAATGTTAAAGGGTCTAGAAGCATGCCCAGGCAATCAGTTTAGTAACAGATTTCTGGGGCAACTTTGTAGTAGGTCACATCAGAGCAGTAATTAACTCCCTATTACTTATGATAAAGTCAAGTATTTGATGTGAATGAAAGATATAGGAGAGTTATGACTGACAGCCTTCCATTATCACAAGCTGCAGAAGCATTTGTAGAGTTGTCAAGCATGAGATACCCAGCGTGTTGGATTTGTCAAGCAGGTGTCATCAGATGCCACTGGTGTCCATTCGGATAGCCAGGACTGTGTGATTTACAGCTGGGGAGAATTTTCACCATGCAGAAGCATTGGCAGCTTTTCTCCAGCCCAGAAGATGAGCTGGCACAAAGAGTGGTTCCTGGCTCCGTGCCTGGATGCACCACAGCAGCCTGCCGGTCTGGTGAGCTCTGGTCAGCTGCCGATCCCAAGCAGAGGATGGAGTAGCACAGGTAACAGCTAAGCTTTCTCCTGGAAAGGGTTTGAGCCCACCAAATTAAATCTCTAAAATCATGATTCGTGCTATGAGTGTCTCAGTGACATTTAAATTAACTTGAGGATGTCCGGAGAGCAGAAAACACGCTGCAAAATTCCCATCCTCCTGTCACATCTGTGATGAGTTAATGCCACGTGGTATATGCATAACTCATTCACTCACAGTTTATTTCTGCTGAGGTCAACCCACGATACAGCAGCTTGTTATTGAAGCTGATTTGAATCATCTCAAATATTTGCTGAGTAGCCACCGTAACCCCACCTACGCGGGTGAGCTCTGCAGCTGCACGGCGACATAAGGGGAGCACTGATGGCACGGGGGGTCCCAGTGGGATTGGGAAGTCCCACCTCTCGGTCACCCTACACTGGCTGCTGTCTCTTCTAGGGCCAGGAACAAACCTCCCATTACTTTCTTTTTGGGTGCAAAATTAACAAATGTTGCGCTGAGCACCTCTTTTGCACTTGACATCTATGGAGAAGAGCAATGGGAAAGTGGGAACCCGCCCTGACAAACAATTGCTCTGGTATGATCGTGATGGCTTTAAAAGCTGTGCACAATTCGTTTCTGCTTCTCAGGTGCTTCCCATGAGGTCAATTAGTGCAATATGTTTTGTTAATCTTGTGTCAGGGAGGAAGTTTGGAAGAAATACTCACTAATGACCTCAAATTCACTCGTAGGTTCTTAAAAAATTTGAAGTAAATATAATTAAAGTGTGCTGCTTCTTCCATTCTCTTTAGAGCAACGCTGTTTCCCCGAGTTGGAAAGTAACATTTGAAAACTGCTGATGGAGATGGGAAATCTTGGAAATAATTGGTTATAGATGTCACAAACTTAAAAACCCCCAACTTTAGGCTATCTATGCTAAAGCATTTACATGGGAGGAGTACGTAAACTGAATGAAGTGGTATTTTCCATGATTCTAGAACTGATAAATAAGGAAAGCACAGTGCAGCACAATGCACTATCTCCCTGCTAACATCTGAGAAAAGCAGGCTAAAAATAGATGGTATGCAGATAAATACAGGGATGCTGAGTACAGGAGGCTGTTACTGGGCCTTTGTAGCTGTTGGTTGCAACAGTGAAAATCGCAACGCAGAGGGAATGTCATAGCACCGTGCTGTTTCAGCCCAAGTACTGAAATTACCAAGTATTTTTAGAAGGTATTTTACACCACAAGTAGCCCATTAGAAGTCAGGCAATTACAATAAACCAGGGGTGGCAGCTAAAGGAACCAGACTTGAGCCTATTCTTAGAGGGGCAAGTTATCAGGTTTGCTTCCAAGGTTCACCTCGCTTTGGGGGAATGTAAAGGGTGGACGTTGCCCCTGGCTGAAGTCTGCGCCATGAGGATGGCTGCGGTGCTGGGGAGTTGCAGAGCTGTGGGTGTCACACAGCCCTAGACACAGGGTAGAAGAAGATAAAGAAACCTTTATCACAGCCCACAGCTCTGCGCACCCCATTTTCAAAATGGGGTGCAGCAATTTTAAAAGCCTAAAAATGTTGACAGAGAATGCTTTTGGTCACCTTTCTGGAGTCATACGCTCTGTTTACCGTGAAGCTTTCTGCAAGGGGCTAAGAAGAAACTATATAACATATAGGCAAGACCTTCAAAGCTTTTCTGTGTGACAGAATTAACATCTTGGACTCAACCAGAAGTGGATCTTTTGGGGCAACCGATACATCCAGGGAGCAGAGCAAAGGGCTGTGCAGGTGGTCAAAGAGAAGTTGTTAGCTCCACATATCTGGGGGATGTGTGCACATAAATCGGTGTTAAACCTCCGTTGAAAAAGTGTGGTTGAAGTGTCCCCCCGAAAAGTGCCTCTCTTGACCTCTAATCCTGTCTATTTTCATACGTCAAGCGGGAAGCTGTCCTGGTTCAGTGCTGCGTGAGGCTGGAGCCGTGACGGGCTGAGTGGCTCAGTGCCGTCCCCAGCGCGGGCACCGCTGCTGCCCCGCTGCCGGCCACCTCTCTGCCTCTGGGCTTGGCCGCTCCTAGTTCACAGCCTTGCTTGTTGTGTAAAGGCTAATGCCCAAATTCGCCACCTTTTTATATGAATTGCATATACATAGTTATGCATAGGCCACCGTAAGAAGATCATGGGATAATTTTTAAATTTCATCTCAGTTAGACAAAATCTATCAGCTTGCTAAGACCCTGCCATAGACAGCAGGGGTGGGGCTTGGCCACATGGGGTGTTATGAATTAAAATCAGCAATTCTCTAGAAAATATTCTATAAGAAACCATCCTTCGGGTACTACAGAGGCAAGAAACAAACCCATTAATTCTACCATTTCACAAAATTTTTTCTGGTTGTTACTAAAGCTGCAATAATTTTTCACTAGGTTCCCATGGCTTACATTCCCAACTCCAAACGATGAAGACACATAATTAGCTTGAAGATTTTGACTGAAAGCCCTGACTCTTCCAGTGCCCAGAAGGTTATGGAGAGAGCATCAGAGTGCTTTAAGCATTGGGAAGTCCACGGGGAAATATTGAAAATACTTGTTTTCCTCCATCAGTAATTACTGCCCTTAGAGTTACCATCAAAGAAAGCAATTTCAGAGTGGAAGGGTTTTGAGCAGCATGTGGAACCATAACACCAGGTGATGTTATTTAATTGCAGGGCCGTAAAAACTACCTGGTATTTCAGCAGCCTTAAAACATAAGTCTTAGTTCAGTAACCTTTAAGATTTGTTATTCTTTGCCTTATCATTGAATTGCAACATCGTCTAGGTGGTTACCTCTACCAGGTTTAAATTTCTAATCTATTAAAGTAATTTTAGCAATCTATTATTTCTAGACCATTGAGGAAAGGTTAAAATGAAAATTATACTGGAGGGAATACGTTCTGTTCCAAGTACAGGTTGGAAACATCTCGGTAGCAGAAAGCAGTAAGGTTTCAGGGGAAGAAACCCTTACCAAGGGAAATGAAATGACTGATAGCAGTCATTTGAAGCGATTTAAAGTGATTAAAGCAGCTTGAGTGAGGTAATGTGAAAGGATTTTTTCCCCCCACTAATGGAGCAGAGAATTTGCAATGCATGATTTAGACAGCTTCTACCTTCAAGCTGCTTTTGTAAGACTGAGTTAGACCTGTAGCGCTATATTACAGGAATGGAAAATTTCATTTTCAGGAGTACACAAGAAAACCAGCATCCATCTTTGCACAGCCACCCACCCAATTTAAATAGAGCTACGTGGTGCAGGAAAAGCAGTAAATACACATATTTGGGAACAGCACTGAACCCAGCTGAAGAGAGAATCTTTGACCTCATGGATCCCAGCTGGGCACATCACCTGCACAATAAATCTGTGTAGCTGTGATGAGCAGAAGTGGCAATGCTGTACGTTAGCCAAGATGAGTGTCATTTATCTTGACCTATGGCCCGACTGATCAATGTACGCCAATTGCAGCACTGAGTCCTCGGTATCATGGCTTGGGTGTCTCCTCCTGCCCCACACCCCACGCTGGTCCCTATCGCTGGGCTTTGGAGGGAGCCGAGTGCATCTGGAATTCAGCCCTGTTCCCGTGAGAGAGACTGGTCCCGGGGAACAAAACCCATTTGTACCTGTCGGTAAGAAACAGCAGCAGCAACAAAACCTTGGGGAAAAAAAGCCCAGTCCTTAATGCTAGGCCTGTTTATATTTTAGTACAATAGCAGCAGTTGATTTTATTAATTTTTACGGCCCTATTGGGAAATTTAATAGTCCTATAAAAGCCAGTTTAAACCTCTTTAATTGTCTTATCTCTTAAAATAAATGCATACTCTGGGAATTTTAAAAATGGAGACTGTCAATTGGATAGACCCATTACTATGAATGATTTCCCTCTTACACAAATACAGAGTCCTGACACAATAGACAATAAACTCCGTGGTTTGTTTGGGGGTGAATATGCCAAGGCTCGCTAAAAGGGGTGTTTTGTTCATTGACCCCCATCTGCTAAGGGCTCCTTTGGAGCTGCCACGTGTGCAGAGCAAATTGCAAGGCACCAAGGGTTCTTGTCAAATGAGCAATTGCACAGCAAGTTGTTTGAAAACAAATGATTCACTCATTTAATGCATTTTCACATAATAAAACTTTTTAGTTGCTGCTGGGGATGAATAGCATGTTCAGGGAAAGGAACAACCAGTCTGGGGCCACTGGAGGTGAGTCTCAAGGAGGTGGAGGTACGGGGAGTTTTATAGCAGGGCACAGACTTTTGAGGCTGAGAGTCGCGTTTCAGGCAGAGGGAAGAGGGAAATGGGCACTTCACAGCAGTGCAGGGCTGAGCAGTCTGCACCTCCGCACACCCTCCAAAATTTCCCTATGCATTCATACAAAGGCTTGATACGCTATGATTTTTAAAAAATGAAGCAATATGTCAGATGTACACAATATAGATATATCTCTGTCTATGGTATCTATACAGGGAGAGCATGCCTCGCTTCCAACACCTCATACACACACCAGCGTGTGTTCCCTAATTCAGTTTTCTGCATTTTTTATGTAGCCGCAGAGCTATTCTGTAGAGATAACCACTATGTGGAAATTACTGCCAGCCCTGTTTTGCTGTCCTGCTATTTTTGTGGCTCTCTAATCATTTCAAAAGACAGCTAAACCCTTCTGGCTTGCCCCTTCCCATTGCTCCCAGCAGGCAGCATGGCCCAGCTCCATCCCAGCAAGGAGCCTGTGTGCCCCGCTTGCCCTGGCAGCCCACCACCCTGGCCTCGGGGCTCAGCACCACCATGGGTGCCCTCTCCCGCAAACAGGGCTGGCCTCTCAGCTCCTCAAGGCAGCATTTTTCTCACAGGTCACACTTCCATTAAGTTATTCTTGCTTCTGATAATGCTTTCACAGCTGCATTTTCCTTCTGAGGCAAATGAGACTTTTGAGGCAGAGACCATAATGAGGAGATTTGGCCTTCTGGGAGCATCTCTGCTGCTGACAGAAGTTGTGAGGCGGGTATGTTTTATGCTCTCCGGGATAAGGAAGATAGAAAAAGAGAATGAGAGCAACAGATCTCGGAATGATGTTTCCATCTTTCTTCAAGAGATCAAACGGCTCCTCATGCTTCCCGTCAGCTGGCTGGTGCCAGGGCTGCTGTGCTACCGGCTGGAGCTGGAAGGACACGCATGGACGAGGGGCAAATAGATGACAAACTGTGTTTTGAAAGAGGATAACCCTCTGCATCCTCCAAATATTCTTCCAAAGCTCTTGCAAAACACCTTCTCTGCATATATCCCAAACTTAGACTGGATGGGAATGGGCTGGTTTAGATCCAATTCTGTGAATACTGGGGATGCTCTTTGCCCTTCTCCTCCCCCCTCTCCTGCATGCTGAGCATCCAACAGGCAGATACAAGCTATGGGGTTTTTTTATTATGGTTTTTTTTCTCAGAATGAAAGACGCCATCTGTGGCATATCCTCCTGTTTATATCTGCTGCATCTCTGCAGACTGAAAACTGTTGTGTGTGTCAGCGTGGAGCCTCTCCAGCTGATGAACTTCTGTTGCGTTTTTTTTTTGTTTGTTTTTTTTTGGTTTTGGGTTTTTTTTGGGGTTTTTTGTTTGTTTTTGTTTTTGTTTTTGTTTTTGTTTTTGTTTTTGTTTTTGTTTTTGTTTTTGTTTTTGTTTTTGTTTTTGTTTGTGTTTGTTTTTGTTTTTGTTTTTGTTTTTGTTTTTGTTTTTGTTTTTGTTTTTGTTTTTGTTTTTGTTTTTGTTTTTGTTTTTGTTTTTGTTTTTGTTTTTGTTTTTGTTTTTGTTTTTGTTTTTGTTTTTGTTTTTTACAGGCATGACTCACATAATAGTGCAGAAAGAAAGTAATTTCCAATCGCAGGGCTATTTCTGAAAGTGTGCTTGGCACCTGTGTGGAAATCTTGTCTAAAAGAGAAAGTGTTAGGTCCACAATACCCAAAGGCAGACATCCTGATGAATTCCTGACAGCGAAGGTTGAGTGGTAATTCATCCGGCAACTTGAGGAGGACTCTGTACCTCTCTTCCAGATAATTGAACTTTAATTTATTTAAATTTAATGGAAAACCATATGGAGAGGAACAGAAAGCTAATTTAAAGCAGTGCTCAAAGCAATCAATATGTTAACAGATTCCTTCAACTTTTCACACTTGGTTGCTGAAAAGTGTTTAAAATGTATGTTTTTTTTAAAAACTGGTATTATGAAAACACAGGGTTTCTAACATGTTGTATTCAAAATTCAAGAGCCAAACTAAGCCTCTGTTGTAAAAATGAAAATGTACTTTGAAAGCACAAATTGTTTTATTAGAATTGGAAACGACAACTAAGCTATCTTTTATCAAAAAAAGCTCATCTCTGAAGTCTTCTAGGAAGACATGTATAAATCCTAAAGTGTTCGAATCACTGGCCTTCAGATGGCCCAGAAATAAAAGCAATAAAGTAGTTGTATGAATTGCATTAACAGATTGAAATTGGCAGTAAGAGTACACGAAGGAGCCCTTCATCGTAAACGGAGTAAATACAGATTAGAGCAGGCGAATGCAAAATTACCAATTACGCACATCGAAGATGAGAGGCAAACTTTTATCAGTTTTCATATTTTTGTTATTCCTTTGGCGCACCTCAAGGTCAATTCTTTCTAGACTGGGTTTTTAAAACAGACATGCAACAGATTTTTCAATGGCAGGATATCTATGCTATGCTCCTACTCTCAAACACTGACCTACTAGCACCGACCATCTTCTGTCCCACATTCAGATGCTTATACTGTTTTGCTTGCAGCAAGGTACGATTTAATTCAGTTAGATATTAAACAAACAAACTATAGGCAATTTAAGATCCTAGAAAATAATAAATGTTCTAATTATGTTTTATCTCATAAAAACATAAAGTTTCAGTGACGTCAGTGAGCTGTGAGCTTTATGTATGCAGTTTGTAATTTATGGTACGGTTTCATCTTTGTCAAGCTTGAAGAGTGCAAACTGTAAAAATAAGTGAAAGCCTGTTCTTTCTGAAAGTTTACTAACCTGAGATTGTTACGAAGGCTGGGAGCTGAAAGGAGAAGTTACTCTCCGGCAATGAAATTTTAGCAACCCGTACAAAGTCTTATGGAAATTATATAAATAGTCTTCAGTCTAACCTCATTGATGGCAGGTCTGACTGCTCTGTGGCTTTTTAAAAAACAAATTATTCTAAGCAGCTTTTTTAAAAAGGTTTTTGGTGGTGTGGGTTATTTTTTTTTGTTTTTCTTTTTTTTTTATAAGTCAATGATCCTTCAGCCTTTTTCATTATCTGAGGCCAGGAATTCATTTCAGATTTACCAAGTCCTCTCCCAGAAACTTATTAGCACGGTTGTACAGCTCTGCAGAGATTAATAGGTCCAAAGAAAAAAGAGCAAATAATGGCTAAAGGAGCTTTTTTTTTTGGTTGTTTGGTTGACTTTTTAAATAATGTAATGTTTCTTTGTATCTTTTCCTCAGATTTGTTCTTTCTTAGGATAGCCTTGACTATAGAGCAAGATAATTAAAATTCTAAGGTCCTGCAAACGCTGTTTATTTCCTGCAAGATCAGTGTGATAGTAAAATTCGTGGATGCCTAATGAAAACGACTCTTTTAAATCAAATGCATCATAAAACTGGTATAATTTACAAAAATTGTCTTGCAGTGGCTAGTCTGCTGCAAGCTTTTTCACCTACAGTGGAATGTAGAGGAAGTGGGAATTACACTTTCTATGAGCTTTTTAAAGCCCTATGAAAAAAATCCACTATGATCAGTACAAAAAATTTAAAGCCACTAAAATGCCAACATACCAAAGGAAGAGGACAAGGCCAATAGGAGTGTTCCAGCATGACTGCAATAGCTGAGAAGTTGTTGGGTGAGATGTGCATTTGATATTCAGCATGGACCTTGCTCCCTCCCTCCCTCTCTCCCAGGCAGTCCCTGCCAGGCGTGGCTGAAAGGATGCTCCTTCCTGAGGTCTGATGGCTGCGTAGCTTCAACCATCTGCACTATCTGCATCCTGAAAATATTTCTGAATGCAAGTAGGGTGGCATCACACCTCTCCAAATATCCCAGCTCAAAGTGTGACCAGTCTCTGCTGATCTGGAAGAAAGCAAGCAAACCCCTCCTAGTCAAAAAGTCCTTGTGGTCTTTCAAGCAACCGGTGGTCAGAAGAACAGAATTAATTAATAGCCTAAATATGGTTCAATCAAAATTCATCAACTACTCAACAAATCTCCTTTCAGCTCCTTGTGGGGAAAACTTCTTTCAAAGCCTTTAATTTCTAACTTGAGGCTTCCTTCTGTTCTGTTACCAAATCCCACCCAGAAAGCTGCCAAGATCCATCTTAAAACAGTTTAGGTTCCTTCTTCCACTGCTGTGTTTAATGGAGGGTTTCTAAAATTCCAAAAATTCTAAAATTCTAAAATTTGGTGATTAGAGACCTTTTAATTCCATGCTTAAATGTATTCAAGAGCGACCAACCTACCTACCTACCTACCTACCTACCTACCTACATACATACATTTGCTCTTGTACTACCCTTCCCTTCAGATAATTCTTGTGGTGTCTCCCAGATGATTTTTACAGAAAATTATTTATTTTTATATATGAAATATATATATATTATAAACAAACAAACAAACAAACAGACAAATAAATAAATATTATATCATCGGTCTTTCATCTCCTGGCTTTGTCCATGATACTTGAGCAGCTGAGTTGGTTTAGCCACCGGCTTCTGCTGCAGGACACGAAACACTCCGCTGGTTTTGCCGTACGCTTTTCCAGCAGCTCTGACAGAGCAGTGCCACTTAGGCCATCCTCCTTGGCTGGTTGTGGACCATCAGGCAGCGGTAAGGGACACCCAGTGAGACAGCATTCCTCTACTGGCTGAGCAGAAACCCTGTGACAATAACGATGAAGACTTTCTGAAATTAGCCTTGTAAGTGGCTGAAATTATGAAAGGAGGAGGCAATAAGAGGATCTTAAATAATTAATTCACATAGGATTTCAAGGGCTTACTCATGGGCTAATTGGTATTTGTATTTTTATACAGTGAGTAGAGAAGTGGTTTCTTTTATTGATTCGAGTCCTTCTGTTAGAAGCCTATACCCAAACATTGAGTGTCCTGTAACTTAAGACACCCATCTCTGGAAACTGTTTCACAGCAGGAGCCTCATTAAACATCATTTGCAATTGACATTGAAGTGTTTTGAAATACCATAGGTCCTCCTGTCTGTTATTCTTAAGCCTCCTCTCAGCTTGGCAATATAAACACGCACAGCGGAGTGCCGATGGCTGTGGTGCTTGGCATGGGGAAGGTACCATGGGAAAGCAAATGTGGAGCCAGCCCAGGGTCCTGAGGGCTAAATTCCTCTGGAAGCTTGTCTCTTACCTGTGAAGCAGCAGCTGTTGGGGGAGAGATGAGACTCAGCAAGGGCTGGACCACTTGCTACATCTTGCTCTTCCCACCACTGCTTGGATCACCATGGGCACTGGGGCTCATGCATCCCTGCAGCTGGGAGGTGAGCTCCCCTCATCCTTATTTTCCTCCTCATCCTTGCCCTCTGCAGATGTGGGTTTCTCACCACCATCCAGTTACCCTGGGACTGAATTTTGTGAGGAGAAAGGTGGATCAGAGCCTCAGAAGTGTGGGGGTGGAGACACCACCATCAATGTTGAACAGTGCAGAAAGTCAGAATATGGTGGAAGAACGGTCTGTTGCACAAGTCACCACGGACTAATGATCTGTAAATGGTCTCATTTGCTGTGCCTTGTGCCAAGGAATGACCCTTGGCAAGCCATGGGCCTTTGAGGGACCCACTGTTTCAAAATTCCTGTAGCCCACCAGCAACCAAATGTGTCTTCCCCTGTATTTAGCCTATGCCACATTAACCTTATTTAGTATTAATTCCTCTGTGCAACCATGCCACAACTTGTCTTTCGAAATACACTGTAAGACAGTTTTCACAAAGGTGACCTGAGTAAGGTGAGAAGGGCATTTGCGCTGGGGCTTGGTCTTTTACTAACACCACTGTGGGTCCCTTCGCCTCCTGTCTGATTCTCCCTTCTGCACAACTTCAGCTCCTGGGAACTGGTGTCACAGCACTCAGCCTCCCCAGAAGGTCACAAACCTCAGCAAGCTGCTGACCTGGGGTATGTTGGGTGTGCTTCCAGCCAGTGGATGCAGGTGTCTATGGACTGGTAGTAATGCAGAGTTGGGCAGGTAAAATCACAACTGAAGTGTGCAAGTCCTCCACGTGATGACAGGGTGGAAAGTATTCAAAGACTAAGAAAAAGCAGTTACGGTCTTCACGCTAAAGCCTTCTCCCTTACTTCTTACCAGCAGCCCTCTGAGCTGACTTCCACTTGCAGCATCTGCCAGTGAAGCCACAGGTGGCTTCGGTGGAGAAAGCAGGATTTGATCGGCAAAGCAGGGTAAAAAAGGGACATGTGGCCACAGTTGTTTTGTGTTTGAGACCTGCTGAAGACAGCCTCTGATTTAAAATGTGATTAATTAACTTGTCTTTAAAGATGACCCGAAAGTTCATTGAAAGGAAAATCCCAAACCTCTTGCCCGAAGTATCGTGGGGCCTCCTTTAATTGCATAGCTTAAACGAAAATGCCAAACAGAGCCGTGTTAAGCCACACAGACGATGGGATCTCCTCTTCCCAAACTCACAAGCAGAGCTGTGGTTAGCTCCCCAGGCAGCAGCTCACACAGGGCTAGCAGGAGAGCCGTGGATATTCCCTGTGTGATGGGAAGGCTTTGATGTAAGCCCAAGGGAAGCGTATTTGAGCCTGAAATAACGTGCTGTACAAACGAGAGGATGCATGTGGAGGTTGGAGGGCTACGTTGGGGAGAGGAAGGGGTAAAGGAGCTTTGACTCCTGCTCGCAGGTTGTGTGCACGGCACCTGGGAACTGCACATCTCAACGTGTGGAGCTGTGGCAAAGCGATCTGACCTTGCCTTAGTGGCTCAAAGGGGCCCCCAAAATACTCTGGGTTTAGTAAAGAACACTAAAGTCTCTCCAGAGTCACTCGGAAGGTATGGATGACATCACGTAACACTGCTAGTGACTTCCTTAAACTGCACATGGGATTAAGAAAAGTTTATGTCTATGTGCTCTGGCGTCATCTATCAACAGTAGAGCAGACGTGCGAATTCCATGTACAAACTGAAGGCAGCACGATGCCTTGAGACACCAGGTCCCACTGGGGCCGTGTTCTCTCATTATGCTTATGTCTGCATTCCTACAAAGTGCTTCTGACTCGGGCTCTTTAATATCTTAAAGAGCAATGGTGAACATTAGTAAAATAGTGAAGATGAAATACTTTCCCCCGTAAGCCTGCATCTGTGCTGTGGTGTCTGAGTGCATTTGCATAATTAAAACAAAGAATGCAGCATTAAGTAGCGGCACTAATGGATGACTCCCCTCACCCTTTACAACCAAGCACCATCTGTCATTTACAAAGAAAGCTGGCTTTTCAACTAACTTCATTCTTTTTTAGATTTTTTTTAAATTTTATTTCCATGGCAGAAAGCCTTCCCTGGTTCCCAGGATATATAAATCAGGTAGTGCAGAAAAATGTCAGGTGTTTGTTGGCTAGAATAATGAGTGTCACTGGCATGTGCCTCTGCCTGAGAGATGTACTTATTCCTGAAAACCTTGCTGAAGTTGGGAAATGCACGCCCCAACTGACCCTCCATCCACAGCATTATTTGGGTTGTGCGCAGGGAGCACATCCTCTCCTCCCTCAGGATTTCCTTCCCATCTTCTGAGCCTTCACTCTCCCCTGGTCCTCACCTTCACGTCTGCACTCCTGTTTGAGAACAGAAATAACAGCAGTGTCTCCTTGGAGTTTTCCAAGCTGTATGGAAAGATTGGCTGGTTCTTTGTGATTCATTGTTGTTGTTTTCCCTTTTCCCTTCCTCGGCGTGGGTGGATGTGTTAGACACTACCTGGCAGAGAGCGAGGTGAGCCAAGGAGGGGAGGCTGGGGCGTGGGTCTGAAGCTGGAGCAGATGGGACTCTGTACATGACGAAGGAACAGTCTCTCTTCCTTCAGCACTTCTGCTCCTTTTGGGGGAAAAGGGAGGGGGGGAAAAAAGGTGCCTGGTGTCTCCAAAGCTGACACATTTTCAATCCATTCTCTTTGAATTTTCTGGGGGCAACGCTGCCAAGCAGAGCATCTGTCCTCAAAGCAGACAGCCAAAGCGGAGCAATGCTCCACTGATGGAGGTGGCAGGAGATTCATCAGCAGATGCAACTGGAGGCCATGTCATCCTCCCCCCAGTTTAATAATGAAATTTGTTTCTATTTCCTTTTCTATTTCACTTACTATCCATGATTCTTCTAACTGTGCTACCTCAGTGCCACAGGCTTTTAATATATTTCTTGTCAGGTAACTCCTTGCCCTCATTTTATGGACAGGGAGTGAATCACAGACTGAGATCTCTTTTGTGAGATCTGTGGCCACTGCTTTGCAGATCCGGAGATGGGTGATGTACTCAAAAGCAGCAAGCAGGGAATCAGACCTGAGCTTTCCAAGCCCCCCTGGCCACCATGGATGCAGCAGATGAGAAATTCTCCATCCCGCATTGGGCAGACCTTTACAGCAGGAGCCCTCAGCCACCACTTTCTGTATCAGCCCAGGGATGTTCACCTCCCTGGGTCGATACCTGTCCCTTGCCCGTGCACACCGGCTCGAGGGCAGTGCCCCCACGAGCGCAGTGATTCCATCGCTGTTCCAACGCCCGAGCCCTCCACCGTCCCTGGTTTCTGCACAAAGCGGCCGGTTCTTGTAATACACAGCAAGAAAATTCCTGTGGTGGTGTTTCCAAGTGCCAGCACATGTGGACGGCTCTCTGGGTACATATTTTTTACTTTTTCCATTTCAACATGATTTAAGGCTGTGGGGAAAATAGTTTCAAAGGGGGAGGAAAAAAAAAAAAACCACCCAAACCCCAAACTCTCCAAGACTGTTGCGGCTGGGCAGCTTGATTTCATACTTAGCAATCATAATCTGCACTGAGATAATTAGACTCAAAAGTCAAAAGAAAAGAGCCAGATGTTTCCAAACCTGTTCTGCAGAGATTCTGCCTTTGATTGTGAAAATTTAGCATATGAAATAAAACTGTCTATACTTGGAACTGGAGTTTAATTTCTGAGGTTAAAAAAAATAATCTGCTTCATGGGAGGAAGCTATCTTGGGAAGGAACAAATAGCTTGTGAAAGCTAGCAGGATAAAAACCACAGTTAAGTCAAAAATTAATGAGTTTTAGCCTCTGTAGAGTTTAAGTCCCGTCTACAGCAGAAAGGCCATTGGAGTATATGATGAACTATTACTGCACACAAATATAAAAGTAGAAAAATCCTGTCCTTTTGGTCTGTTTCTATAATAACAATAATTGGGGGGTGGGGGGGTGGGTGGGGCAGAGAAGTGCACAGGCCATCCCTGTGCCTTCAATGAATTTGAAAGAAAACATGTGGAAAAATCAGGATACTTGCATTTTTTCAGCTGAATTGTCAGTATTTTTCATTTTATTTCGATACTGGACTAGGAAGAAGTCAGCAGAGACACCATGAGTTACTCCAGGTGACGATTTCCCCATTTGATTTTGGATTTTTCTTTGTGGACCTCAACCCTAGTTCTTAGGAAGCAACTGGAAAGATGGTAGAATTGAGAACGAAAAAAGGTAATTGCAAGAGAAGAAGCTAATTAAGATTCTAGACTATTGGAAAATCCCAATGCCACAGAAAATGAAAGGTCAGGTAACCAAGAAACAGTCAAATTAAATTTACTTTCCCCTTTAGCTTTCCAGGAAAACCTCTGCAGCCACAGAACATTTCAGACCCAAAGGAAAATTGCATGGAAATATTACATCCACTTTAGAGAAAGGGCTTATTTAAGTGCTTTCTCAAGAGCACTAGAATATTGCTCTAAACTACACAGATATCTTTGAGCTACTAGAACAGAAATCAGTAGAAAACCAGCACGCAGAACAATTATCTGATTACCCATCCTCATGCAGACCTACAGCAAAACCAGAGTTGCTCACAGTCCACTCTGTGGCTGACCTTTCATACTGCAGTGCTGTAATCCAATAACTTCCAATAGTTAATATGAAATGTGTGGTCACGAGTAAAATCTCTCTGGACTGGTCAGGAAGAGGTATGACTGTAACTCTGCCAAACGGAAAGAGCTTACCATGTTCCAAAATCTTTATCGTATTATCTAACCGGCTACTGGGAGAGCCAGTTATGTGGTACCCAGTGGCAGCTGGTATCAGAGCTCACCCTCTGGCCAGCCGATGGAGCTAATCTCCATGTCTGCGAGCTGTATTAATCACTTCCCAGCTGGAATCATTGACTGGGGTAACATAATCCAATGGTTCACTGCAATATCACATATTGTGATAAGATTTCCTGTTTAATAACATTTGTAATTCAGACACAATTCATATTATTTTTTTCCCCCTGATAAAATATCCTACTGAGCAGTTTCCACATATGGTCAAAGTTACCTAGAAGGATTTTTGTAATAAACTGTGACACAATAAGATAAAAATCTCCTGCAGCTACAATTACCCTGAATAGATCAGTCCTCAAGCGCTTGTTCCCAAATTATTCTTGTTCTCCGGCTTCCCTTTTGTAAGACACGCATACCTAGATTTCTAGGAACATGCTAACAAGGTCCATCTGAGGTTCAGCTCATTCCCCAAACTGACCCAAATCTAAATTTAGCTGCTCCTGGTACGCCATGGTCCTGTTGGACTTTTTGCATGTTTGCAGTGCCACGTCCCTCTTGCTCCCCTCCCTCTCATCCCTCGCTCACGGCTTCCTGGCAGCCACAGCACTCCTTCTCATGGCTGTTCCCTGCACCCAGGGTCTTCTTTGCAGTGTGCTGCTCAATCTCACCACGGTCAGTGCCTCTTCTCCATGGCAGTCTGTCAGAGCCAAGTGTCTTACCTATGGCCTGGAGACTCTTCATTAGTGAATTGCTCCCAGTGCTCAGATGAGCGCTTTATGAGATGAGGTAGAATTATTGAGCTTTTGCTCCCTCCCTCCCTGCCTGCCTGGCTGCAGAGATGTCAGCCCACACTGTCTCCTCATTCCTTCTGCATGCCTTTGCCTTCCACACCATGCCTACCCTCACTGGGGCCCACCCTTTCTCAATGCCCACCAGCTTCTCCTGCTCAGTGAGTGAAAAAAATTTCTTCTTTTAAATTTTGTACCAGTGTCCTGGTGCTGTTTTCATTTGGCTGGCCACTGTGCAGCCATCACATCACTCAACCCAAAGAGTGGGTGTTTTGTTAAGTGACACCAATGAGGATGGGCAAAAAGGCAATAGCCTTAGCCTTAACCATCTTTAATTTGTTAATATTATCTTGTCTAATGATGAAAACCCAGATCCCCAGCAAAACTGCGCATTGCTCCTACTATAGCAGGATGTAGGTGGCACACCCTATGGATCGCTACAGCTCCCAGATCAAAGATAGCTGAGAAAGATTGATGGATGCTAATTCTTTCTTCACATATAGCTGAATGAAACCATGCAAGTGGAACCAAGTTGCTTTTCAATACTGAATAAGCCTTTAAAAGTGTGATTCATGGAACAAAAACATCTGCAAAGGATGTTCTCTTTAGATCCTTAAAAAAACAGTCAGCATTTCATAATGCTGAAACGACATTGTCCACTGATGTGTATGTGTTTCTCTGATTTTGCAAACAAAAGTTTCCCTTCTGCATTTCTTAGATATTGAGGCCAATACTGAATTTTGCCCGACTGAAAAAATGGAACTTGTTATTTTGTTGGTATTTCTTCACTGTTCTTGAAACTGGTATCTCCTCACCCTGCTTGGGTAAAGTGCATCGCTTCCCTGTGAGCTAGGAGAGAATTACCTTCATTATTCGAGGACGATACCTGAGTTTCAGAGACTGACTTATCTAAGGTCACACAGTATGGCAGATGTAGGTACAGAAGCAGATACAGACCACTTGAAGCCCAGACCTGTGCTGAAACTGTTAAACTTCTTTCCCGGGAGCAGGAACTGGACCCATAGCTGTAGCGTATCCTGTTTTATTATGGGCCGATTGACACAGAGAAATATTTTCAGAGAAAATTCGTGTTTAATGGATTATTAAAAAGTAAAGCTGCTTTTAAATTAGCTTCTGCCTCCAATTATAGTACGAGAGGAAGAAGACACATTAGCTTATTTTGCAAAATTCTATTTTCCTTTAGTTTGAACCACAACAGAATTCAGATCCTGCAGGAATACAGCAAGACATCAGGCACATCTTATTTATACAGCATTTATTATATTCTTTTAAAATACTTGCTAAGACTTGCCTTCATAACCATCTGCTTCCAAACAGAATCCACACAAAATGTAACTAGAGTTATTTAGACTAATGTATGTTTTTCTTGCTTTCACTGGTCTTACAGGCAAAAAATAATTGGATGAAAATGTCTCCCAATTTGATTAGTACAAACATATAGCCTATTTCTATTCTGTTATTCAGAAGAACACACTGAAATATGGCTCACCATCAGAGGCAGATGAGTGTCATTTCTGACAGTCCAAATCTTTCAGTGAAATATTTTATGTTTTTATTTACTTTTTGTAAGGCTGTGTAAAAAGATTACCAGTATGACTACTAGGATGCAATTCTGATGCTCAGAACTCCAGGGGAGAAATTAATCCCCAGTGTATATTCTCAGGCTTTGGATGAGGACGAAGCAAACGCAACAGGTCACACTCAAGGCATGTGGCGTGAGAGCAACGCACATCTTAAAATTTAGTTATCTGTATTTAAACTCACTCTAAGGTCTCCTTAGAGTCTGTAGAGAAGAACTTCCCCGAGACCACTTGTGCCATCCTTTGCTCCCCATTGACTCTAAAATAAGCCAAAACCTAAAGTCTCGGATGAATGCTCATCACCTGCCATTGGGAAGACCATCCCCTTTGCTGGGGGTGGAGGTGTAAAGTGCCGTGGCAGCTCCTCCTCAGCATCAGGAGAGGCTGGAGAGGTTGGACACCTGGCACCAGGACTGTCCAGCCCATTTTTCATGCTCCCAGCCTTCGATGCCATGGGATTGTCACCGCGCTGTAGCAGATGTCCTGGATGTGACCATAAGATTTCACTAAAGACAAAATCTGGCCCATCGGGGCATTGTGCATATTGCAAACTAGAAGAGCAGCAGTGCTGATATCCTCGTGGTCGCTTGTGCCTTCCTCCACAGGCTCTGCAGATGCAGTTAGAGATCTGCAAGGAGGTCTTTGGGAGCTTTCCCACATCCCTCTCTGATCATGTCTTTGCTTGATGGAGAAGGTGCTAGCGCAACCCTTGCTCCAAACATAGCTGGTGGTTTGGTCTGCTCATCGGAGACGGGGGAGGAGGTCCATGAGTCAGTGGGGGGATGGAAGTTGCATATTCTGTCAGTTCCCACAGGTCACATTCGTGCCAGGGTAAGCCAGCTGGACACGCACTGCTTTTCTGTGGGCTGGAAAATAGGGGCTGGATTGTGCAACTGGTGTCGGCGATGATGAGAATTCGGCCGTGACACAGGAAGGTACACGCAAGAGATGACTCTTCCCAGGAAGCTTATGCAGTCACGCAGGGGTTTATCTCTTACTGAAGGTTGTTATCATAAGAGACAAAAAAAATCTACAAATTCGAACCAAACCAAAGCTCCCACACTGCCTGGGCGGAGGGAGCTGCTGGGCTGCAAGGTGCTCATCTGTTTGGCAAGCAGCAATACCCATGTTTCACTCCCCTAGCACACACCACGCTCACCACCTCGCAAGCAAACAGGAGGGAAGGAGCCGCACAAAATGTGAACAGCCTTGATCCTCCGCCCGGCTGCCTCCTCTCCTTCTGACCTCTCCGGGTATTTCCGTTTGGTTTTTGCAAGCACTGATTTCTTGATTTCTTTTTCTCCACTCTCAATCATATCAACATCTAGCATCTCTGACTTTTAAGTGACTCTGTATGTTCTTCTCCAGCCTAGCTTTGACCTCTTCCTGGAAGACAACAGTTTCTTCATAAAACATTTTCTTCTTAATCCAGTTCCTTTAGTCAGCTGCTTTTCTCATTCTGTCTGTTTACCATGCTAAAAAGAAAAAAGAAAAAATCCAGAGACTTTGTGTGATGGTAGAAACCTTCACAGTTCTGCTTTTTACTTTCAAGCCTTGCAGTGCCTTCTCCAGCAAAGGCAGAAACTCCAGTCTCCCACCCCCGTGGCATCAAACAGATGATCCAACAGATCTTTCAAGTCTTTTTATTTGGGGTGAAAACTGGACTCCTGTCTTGAGAAAGGACCTATCTTTGGCTCCTTTCCCCCCAAAATGATCCCCAGGTGGTCCCCAGCTTTAGGTCCTAGATTGTAAAGGTGCCTCAGACCAGTGCTATGAAGCAACAATTTCCTCATGAGGTTGCAAGCATCCCAGGTGAGATGGGGTGACACTTCAGGCAAGCAGGAAAGAGAACAGAAAACCAGTTAAAAATAAAACGTCCCTGGAAAACAGCTCAGATTTTTAGACAACCTTAATTTGATTCCTTAATCTCTTTTTCCAGGCTGAAAAATCCCACAAGGGAGAACTATGTCTCAGCCATCAAATAGTTCCCCACAACTCTGCCTTGCTGAAAGTCTTGAGGAAAGCCGAACGCTCCTCCTGAACACCCTCTGCCACACTAGAGACACCACGGCCCGTGTTTTGGCAAAAATAGAATAATTCCTGCAAAACAGACACTAAATAGACTCCTCAGCTAACAAAAGAGCGCTATCAGCACGCGTCAAAGCAATGAAGAGGGAAGGCATAAGGAGATGGTACCGAGCTCCAGAGCATTTTTTGCAGTTAATTTGATAGCTGGAGCCCAGGCTGGGGGCTGTTTCCTTAATTTTTAAAGTGCGTGGAGAATTAAGCATTAAGAGGGATGGGAGTCATTGTGAAAGAAAACAAAAAGCTTGGCATACCGCTATGGAAATGTAAGTTTAAGTACAGTAGCTGCTAGCAGAGAGATAATTAGGTTGCACTTCTGGCCTTATCTGCAAACTCTACTGTACGCTGCATCGTTAAAGGCAATCTCCTGGTGAAAAAGAACGCCTGCCTCATATTAAGCTGCTTAACTGGTGTACTGCAATTATGCTTACAGATGTTTTAAGAATACATATGTGGGAAACTGCAGGTCTCTAATTAGAGGTAGGCCTGCATATGGTGCACTTTGCTCTGCTGCAAAGGAGCCTGTGCTGACCTGGGAGCGACCTTCCAGCGCCTGTTTGGAGGAGACACAAGATGCTTTCCTTCTAACATCCGAAATCAATCGCCATGGCAATGATCCTCTGTAAAAGTGCTTCCTTGCTCCAGCAGGATATCAAACCGCTATGTCTTCTGTGCAAGAGCTGATCTCCTCCTGGGAATGTTGCTCTGGCATGATGGAAGCACATTTGGCTCTTGGTGCCCCTCAGGTGGAAGCACATTTGGCTCTTGGTGCCCCTCACAGCACGGCCGAGCACTCGCCCCGGGGGCCTGACGGCTGCTCACCCCGGAGTGCTCCCGTGGGGAGAGGTAACAAAATAGGGTGACCGTTCCCATCCCATTCCAAGTCCAGCCCCCCAGCTCTCTGAACCTGCTGCCCCCTGATTTTTGCTGCCTCGTCAGGTGCAGTCAGCTCGTGGGTGTCCCACCAGCGGGGGGAACGGGCAGCTGCCGGAGCAGGTATCACCCTCTCCTTCCCCCCTTCTCGCCTCTCCCTCTTCTCCCTGCTGAATGAACCCAGCCCGCAGACAAGGAGCACAAAGAGGGAGCGGTGGTAATTACACGGTATGTGGCATTATTGTTGTTTACTTGATGCTACAAGAAACCCATGCTCCCCCTCCCACTGCTGGCTTGGCTTCTTGCACCCTTTCCCAGTGAACAGTTCTTCAGGGCAATGTCCCTGGTTATGCATGAGTGTGCAAAAACATTAAGAGTGGAATTAGAATGCATTAACAAGAACAACAACATCAGCATGCTTAAAAAGCTGGTTAACTAAGAGCAGGGGCGATGTAAGAGATGGCATCTCTGTCTCAAAAGTGAAGTGCCTCTTGTACATCCGGTGACAACTCAGCACTCAAATACTCTGCCACTTTTAATGACTTTTCACTTCTGGTAGTCTGGCAGAGCATGCGTACTAGATAAAGAAAATCAGAATTTATTCCATTTTTGGTATCATTTGGCAGCTTGTTTGCTGTGCTGGAGGTGGAGGTGGGTGAGAGCCGCTGTACCAGCCCAGCCGCTCCTTGGCGGCTGCTGTACCCTCCTCACTCACCGGGAGCACAAGAAAGGACGAAACCAGATTTTACTCTTCACTTTCTTCTAATTTTCTGATTGTAAACCAAGGGACTCAGCATGTAATGAGTTCATTAAGAGGATTAAGCACTTTGTTATTAAAATTAAATATTTGGAGACAGCAAATACCACACAAGAATCAAGAGTGTATTGCTCATATTAAAATACTTTTTATCACTTGGAAAGCACTCTGAAGTGACAATTTTCCCCTCTCCTGGGTTAGCCGTGTGACCCACAGATGCGGCAAATACCCCTTCATTTTGCAGAGACACACACCCCCGTACCTTTTTCGACACCTTTTTCAACCCTACCATTGATTTCTCTTTTAGCTGAGCAGCCCTGCAGGGCGAGAAACCTTTTAGGCTATAAAATTGCACAACTTCCCACTGTTGTGATGCTGCAAAGCAAGAGAGAGGAAAAGCATTTCCATGGCTTTCAGAGAGATGGGCAAACCAAAGCGGAGAGGTTAAGGAAGGTGTTGGCTGGACAGCTGGAAGTGCAGAGATGTGCAGCCAAAGTGACAGCATGGGAGCTGCGGTTGCGTGGGGTTTGTGGTTTTATTTTTTTCTGAAGGAATAAAAGCTCTGTCTGAGGACTAGTTAGCCAGGCTGCACTAGGGAAGAGGAGGCAAAGTCAGGATCTTGCTCATGGGGCAGCAGGTACAAGCAGTAAGCATGACGCCAGGATTTCGTACCTAATGAGAAACCATCTAGCAGGTGGCCATGTCAGCAGGAGAAGGGACAGCGGTGCTCACAGCGATGGGTGGAGTGAGCCCATCATAAAGAAGCTGAGGCCAGGGGAAGGTATCGTAGCCATCTCCCCTTCTTTTATTAAAAGAAAATAAACTAATAAACAGGAAGGAGGCACATATGGAGAGACCATGGTAGATGGAGGGGGGGAGGGAGGTGGGGAAAGAGAGAAAAAGTTAAAGGATCGTTAACAAATTTAAATGTGAGTGTTTCCAGACTCTCTTGGAACTAGATGAAAGACCATGATCTCCTCCAGGCTATTCTCAGTGTTTTTGGTTCAGGGCTGAGAGCAGCATTATGTAAAATATGCTTTCCTGCAAGAGTTTCACTGTTTCACCGTTTCCTGACCTTAAAAACCAGAATAATTTAACTATTTCAATTGGTTGGCCATAGTAAGGTCAACTGATAACTTGGAGCTAAGGCCTTGCTCCCACTCACAGCTTGTCAGCACAGCTTACTTAACCTGAGAATTTTAGTTCTCTCATTTCCCTGGACTATAATTGATAAGAGAAAATTGTACACGTGAATGGTGGAAGTGATTGTGGGATGGAGACCTGTGCTTGCTCTCCTGCTTCTGCAGAAAATGATAACTGCTATGGAAAACCGGTAAAAGGACAATAGCAAGGAAATCTTCCATCTTCTTGGCATTTGGGAAGTTATTCTTGGGGATATCACAGCACTCACGAGTGAGACCAGGTTGCATATGAAAACAAAGAAATAATTGGGCATTTTTACTACCACATCTTGCCTTTTAAAACAAGATTTTATCTTTTAAGTTCAGATTTCCTGTGGATTTCCATTACAAATAGATCTCCCTCTCTCTTTCTTTGCCGGGTGTAGTTTTGACTACGAGAATTTGTAAATAACTCCAGTTTTGCATATGGTGTTACAGTGAACCATAACTAGATTTTTTTTCCTGTTCCTGGACAACAACAGACATTTGGAAAAAAAACCCCCACATCATTATGTGCCCACAGACTTTTCTATGCAGGAAGATGCTGTAGTGCCAGCCCTGCTTATTGGAATGTCTACTGACTTATTTAACAGATCTACTAAAATCATTGGCTATAACAGAGGAACTACAAATTCCTTGGCAGATAGTGCTCCCCAGCATTTACCTTTCTTGGCACCAAAAGGCATGTTCAGAAAATTTCTATGTGCAAAATTTTATGATCACAAAATCACCTGCAGATACCTAGAAGAGTAATAAACCACTTGCACACATCTCCTGTACAAAACCATCTTTTTTTAAAGCAATGATTTGCTGGAGAATGGTCCAAGTCATGCTTGCAGCGTAGACTCAGGAGCGGAATTTAGAAGATTTTCATACTTTATTGGAGGTTTCTCCTTAGCCTGCTTATACACAAGAGGAGGTGATTCTTCTACCCAGGAAAACAGCAGGCTTACCCCATGTGTGGCTTTACTGAATTTTAGATTGGAATGTAAGCAAGTCCTATCTTGGAATGAGAAGTCTAGTCTGGACGCCTCATCAAAATCAAGGAGCTCATCCTATGGGATTTTAAAATTCAACTCCATCTGTAATTTTATCTCCAAATCTGCAAGCTCATGGGTTATGAAATGGCAGAATCACAAAATGCCTGCAGGTTTTCAAGCTTCAGCCTGTGTTTTTCAAAACCACGATATTTCTGTTGATTCTCACATCACTTTTCGCAAAAATTAATTGAACCCCTCGTTTCCAGAGGCACTGGGAAAAGCCTTGTGCCTGACAGTTCGGGTTTGCTATCAAATGAGATACAGGAGCTAGAGATTCAACGGAAACTTCAGAGCTGAGACACATCCTACAGATACCACCTCCGGCTGGAATTTGCCTGGAGTTTCTCTCCCTTCCCCACTTCAATGCAGGCTGCAACCCACTGGAGAAGCTGAAATGAGGAATACAGCCAGGTTACGCAATAGAGCTATTACATTTCTGTTCATTCTGTATAAAGTTATTGTCTCTAGTTAAGCAAACTCCCTCCTCCTTGTCTCTGCCATCATCTTTGTAGTTAGCCGTCGTATTTTAGCCATGATTGTCTAGGGTTTAAGTGAGGTAATGGCTTTCAGGGGAAGAGAGTTTATCTCTTATTGGATTACTGTAAAAGAACAGATAAGCACCCAGGCATGCAAGTCCAAATGTTCAGAAAGGGATTGCTTATTTGAAAGTTTGCCCTTTCTCTCCAGCTTTGTCAGTTGGTCTAACAAAAGTATTTTTCCTTGCAAAGCTTGCCATGGCTGCCCCTGCAATGCTGCACAGCAGGCAGGGAACGGCAGCCTGGATTCCCAGGCAGGAGGGGCTCGTAGGCAGTTTTTGAAGAGCTGGAATACCAGCCGCAAGCAGGAATTATACGAAGGGCTCACGGGCTCACATAGGAGCAGGTCTGGGTTTTTTGGCTGCAGACACTCAAGGCCTTTCCTTGGCAGGGTTACAGGAGCAATATTTACATAAAGACGAAGCACAACTTTGTCAAAGCCTTTGCACAAATTAAAAACTTTGTTTTTCCTTGCTATTATTTATAATAGCAGGCTGAAAATAAAAAACAACCCGAAGTTGGTTTCCCTGCGAAGGAATTTTAATTGGTTTTCGTGGCAGGACTGAGTGACACTGTGGGTCCTTTCTCATGGATGTAGCTCTGGGTTTCTTCCTCAGACACAAGGAAAGCAGCTTGTTACAAGTTTTATCAGGGGAAAAGCAACGCTGAAGAGAAGTCAGTTCTGAGACCTGGCATACTTCGCTTTCTTGCTCTAACTAGTTAAACAAAACGGCAACCTCGCCATCCCCATGTGAGGTTGCAGTCCCTCATACATTTTTTTCAGACTGAAGATATTCCTTGGATAGATATATGATAAGCTGCTTGGTATCACCCTTGTCAGTCAGTACATCAGCTCCCTGAAGATTTTACTCAAATATTTATGCAGCTCTTTCATGGGCCGGCTGGACTCGGAGGTGACTGTGAATTTGCCCCAGTATCCCGGTATAATAATGCAGAGTGGTTCTAGTCCAGCTCTTTTCACCATTACACGAGCCTGCTGCAATATCTACCCACTTAAGCTTTGCTTTTTGAATATTGAAATAGAAATACTTTCAAATGCTTAGGCTACACCTTCTGTGAACTGCGAGAATGAGGAGGAAAAGGAAAATATGTTTTCTTCTCATTGGGAATTCTGTATTGGTAGTAAGAAGCAAGGGCTTTAATATGAGGGATTTACGCTGAATGATCTGTCTTTGCCGAGCTGGAGAACAAGCCATTTTTTCACCCATAATATGAAACAAATTTATTTTGGCTTCCAGCTGATCCCTGAATACATGTTAATGTAGATAAAGATTTCTTGAATTTAACTTCAGCTTTAAAAGAAAAAGGAAATATCTGTATTGAAAATCTGCGGTCACATGTGGACCCTGATGGCTGTTGATACCAAATCCTTTGCTGGCAGCTGCTCAGTACAGGGCATGTACACTCTGTGCATCAAAGAACAGAAAAATAGCAATGAACTGCTAAGTTAACTCTCCTGATTGCTCTAGAAATGAACACTGGAGAGAGACATTACATAGCTTTCTGAAATGAATGATCCCATGGACTTCTCACTCCGAGAAATAAATTTGTATACTTGCATAGGCTCATAATGGATGAAAACAGGATAATATTTTCAGATGTCTTGGTAGCTGATTAGAGCTTTTTAGAAAATACTTCCATTTTGTAGGCAAATTCTGGAATTTCTTAATTTTTTTTAAATTCCAAACTGAAATAAATTGTTAACATTTGCTGATATAATAATCATCAAGAAACAGTATTGTAGTGTTACATTAAAATAAAAACCCAACAAACCACAAAACCCAAATCAAAGAAACAATGAAGCTAACGCCTTACTGAAACAAACCATTGACAATTTCATGAGGAAACTAGAAAATGTAGTCAAAATTGCTATTGTCACCTCAAACACCCTGCTGCTGCAAAACTGGTCTTGTCCAGGTCCTGCTCCATGTCTCTTAGCCGGGGCTGCGATGGCCGAGACTGTGCCCTGCAGCTTGCTTTTCTCAGGCATTAACCGCATTTTCAGAGAATTTTCCAAGAATACTGTTCGAGGTGCTGGTATCTAAAGCCCTTGTGTCATGATAGTGCATGCAAGTTTGGGCTGTTGGATGCAGCAGGCAGATGTTCCTTCTTTCTGCCCCGCACGATGCATGGTGAGCTTCATCCTGACGTGTTCTAGGGGGAAAGAAGCATATTTATGGGAATCTGTGATATCTACCTTTCTAATTCCAGCCTCACTCCCTCTGTTCAAAAAGGCAGCTTGGGCTGGATTTATCTTGGCACTTCAATTCTACCTCACCCTCGCAATGAAGCAGTGGTGGAAATCGTGAGAAAGGTTAGGGCATAAAGTCTGGTATAGGCAAGGGTGAAGCAGGTCCCAGAAAGTCCTTTTTGCTCCAGAGCTCTTCAAAGTGAAAAGCTTCATACATTTATTTTTGCTGACAGTGTTAGAAATGTATGAGACTGTCAAAAACAAACTCAGATGCAATGTTGTGTCTGTCACCATGTTGGTGGAGTTTAGATAGGATTGAGAAAAAGAATTTGTTTCCTTGGTAGCAGAAAATTGCTTATTTTACAAGGTGCCATGGAGAGGGTTATCTACTTGGGATTTATAGGGTAGAGGCTTCAATAATGCATTTCAGCAGGAAAGAAATATTTGTTTTATGGCATACTTCTCAGGGTGGTGTTTGGTTTTTAGATGCACTGTGCCTGGAAAATCAATAATGCACCTTTCAGAGATCTGTGATACCACTTGCCCCAAAGGCAGGTAGGATCTGCAAAGGAGCTGGAGCTCAAACTGCTCCCCAGACCTGGGGCAGCTGGGCTGCAGAGGCACCCCAGCTACCCGGCACCCTGGCGAGACAGTGTCAGGAACAACAGCGCGGATGTATTAAATGTAGCCCATTATTTTGGACAGCACCTCTTTGTGTGGAAATGCCATTAGCAACAGCAGTGCTCTTGAAGCCACAAAAAGCTATTCCTGTAGGACAGTACGGGGATCTTGGTCCTGGGAAATACTGCTTGCCGACATCTGATAACACCGGTGAGATAGCGCAAGTCTTTGAACCGAATGCAACGAGGATAAAAGTGTTGCTGTTGCCTTTATATTAAAGCCAGAGGATCAGAAAACACGCTAGAACGTGCAGTTATTTGGCAAGCAGCAGCTCCGTCAGCTGAGTGGAACTGTCACAGTGGGCTGAGCGGGGAGGAAGGCACAGCGCGTGACAAACCGCCACCAGCAGGGTAATACCGAGTAGGTGCAGGGAGTTATTTGTTACTTAATGAAGAGCCTCTCAAGGCCGAAAATTTACAGTCCTTTCAGAGTTCAATTTTGTTGGAGTACGGAATAAAAACAACGACTGAGTGGAGCGCAGTGACGTTGCGATGCACGGGGGAAGCAGCGCAGACCATGCAGACCTACAACGCAAAATCATATCGACAAGGGAAGGCAGGCTGAGAACATGAGCCAGCAAAGGTCAGCTAGGGCATAGTATGGGGGTGGTAATTAGGCCACTAATTAGATTCTTAAGGGCAGCCTGGGGAAGGAAGAATGCTTTACAGTAGGAAAAGGAAGAAAAAACTCCCAGCACACTGGCAGACAGGCATCGCCGTTTCCCTTCAGACCAACCTGCCTCATGATTGCTGTGCCGAGCCAAGTCCCAGCGGAGATGAGAAGAGGTCTGAGCAGCTGACGGTGGGATCTGAGGACCCTGTGCCAGAAACAGGCGCATTTTCCTCACCGCAGAACAACTGGAGTTCAGAGAAGAACCTCTTCTGAGTCCTCCCCCGCCCTCCCCGGGGGAAAGCCCTCGGTCAGAAAAGGGGGATGAAAACTGGATTTTGGTGAACGAGAGGTTGGAAAGGAGGTGTTCAAGACAGGAATCATCCCGGGCGAGGCAGAATGCACTGCCGCCTCTCCACAGCGTGTAGGTGATGGGAGTAAGGTGCATTAAAAAGGCTGAAAATGTTCCCTGGAGTAAACCAGGTCCACAGTGAGTTGAAGAAGCTGAATTTATGCCATACAAACACCACAACCTGATTTTCGGAGGTGGCTGGAGTCCCCACAGAATGACACTCCACACTGACCTGTGGTTGGCTTCATCCTGATGCCCTCCTCCTGGTCAAATTTAAAATCACATTAGTTTCAGCGTATTTTTCATTTCCTGGGCTGTGAGATCAATCGTCTAGTCACTCGTCAATATAATCCAAATCTTCCTTCAGTACTGTTTTAGTTGTTATCACAAAAAGGGCTCAGACTGAAAAGAACTTTTACAAAAGATTGTTGATTCTGCCAGGATGGATCAAAGCTAAATCTGCAATAAGGAGAGAAGAGAGGATTCAAACAGTAAGGAATAAGTGAAGGCATCTGGGACATAAAATGAATGCATCGCTTTAGCTGTGGTTCTTTCACCTCTATGTTTTATCGCGTTCAGGTTTGATATAAATTCAGCTTAGTGCCTGAAATAGGCAAAGCTGCTCAGAACCTTACAAGTAAAGTTAGCATACTTCAGAAAATATTTAGCGGAACAATGTTCCCAAGGTACACGTGAGAATGGCATCGACAGCGGTGCTGTAACTGCTGGAAGTCGTGGTTTCAAAGGGCAGAGTCCCCCCGCCCCGTGCTGACTGTCCTGGTACCCAAGCGCAGCCTGAGCAGTGTTTGCTGCCCCTTTTCCTCCTGCTCTACATCCTCACGAGACTGCCCAGGCCAGGACACCCAGCCCTCTCCATCTTCCAGGGCAGACATGTGAGCGAGCACAGGCGCCACGTTTCCCTGCAAGCACAGGGCAGCACCCCAGGAGGTGTGACATGCGGTACCCGATGCCCGTGGTGGGGAACGTCACCTCTGTGAGCATAGGAGCTCCCATGAGCCCACACTTTATCTAGATGTTTTTGCAGTCCCAGGCCCCCGTGGCTTGCCTTTGCTGCAACAGAAGGCTTCTTTGCTAAAAAGATTGAGCGAAACCTCGGGCAGGGTGAGCAGAGCTGGGGGACAGCAGCAAACCCTGAGAGAGCATGGGAATGGCTCTGGGCAACAGCACACCTCTGGGAAAGAGTGGGTCGGGACGCTGGAGTTCCTCCTGTGATGAGAGCATTACAAAAATTAATGGCATTACAGATTTATGGGTATGTGGGATGAGCAGGTATTCAAGTAAGTACTTGAACATTGGTCCAATCTACCCAGAAATAAAATAAGTGAACTGTGGTGGAGCAAACCGGCAGGAGGAAAACTGAACCTAATTAACACTAAACTCTGCTGTAATGGTATTTCATATCTCTGTACACCTTGAAAATAAAGCGTGGATCCAGGTACATCCTATCTTGACTGTACAGCCCACATACATCACGGAAAATCTTATCCCAGATTCAACTGTCCTCAACATCCAAAGTTGATGGGGAGCAATCTTTTTATGGATGTGATGGGGAACAATCTTTTTATGGGTGGCCACGGGAAAGGGAAGAATGCCTTCAATGCCACTGAAAAGGGGAGTTTTCCTACAGCAAAATTACACTCCAAAAAGGAAGACGACTTGACGGTGGAACTTCTCTGGTTGCATCTTCCTGAGAATTCAGTTACTTTGGTCAGAGGTTACATCCAATTCAATTAAGACCATATATGTCGCTAACACTTGTCCTCACACTTTTTTTGGGGATAGCATTGGGATGAAAAAGGGGAGACTTTAATAAAGGAGAGGACTTCTGGGGCAGCCAGAACCACGCTGCAGTCCTCACCTACAGCGCAGTGGCAGCGAGTATGAGGTTGTTGGCCCAGAAAGTTTATCAGAGGTCAACTTTTCAACTCTCTGGCAGTAGAAAAGTTCCAGGAGCCATTGCTCAGCTGGTGACCGGTTTAAAAGAAAAAAAAAAAAGATTGTCATTTTTCACGCAGCAACACTTGCCAGGCTCAGCTGCAGCTCGGTGGTGAGACTTCTTGTTGCCGAAGGAAGTCTCCAGCCGAGCTGCAGGGAACACAGTGTACGGGCGGAAAGGACGGCTCTTTGTTTTCCTGTGCTCTGGGACTGCTCTACCTTCACGTACTGCTTGGCCCTAGAGCCTGGGTAAATAGCGGAGCATAAAGCAAACCGCTTCTTCTCCTGGGGGGAGGGGGAAAAAAAAATAAAAATAGTGCAGGAATAAAACCTTGATTACAGAATGGGAAATAGAGGGATGTGCCAGTAGCGAGGGGAAAAGGAGCACCTGATTTGGCCGGGGCAGTGCTCCAAAGGGCTGAGCGGGAGTCAGAGCGGAGCAGAGCATCCTGCTCCAGCCCCCCTGGGAGGAAACCCTGGCCAGGACAACAGGAAAGGCTCGACAAACATGGAGCATGTGGGACTGAAGCAAATATTGCAATTTGGGGTGCAAATGCTGATGTTTTGATCAATGGTGCCACATCAATTATGGATCATTTTTATTTCCTTGAAGGAAGCGGTGAATGGACAGAAATGAGGAATTTTATCTCGCACCAGACCTCCCACCTTCGATAAATGGGCAGGGAGTGCAAAGGGAGCTCCCAGCGCCCTGGTGACTGCCGAGTGCCTTCCCAAGTTCACCATTCAATACTTTTATGTTATTTGCAGGCAGTAATTGACAGTGGTGGTTTAATTAAACAAAACCAGCAAGACAGCTTCTTGCTAAAAGGGCAGACAATAATAATTTTCTAGAAATGGATCCCTCCAGCTTTCACTGAGGATAAACACTCAGAGTACTTGCAAATTCTGATAAGTGACTTCAAGCCTGCCTTGTTATCTTGCTTTTTTTTATACTGTGAGGTTGTTGGGAGGAATAAAGAGAGCTAAAAATCTTTATTATTCTTCCTAAGGGATTCATTGCATTCTACTTTGCAATGCTTCATCATATTACCAATTTTCACTGTACATGCTTTTAATAAATACTTATTGTTATAAAGATAATAACACTCTTATCACATTAATGACTTTGCAGTAGTGTAAATGAAAATGAATATTAATGAAGTTAACGGTAACCTTGATACAGTAGAACACTGGTAACTGGGAAATTTTCTCAGTGTTTTATAGTACAATAAAGCTTTCTTTTCTGCTTTTTCTCTGCCAGAACTGGAAGGGAAAGTATATGAGATAGAAATTTAGATATTTGTGAAAAAGGCTCAGTGATTATTCCTATAATAGATCACTGCAGTCTGTTTTATTAAAAATATCTTCTCAGCCCCAATTCTTCCCTGCGGTATTTCTGCTGCCTACCAGCACTGCAATGAATGAATGAAGACGCCATATGGGCACTTGTCTTCCAGCGTGTATATAGGTCTTTTGGGGTTCTGCATGGATTCCAGCATATGGGTCAGACTGGCATTTCTTTTTTTTGATCCAGAAATAAAAAAAAAGCAATGGTGTTACAGCAGCCTTTCTAGGCAGTTCGGCATTTTCTCATCCGAACAGCTTTTCTTTTACATTATTTTTCCCTATGGTTTGTACACCAGCTGAGCCTGTAGCCAGGACATGTCAGACCAACCTCATGTCGATTTGACACGGCTGACTGTGCTAGCACGGGATTTTGCTCCTGCCTGGTAAAATGAAGCAAAGCCGGAGGTCACATCCCGGGACAGTCCCCCACCCGGGAAGCTGAGAGCTTCCAGGAAGGTGCAAATGTGGGTGACCTGCAAGCGCACGGTCAGTGCAGGTGGCTCAAGGTGCATCAGCCCCCCTGCATATCTCCAGCCCCTCGAGGTGAGGCAAGAGCCGTTGGTCTGGCACGGCCCAGAAACGCTGGGCTGGCTGGGAACGATCTCTACATTTGATCACTACTGCGGGAGACACATCAAACATTTCCAGAGGCCTCTCTCTCCTTGGTATAAACCACTGGAAATCCTGGACAACTGAACAAAATCCTGAAATTGCAGCCCACCAAAGAAGAAAAGTTTGCGGAAGCAAATGCATGTCAGAACTCATTTAAGAAATATCAACCACACAGAAGTTTGCTCCAATACTGTGTGACTCTGCATGTTTTAAAAAAAGAGTCACCTCCAAGTAAATCATCAAATGTGGGGATTTTTGCATCCCTGTATATTTCCCAAGCATTTTTCTTTGTTCATATGTAAGCTGAATTTGAGATGGGAAGCACATGAAGCTGAGTACCAAAGCTTTTGGCATGATTTTGCTACAGCACGTAGTAGCTGTGCTGACCTAAAAACTCCTGCAGGAGCAATTGATACCAGTAGTCGCACATTCTACAACAGAGAGAATGATCTATTCTGAACAAAGACCTCTCAAACGTGTGGTACTTTGTTAGTCTAACACGAGAGGTATGCCGATCTGCTGAACGTGCGGAGGGAATAAGGATATTGCAAGATTTCAAATACTAAGAGTAGAGATTTGAAATTGAAAAACCAAGGGTTTACATAAGGTTAAGCCCTGAGATTTTTAAGTCTACAAAATCTGATCATTTTCAAGTTACTGTCTTTACTGCGCCGAACCCTGTCACATTGCTCATTTGCTTTTATAGTTTGTGAACATTTTGACACACTATGGCACACATGTAACAGAATAAACAGTAATGTGAAAAATACAGATGGCAACAGCAGAGCAGCCAAGCATTGGTTCTGGTAGGGAATTTAACTTTAGGGTCTCCTAGTTTAGCAGATGGCACATCTCAAGCCTGAAATTGCATTAATATAACTTTCTTGAGTGCAGCCTTTTGGAGGAGGGAAGCAGGTGGTCACATTCAGAGAGAACCTGCGTGAGGTGACACTGCTACATTGCCCAAAACACAGCGACGTCCTGACAAAAAGTGTGTACGTGTGGGCATGTAACTCAGCTCAGCTCAGTTATTCGGGTTTGGCGTTCCAGTTTGGGCAGGCTAGCTGGATTTTACAATGGGATGGAGACTACTAGAAAACAGAAGTTACAAGACATTTGAAATGAAGAATTTATTGTACGTGACAGCCTAGAGTAATGTATTTTGTTGATTCTGACTGGCAGATGTTAAGAAGGGTGGTAGTTGTAAATAAGGAAATGTGGCTGTATCACTGTGGGAATGTGTAGTAACTCAGTCAATGACCCTTGGAGAGCTGAAGGAACTGTGCAAGAGCTTGACCTTGCTATCAGCACAGCCGTCTTTTCCACAACATTATGGCAGTGTTATTAGCACTGGGTATAAGTGAAATGTAGATGTGCTTTACAGGAATACGTAGATTCCAGCACGCACATTCACCTCTCCGCATTGGCTTTGCTAACCTGTCTCTCTCCACCGCTCTGATTTACAGCAATCCTTAAAATGCAGACTAAGACCTCTCAGTAGTGTTTATGTCACTGTCATTTTTTCATTTTATCTTGCTGTTACACTTTCAAGCAGCCAGAAGCTGGCAGCCACTATCTTAGGCATAAAAGCAAATCGAATAAATTAATAATGGACAAAGAGTATCATTGCAACCAGAGGTGTGAAGGAAGGTGGCCAGGCTTCTAAACGCTGTGATTAAATGTGGCAATATAGCCTTGGCGAGTTAATACAGCATCAATTGCCCACAACTAACGTGGTAATTTTACCATCCAGAAATACTCAGGGGAGATAAACTTTTCTCATCGTTGCCAGGAAAGCCGAATCATTAACGAACAGAATGATGATGAAATGCAGAAAGTCTTGGTTCTTGAGCAAAGCACATTAGTTTCTGGGACATGAGGCTCATCTCTATTAGGGACCTAATTCATATAAGCAACACAAAGGCTAAAAAACACCAGAGAAGAGTTTCTGAAATAAAGATTGATTTCTGTGCCAGTCCTTCTATGTGACACACACTCACAAATTGTATTTTTGTGTCCAGGGGCGGATATTTAGGTGCCTAAATATCCATTTGTGCATACCGATGGGCAGTTTGCCTGTGCAACTGGAAGGAAAGCAGTGGAGAGATGGGTTTTCCAAATGTGAATTCCCCGGTGGTGCTTCTTGGCTGTCACTTTGAGGAGAATTGGCTCCGTGTGCTTCTCTGCCCTCAGTATTTCTGGGTAGAATTCACAAGCCGTCGAAGTGCTCCATGGCACCAGTCTGAGCTCTTTGAATAGGGATGAGACCATCGCTCCGTCTCATCTGCTGTATAGTAATCCTTGACATTAATATTTCACTTTTCACCAGAAGTTCTCAAAGCTCTTTTCAAGCCTAATTAAGGTTCACATCACACTTAAGAATGAAGCAGATATTCTAACGACAGGAAAAATGAGGACAAGGGAAGCGAAGCGACTTGCTCAATATCACACAGTTGCAAGCAATCCTGGGACTGAAGTGCAAAAATCCCGAGTCTCGGTAGTTTTCTCTAACCACTAATGAATAATAATGACTGACCATATTGATAATTAATAGCATTTTCACTGTGCTTAATCCATGTAAAGTGCTGTTGAAATACTACTTCTTTCACTCTCACTGATCACGGGGTGTGTGCACGGTCTTCATCCCGCATCCCACTCCTCTCTGTGTACGTGAAAAACCGCTGAGTTAATCAGATATTGCTCCACAGAGCATGGAGATGGTTGTGGGATGAGGTATGAAAGAAGATGCTCACAGTGTCTGGCTTTTGGCGTGTTACTGAAGCGCCTGATAGAGGGGTGCTTGAGCTGAGAACTTGGTCTCCCTTACGGCCAGCAGGGAGAACCAGGCTCCATTAGAAGCTCATTCAAAGCATGTGAATTAGAAGCTATTTCTCTCTGCTGAGCCTCTGGAGAGACTAACATTAGAGGTCTCAAGCTAGACATGAGAATACTTTCCCTTAAATGCTTATTATTATTCCCATTTTGCAGGTGGGTGAGCTGGAAAGGACAGGACTGTGCTAAATTAAGGGAGCTGCCCTCAATAGTTAGGCTCCCTCTTCGCTCCCCCACAACCCCCTTGAAAATGTGCATGTGAAAAAGAATGCAAAGCTGAATAAATCTCCCGGGAATACGTTTAGGTTGTAAAAATACAGAGACAGTATCGAAATATCTCACGGTGCTCTTGAATATATATGTTGAGTCACGAGCACCGTATATTAAATGGTCAACGCTTATTCAACAGAAGTAATTTCTCATGCGAGACCACAGGAGTCACAGGAATTGGCTTTGCACCAAACTGCCTGATTCAGCAAGATATTACCAGTGTGCAGAAGCTCTGCTGTTATGTTTCCGCTTTTAGGCACTGGGCGAGAGGAAGCAACCAGCACGAAGAGAAACTCAGAGATTCTTTACAGATTTGAGTATGGCAGCGTTTTAACTATATGTGTAGGAACTTATCAGGAAAAAAAAAAAAAAAAAAAAGAATAGATAATGTAGGTATGAAATCCATCCCTCCAGTGCTATTTCTTCAGCTTGTATGATGGAGACTAAATTTTATCTCTCTGTTTTCTGCCATCTCTGGTATTTTTCCTAAAGTCAAAATTCTGTGGCAACTCTGGCAGTCATTAAAAATTATAATATAAGAAAGTGTTTATCAGTTCTGTCATTTCAGGTACTGGAAGAATGATTGCAGATTGAAATGACTTTGTAACAAAGCCTCAGTTAGCCAAAAAAAAAAAAAAAGGAGGCAGAAAAAAGGAATGTTCATTTTTCTGAAATTAACAGAAAGAATAACACTTGGAGAAAACATTTATCATTATGTCAGCAAGGAGGTATGTGATTTATCTTTGTAATAATGGTTTTCATAACTTTGAAGGTAAAGACAGTTGATCTATCTTGATAGTTTTCATCTAACATCTAGCAAGTTAAATTACATTAATTGTATACGTAAAACGAAGGCTGATGTACCATAAGCATGCTTGGAAGTGCATCTCTTTGCAGCTGTACAGGGTCAGGGACCATCTTCTGGTCCTGAAGTAAAGAAACACGGCACGGCCATCCCTGTACAAGTAAAAACTCTTCTTTGAAACGCAGGCTGACCTCATGCATTGACCTCACCGGTGACATCATACCTACGGGAACAGCTGCTGACCATGCTGTTCCCTGGATCGGGTACCGTCCGGGCTAGAACAGAGCGTGCAAAGGCACAGCAGGCTGGGAGCGCATCTCTGGGCTCCAGATTTGGGCACTCCCTCCCTAATACTGGCCAGGTAGTAACTTCTTATCAGGCGTGAGGGATGCTGGGGGTCCCCCCTGGGTCCCCTCTTGTGCAAGCACAGCATTTGCTGTTCATACAGGAATTGCTATCACAACAAACGGCAAGTCCATGTTGTGAGCACTCATCCCACAAACTCAACATTAACAAATCACCCTTGGTACTTGAAATATTTATATATTATGGCTAAAAGAAACAGTCTTTTTTTTTTTTTTTTTTCCCTCCCTTTTCTCCCCCCCCCCCCCCCCCCAGGAATATGAGGTGTTTATCCGGAATGTAAGTAATTCTTAAGGAAAGAGTCATATGTGCATGCACATCCAAGCACATGTATTGTGTGTATATTTCCTTCATGTCACAATCTGTTTTTTTCAACTCTGAAGCCCCTGCCGAAGGCTGGGGCTTGCAAGGAACTTGGGGTTTAGGCATGAATGAGGAACAACAGATGGGAAAGAGGAAAGACTAGAGCATAAAGCAAAAAGACCTTATAAAATAAAATTAATCTGATTTTTCTTGAGGTAAATAGAATGGTAAAAATGGCCTAAGGAAATAAGGCACACATATAATGCAAGCAGTCGTTAGTAGACATCCCTGGTCAAATTTTAAATGCTTAGTTTTGAATTCAAGAGCTGGAGGGGGAGTAATAAATGACATGAAAGTAAAAACCCTGGGCATTGGAGTACACACGGAAGGACCCAGTGACCTACAATTCCCTGTCAGTGGCTCAGAGATGAAATATATTAACATACATACCAGAACCGGAGAGTGACAGTTTAAATATATGGCACAGGGGGGAAAAGATTACTCTGTAACAGAAACTAAATGCCTCTGAGAGCAACACTCTTCCCTCCTGATTCACAAGAGCAAGAGGGAAACAACAGGGTTGTTCATATGGGAAAGGAGAAGCCAGGAGCGGAGCTCCCATCAGCTTTAGCGGCAGCGATACGTGCCTTTCACCAGCGACCACATGCAGTGGTGACAAAGAAGCCACCTGGTCATTTAAGCAGAGATCTGCAAGGTCTTGGACCATCTTCCCCCATCACCTGATCATTTCAGCAGAGGTCTGCAAGGTCTTGGAGCATCCTTCCCCATTTAGTTTGCTCCTTAGCTATCTTAAGCTCTTTCTTAATCAACACTCATGATGTGTAACAGATTTCTAAAGACTTTTTTTGTTTTGTATTAAAGTAAATGATTTCAATAAGAGCCGGAACCAACCTAATGTCGAGCTCCTTGGCTGCTGGCTCACCTCGGTTTACCCTTGCTGTGATGAGCCCTGGGTTAGTGTCACGTATGTAAGAGCTATAGGAGGAGCAGTGTGAAACCCTCAAGCCATCAGCATGCACGAGCTATTTCTGGTGCCAATTTGAACCCGTCTCCGTTTGTCTTCTAAATCGTAACTCCTCGTTCATATTCAGTTAGAGAATCACAGGGCTGCTCATGCAGCGGGTTTTAAAAGCTTTGCCTGCCCTAGAAGTCACACGCATGTATTTCCAAAAGCAGCAGGCTTCAACCCTGGCTTCAAGCCTCCTCATTGCATACGGTGCCACAAAAGCATTATGGTAATTCTGAGCACTGAACCATTTAAAATCTATTTTAATTGATTCCCGGCTACTTCATGACTCCAGCATATTGTTAAATCAGTGGTAGATAAAAGTAGCAGGAGGTAACATCTTTTGTATTGCTGCAGGGAGATTACACCTAAAATAAGGCATTGAATTCTGGGTACCTCATTGCCGGAGAGATGCAGACAAATTGGAAGAAATTCATAGAAGACCAATAAAAATGATTAAGGGTCTGAAGAGACTGACTTATGAGTGAAGATTAAAGAACTTAATACATATCGCTTGGCTAAACGATGACTAAGAAGGAAACGATACCCTTCAACAAGTACTTGCAGGGCATAAATATCACAAATAAAAAAGGAATTCCTTAGGGTGCTGAAGGACATACAACTGGGAATAAAAGGGTGGCGTTAGGCAGAAGAAAACTGGCTCTCGACACACGTCACTAAAATCTTACAGACCATTTGTAATGTGTCTTACCAACACATTCATCTAATCATGTTTCAGTATTAATTTTTGCCTATTCTAGAAAAAAAGGCATAGTCTTCACTTAAAGACGGAGCAAGAACTCCCAGGTGCACTCCAGGGATGTGCATGACGAGAAGAATAATTCCTGACCCAAGCTGGGAAAAGAGAAAAAAAGCATTCTGAGTATTTGAAGGCGGGTAGACCCTTTACCGAAAGCTGAAGGATGTATAAGGTATGAAATAAGTGATCTGTATTTTAGGAACGTGTCGGTTGCCAGGATACCACAGGGAAAATAAAAGTGGAAATGCATTTCTTCAAAACATACACATTCCATTAATTCCAGTGAGAATTGTACCAACGTTTTAATGGGAGAACAGGCAACTCAGAATAGTAAATCTTTCTGCAATTTTCTCATAGCGCCAACTCACAGCTCAGAGCTCAGCCCCGGAGCTGGGAGAAGAGCTGAAATAGTCTCGGCAGGTGTCGGGGTGCTGCGGTTGCACATCTGAGCCCCAGCCTGTGTTAGAAAGCAACCGTGTCCGCCAGGATTGAAGGGCTGCGGGAAATGGGGCTTTGCTCTGCCGCGGTGCAGCAGAGCGGCTCAGCAGCACAGCAGTGTTGAGTCCGAAAACTGGTAAGTACAACGTACGTATCACCTTGTGGTTTTTCAAACTTACTGCATGGAAACTCCCTGGCTGAATTTAGAGGTCCCCACCCAGTAAAATATTTGCTTCCAGTTCCGGCTGCCCCTTTGCTTTGCTGCGTGAGGTGGGAATCCTGAACCTGTTAACCTGGGCAGCTCCCACGGTGAACTCGGCACATCCATTTGCTCCTTGCAGCTCTCGGCAGAAGGGGAACAGGGAGGTTTTGGGGAAGTTTTTGCCTATTCCTGTCACAAGTTACGTCTGTTTCTGGTGAGATCACAATTTGACGTAAGGGTATCAGTTCATGCTGGTACCCTGCAGCAAGATCCCTTGAGAAAAGCTTTGGTAAGAGGCGCCTGCTGACGGGAGGTCATGGGAAAAGGGCTCCCCAAAAGCAGCAGGAGTGGGAAGAAAAAGTCTCCGGAGCGCTTGCGGGCAATGAACTTTTTCTTCTGTTTTTTGAGCTTGGGAGAGGAAGCACAAAGCAGAAACATCTGCATTTCTAACCCCCCTTTGGGTGAACAACCTAAAGATGCTGGTGCTGTAACTGGCACATGGAGGAAGAGCGATCCCTTTCCTGGGATAAGCATCCCATTGCAGCGGCGCTCTGAGGACGTAAGCCAATTTGTTTATCCCGGAATTAAATCTGGTTGTAAAGGCACAGTTCTGCTGCTGTCAGACCCAGCCACTGGACCTCTCCGCTGCCTAAAAAAATCACCTTTAAAACCCCCACACTTGCCCTACCAGTCGCGTGCCTGCTTTGCAAGGCTGCTGAGGGGCTTGCCCGTCTTTTTACCAGAGGACCCTGCTCTGAGCTAAGAAGTACGTATGGACTTGTTTTAAAAGTGAGATGATGCTTTATATGGGGCGGAGTAAGTGTGGCGACCAGCAGCAATCATATTTACAGAGGTGGAGGTCAGGAGCTCTCGTTTTATGAAAACCCATCTAGAGAACGTTTTCCTGTAATTCCTGTATTGAGGTCTCTTCATGTCCTCCCTCTTTGAACACCTTGACCCATGGCAATTAAAGTCCAGCATTCATTTTTAGATTTTTCAGACTATTATTATTCTGACTGTTCTGGCTAATCATTGCTCATGGTAACACAAATAGTTCCTGGACAGTGATTTATTATGCCATAAAATTTTCTATTTTCTTCCTTCCCCGTCTCACCAGGTGATGTTGAAGATAGTTTGTGACATGGTTAGACACAACCTTTATGGAGTGCCTGGAAGTTTGGGCTACCAAGTGTAGATCAAGATATTTACTCCAGCCGATGGGTGGTGAGGAATAGCATGGAGAGAGACTTCCCCAGGGAATGAAGATCTTGTCTTTGTGACAGCTTTTCTGATTTTTTATTTTTTGTTAAAAATGCATTAAAAGGAAGGGAGTATAATGATGCAGGAATCTGGCTAAGCATAATTGCTATTCAGAGCATTCCAGGAGGCCTACAAAGGCCTTGGAAGGCAGCACACTTAACCCGGACCAGAAACCCTGAAAATACATGAATATTTTATAAATCACAGGTTTCACCTCGTCAGCTGTTTTATTCTGTGAGATATTTTTCCCTGAGAACTAGGTGAGAATCAGATGTGACCTGAACTGAGAGACAGTCTGTGCGGTGGGAAACGTGCGCATGTGTGATTTTTAAGTCAGTCCCTCAGTTATTTATGTATGATCTTACAGGTGTACCATGTTCCGCCTGAAATCCTGGGGCTGCAGCTCCCGACCACAGCTGTGGAATTTGGAAGCTTCTGTTTTGCATTTGGCTATGGAGTTACATATGGTTCCACTTCAAAACAGATCCCCACAAATTTGTGTGAAGTTGTAGATGCCTGTGAAAGTTATAACCAAAGACGGACCTGATCACGAAAGGAAATACTGGAACAGAGCATTGGCCACTCCGTCGTGTTTAGCTCATGCTTCGTCACCTTCACTTCTCAGGAGGGATGCGGCTGCCTATGAAACACGTGGATTTAAGCCCAGCGCTGGGTTCACTCAGTGTTAGGAGGGAAATACGAGGAGTTTCCTCCTCCCGTGCGCTCCCACAACCCTGGCAGCCGCGGGCAGTCACAGCCGCCCAACAGCTTCTGGCACTGGTAACTTCATGAGCGTGGCATTAAACCCTCAGGATGCGCGCAGCGCCGCAGAGGGCACGCGTGCATTGCGTGGCTTGGTGCAGTAAGCGGCCGGCGTGTTTAGATATGTATATGGAACATGTATGTATGTTTAAGTGCCCATGGCAGGATCCTCTGGGCTGAGAACGAACCTTGCACTTACTGAGTAGAAGGTTTTGGCTTCCCAGCCCACGTCGGCAGCGTTGCCATCGCACACCCGGGCTGTGGCCGTCTGTGCTGTGTGCAGTCCATGGCATCCAAGGCTGCCTTGCTCAGGGGGTGGGGGCCCGACTGCATGTGACCCCCGGTCTCCTCGGGCTGCCCTCCCACCCCACCACCCCCCACCGCAACCTGGGATGTGGGTGCCACCTCCGCGCCGCTGCCGTGGAGGCGCGGCTCCTTCCCACGGCTTCCGAGCCAGCCCAGCCCAGCGGGTGCCGGGACCGGCCAGCCAAGGGGGCGATGCCCGGCGGGACCCCCCGCCGCCGCCCCGGCGGGACCAAGGGGGGTCCGCGCCCCCTCTCCCCGCGGTGCCCCTGTCCCCCCCCCGCGCTCCCCGGGGGCACGGCCGGGGATGGGGGGGGCGAGCCGAGCGGCAGCACGCCGCCTCCCGGGCTGCGCAGCGCGGCCGGGCCGCTCCCTCCCTCCCCCTTCCTCCTCCTCCTCCTCCTCCTCCTCCTCCTCCTCCTCCTCCTCCTCCTCCGCCCCCCCGCGGGGTAGAGCCGGCAGAGGCGGCGGGCGCGGACGGGCGGGCAAGCGCGGCGCGGAGCCGAGCCGAGCCCAGCCGAGCCGGGCAGAGCCGAGCCGAGCCGGGCCGAGCCCAGCCGAGCTGGCGGAGGTAGGTGCGAGGGCCGCCGCGGGGATGGAGGTGAGGCGGAGGCGGGGAGGGGGGGGCTCCCCGGGCCGCTGCTCCCCAAGTTTGGAGGCGGCGGGACTTTGCGGGAAGTTGGGCAGCCAGGCGGCACCGCTGGGCAGCGCGGCTCGGCACGGCTGGGCACGGCGGGGGGCAGCCCCGGGGGGGCGGCCCCGAGGGCGCGGTGCTCCCGCCGCCGCCAGCCGGCTCGGGAGGTGCGGAGACACGGCCGGCTGCCCCCCCCCCTCCCCGTGCGACTGCGGGGTGAAGCCTGGCGGTGCCACCCCCAGCAAAAGGGGGGGCCGGGAGTGTGGCCCCCCACCTCCGGGGGCGGGCCTGGGGCACCTCGGGGCGCCCCCGGGAGCAGCATCCCCCGGGTGCAGCATCCCCCGGGTGCAGCATCCCCCGGGTGCAGCATCTCCCGGGTGCAGCATCCCCCGGTGCTTGGCGGCGGGGTGAGGGGGGGGGGCACACGGGCGCGCACACACACACACACACACACCACACACACACACACACACACACACACTTTTCCCGACGTGCCCCCGAGCCGGCTGGCGCCCCGGGGGAGGGGGCGGGATGGTGACTGGGATAAAGCCACTCGCTGTCACCGCGCCCGGTGCGGGGCTGGTCCCCGCCGCCTGCCGGGGCGCACCGGCTCCTTGCGCTGCTGGTGGGGTGGGCTGGCGCTGGGGAAGCGGCTTTCACTGGAGGGTCCATCTCATGCCGGCAGAGCATCCTACCTGGAATGAAGCCGTGGATGGATGTTGCCTTTCAGCGATGCAGATTTTTAAGGAAAGAGGGATATTTCTTAAATGCAAGCTGTTGGCTGTTAAAAATAGCCCCGTAGCATGCTTCTGCTGGGAATGCAGTCAGGGTTCAGTGCCGGGTTATTATGGTTAGAGTCTGTTAAGCAACAACCCGCCAGCTGAACTTTGGTGGTGTCCTGGATGGTTTTGCTTTTTTGGGGGGGTTTGTTTGTTTGCTGGTTATTTTTTTTTCCTATCTTTTTTTCTTTTTTTCCTTGTGCTGCTTCATTGTAACACTACAGCCCTACTCTGCAGTGAATTGACTTTGAGACACAGGTAGATTTGTAGGTTAATAGATAGTATTATTTCTTGGATGGTGCATCTCAACACCTACCAAACTTTCAGATGCAGGAATGTATTTGTTTGGTTTTATCTTTTTCTTATTATTAAATAGTTCTATGGCCTAAAGTTCTCTTCACTATTAATTTGCTTGCATATGACATACAACTGGTTTCACTTCTTGATTTGTTAACCAGACCAAACATCATGATAATCTCCTGCAGAACAAACGTGTGCCTTTTGTATCTTGTGACTAAAAAAAGCAGAGTAGTCAGCTGAGCAGATTACAGATTAAATCTCAGAGTTTGCTGGAACTGTTCATGAAGAGTAAATATTTTTAAGGTTTAGCTGAAAATCATATGCACTCCTTTGTGTAAACAAACGCCTAATTGAACAGCACTGCACTTGATGCTAACTGGGCACTACCTGATCTCTGGCAAAAAGGGAAATTTCCGTCAATAAGGGGTCACAACATGTAGATATGGACTATACATATGTATTTATATCTATGCTATTTATATACATTGATATATGTATTTTATATACACACACACACATATATATACACACACACACACATATATACATATGCACTCCCTTATAAACGGTAAATACTAATGGAATAGTTGTCCTGAAGCTTTTTCTTTTTGTCAATGGTTAAAATGTGGTCACACGTCTCTTGTCCTGAGAGCTTCTCTGCTGCTGCTGGTGCCATTTCACTCTTGGGCATTGAGTCAAAGGATTCATCTGGCTCTTCACACGCCAAAAGAAAGAAAATCAATCTGAATGCAGAAAAGAGGAAACTACTTGTACGAAGATTTAGTAGTGAAACTACGTGGTTTTTTTTTTTCTTAAATGGCCCTTAGATCCTGTGTCTGTAAGTGCAGTCACCATGCAGTTCTGAAATCAATAACAGAATAGTTTTATGGTTCAGGTTTTGTAACAGGAGGACTAATCTCTACTTTAGAGCATTTTATATGGTGGTTTGTAACAGGAATATGATGAAACAGTGGAGATGTACATGCCATTCCATTAATGCAGTGGAAGACAGTAATGGATTTTGTCTTTGTTGCTAGACTAAAACTAGGGATCTGGCAATAGTATAAATGAGAAGGTTGAGGCAGACTTTCATGATTTCATGTGGTTAAATTGAAAGATGAAGTTATGTAATCCACTAGCAGCGTTAGGAAGGATAGGATTACGTAGGCATAGTCACAGAGGTGCAGATAAAATCCTGCTTATATTTCAACATTATTTTAAGCAACCTGTGGCAGGAGCTCTGTGAGTACCAGGAGTTTCAGTGGGCGAAGGTTACATTGGTAGCCCAGGTGATGTCAGTGTTATTGCGCAGGTTTTTAAAGATGGACTGTGTCCCAACACTGAAGTGTCTCTCAAAGTATTGGTTTATGTTTCAGCCCAAGTTGTTAGGTGGACGACAGCAAACTCTTCCAAAGTTCATGAGGCATTGTAGGCACAATACTGCAATCCCTCCACCCCCCAATACGAATTTCTTATCAAATTCCTCTGTGGACTAGGAAGGGATTCCTTCTTACTGTTAACTACTTTTCCTATGCTGAGTGGCTCCTCATGTGTTCACGGGAGCAAAATTCTGAAGAGCTGTAACTCAGCGTTGCGTTACCATTTCGTTCCGATATACTTTCTCTAGAGGTAAGCTAGCAGAAGCATTCTGATCTTGCCTGAATGACATAATTGATTTAGACAGTTAGAACATGCAACTGCGTTTCTGTTTTCCTATTGATACATCACTCGTGTGAAGAAAGCCATGACTTAAGCAGGTGCCAGTATGCTCCCTCTCCCTCCTATCTCTTAATTACTCTTGCAGTTACTGTGTCCTTAAAAGGCTGTATATCCCACAATCAGAAACACCAAGGAAATGTGCTGCTAAATCATCCAGTGCTACCCTGGATGCTTGACTTGGGTGATGTGAATCGCTCTGTTTCCAATGTCTCATCAAGTTTGTAGGAGCTGTGCCCTGGTTTGAACCAGGCTCCTTAATTGCTGTCTACAGGCTGCAATTCCACCCTTAACCCACCTGTTTTCCTCCGTACCTTGCACAGTGAGAAGTAACTCTGAATTCCCACTTCACTCCTTGGCTGGAGTCATGTTGCTCAGCTGGAAGAATCCAAAGTGCTGTGAAGAGACAAGGTAGATTTCCAATAAGAGTGCATTTTTTTTTCTGCACTGCTTTCCCCCACAAATTAGTATTTCTTATTTATTTATGTTTTTTAGCGAAGTGGACTGTTTTTCTTACTGACAAAGTGTGTTGCCAGATTTGGAGTCTAAATACAGCTATTCACGCAAGGGGAAAGGTTCTGTAAGCTTCTACAAGTTCTTATCTCAAAGCTGCCTGAGTTACACTGATGTCTCCACTTCCACTGCAATTTCACTACTATTGACTAACTATGTATACCATTGTTGACTCGTTCCCTTAAAAATATGTAGGGCTGTCCATATATCTAAAAGAAAGCGTGTTGTACAGTCGCAGTGGCTGTTTGTCCCCACGACCTTTCCATTTGTGTTTCCCAGGCTGAAAGACATGATTACAATTCTGTCCTGGTTACTCGTGTTGGTTTTTACATGCGAGGGAGACCGGCAAGCTCCCGACGAGCTGCGTGCGGCAGGCGCGTTGCAGCGCTGTAATCCTTTGATTACACAGCTGTGCCTGACATGCCCCTAAACAGCACTTCAGGGGCAAGCAGTTAATGTAGCTTTTCCATGGAATATTTATTGATTTGTGTTACACCTGGTTTCCAGCAGCTGTTGAACGTGGGTTGTAAGCGCTAGTTTGAAGGAGGGTGGCATCCGCTATAAGAAGAGACAACCAGGTGATGGCCATGGTACCTTGTGAGAAGAAACGGGAAGAAAAATGATGTCCAGTTGAGTACGGGTGGCTGGTGGCAATGACAAGGCAGCTGTGGTGGTGACCAGGTGTGATGGGGAAGGTGACTAGGTCTGTGGCAGGCTCTGTCCCAACACTCTACTTCTGTGGCAGCACGCCAGAGGCCATGGACTCACCACCCCAACCCATCGCCCTGCCTCTTCTCATTCACAGATCCAGCTTCTTAAAATTCCCCCAAGACATGGAACTGGCTGGAACACGGTTTCCAAATCTCTGAAGTGGCAATCCTGCTGGTTTCCTTACAAACCTGCCAGAAATGAGGTGGCACACATCAGCTAACCCAGCTCCGGAAACGTTTTTGGAGCTCCTGGTGCATCCAACCTTCTTCCCGGGATTTGGAGGGAGCCGCTACGGCCCCGGCAGCATTATGGGTGGGGAAAGGCGCTTGGCTGCCAAGGCGCCTGCCTTCTTGTGATGGGGCTCATCTGAAAGGAGCGCAGTCCTGAGGAGAACGATGGTGATGGAGGGGCAGGGAGGTGAAAACGTCTTTATTCTTTTATATGCCAAGCGCGACTAAATACACACTTTCTGTTCTAAAACTTCATGTGCCATCATTTGGACTCACCAAATGTGCACACCATTTTATAAATAGGTGTGTGAGGGTTTATGCCATCTCTGTATCTAAGGTAGCTTGTTCCTCACTGTACAAGGTGTAGATCCGTACCTAAATACCATATACTAACACTG